>NW_006294353.1:518339-541308 GCF_000327345.1 Myotis davidii | reverse complement strand
CCTAATTTACTACTTTTTGTCTTCATTGCACATTTAATAAAATAACTGTCAGAAGTCAGGGTCACTGCCTGTTAGGAGACATATGTACTACTATTTGTAATACCTTAAACAATTAAAAAAAAAAGAATAGGCACTCGAAGCTTCCCAGACTGGTTCACATCCTGGCTTTTCACCTGCGAGGTGTGTGGCCAGGGGCGGGTGACTCCCCTCTCTGAACCTCCGTCTCCTCTGAGGATGACTAGCAGGAGTGGCTGGGAAGCCTTTGGCCCGGGAGGGAGGTCTGGATTGGATTACAAAAACCAGCTCTGTGCGTCCAGACACTCTGCTTGGCCTCATCTAGCACCTGGTGGGTGTTGACGACCAGCCAGCCGGCTCCCTCCCTCCAGCACAAATGTTCTGGGATCTCATTTTATGAGAGGACAGGCTGTACCAAAATAGCCTCTCCGCCTATTTTGGGAAGAGGGTGGGCAAGCGACTGGCAGGCTGGTTGGGGATGATTGGTGGGGCAGGCTGGCCCTGCGGTCCCCTGCAGGTGTGAGAACTCTGAAGGCCGCCTCCCAAGTGCAGCCTAATTTTAGCTGCAGTAGGCGCACTCAGCATCTTCTTTGATTATTAGCTGAGAGAAAGGTTCTTTTATTATTACTGTAAAATACACAACATAAAATTCACCATCATAACCATTTCTACGGGTCCACAGTTCAGTGGTGTGAAGGACATTCACATTGTTGCACAACCATCCCTACCACCCAGCTCCAGAACTCATCATCTTGCAAAACCGAAACGCCACACATTAAACACTAACCCCGCCCCTGCCTCCCCCAGGCCCTGGCACCCACCCTCCCACTTCTATCTCTGTGAATCTGACGGTTCTAGGAACTTCATACAAGTGGACTCACACAGTATTTGTCCTTTTGTGGCTGAGTATACTGTCCTCAAGGTTCACCCATGCTGTAGTACGCGTCAGATTTCCTTCCTTTTTAAGGCGGAATGATGCTCCATGGTGTGAATACACGCATTTTATTTATCCTGTCGCCTGTTGGGTTGCTTCTATCTTTCAGATGTTGTGAATAATGCTGCGGCGTATGCAAGTATCTATTTGAGACCCGTACAGTTCTTTGGGATATGTACCAAAAAGTGAAATTTCTGAATCGCATGCTCATTCTTTATTTAAATTTTTGAGGACCCACATCCCATCCCTTTTGTTGTATTCTATTCCTTAGGAGCAAATCCCAGGTCCCCTACACTCAAGGGTAGGGGTTATACAAAGGCGTGGTACCAGGCATGGGATTCACAGGCACCCCCTTAGAAGGTACCCATCATGCCTCATAAGCAAATCCAGACCACAACTGAACACAGGAATTTCTGTTAAGTGCTTGCAACATGCCAAGCACATAAGCATGTGTTGTACAAACAGTATGTTTTTGAGGTAGTTTTATTTTATTTTTTAAAAATATATATTTTATTGATTTTTTTTACAGAGAGGAGGGAGAGGGATAGAGAGTTAGAAACATCGGTGAGAGTGAAACATCGATCAGCTGCCTCCTGCACACTCCCCACTGGGGATGTGCCTGCAACGAAGGTGCATGCCCTTGATCGGAATTGAACCCTGGACCCTTCAGTCCACAGGCCAACGCTGTATCCACTGAGCCAAACCGGTCAGGCAAGGTGGGTTATTTTAGAGGTGGTGGTGGTGGCGGGGGATTAGGCTCAGTGGAGAAGCAACTTGGAGAGCTGATAGTGGAACAGAATTAAAATCCAAAATCTTACTCCAAGCTTCAAGCTTTTCCCTTTACACTTCACTTCCCTGAGTCTCTTTAGGGAAGCAGAAGACACAACGTGGGCAGAGGTTAACAGAGTCTCAGCCGCCGAACAGGTGCTCAGCAAAGGTGAGAGGCCACCACCCAACAGTTACTGCAGATGTGGGTGGTTATAACTGTGTTTACCTTGCACTTTCTGCTTGGTGCCTGCCTGGAGGCATCTGGAAAAATCCCAGCTCAATTAGTGGAGGAAATTAACACCTAATTTGAGCCCATAGAAGCCAACTGAGAGATCAAAGTGAAGCACAAAGGCATGATGTTGGCAGGCCTGAGAGTGAGTTCTGGTTTTGCTCCTAACCTGCCAAGCGACTCTGGGTGAACCCCTCCTTGTCAAATGAAAATCTTGGACGAGGTCAAGGATAGATAGGTAAACGATGGCCTGAGGGCCAAATCAAGCCCACCACCTGTGTTTGTAAATAAAGTTTTATCGGCACACAGCCATACTCATTTGTTTACATATTGTCTGTGGCTTCTTTCAACCTACAACAGTAGAGTTAAGTCATCAAAACAGAGTCTGTCTGGCCTGCACAACTGAAAATATTAATTGTGGCATTTTGTAGAAAAAGTTTGCCAATCGCTGGACTGTATGATTTTTTTAAAAATATATTTTATTGATTTTTTACAGAGAGGAAGGGAGAGAGATAGAGAATTAGAAACATCGATGAGAGAGAAATATCGATCAGCTGCCTCCTGCACATCTACTGGGGATGTGTCCGCAACCCAGGTACATGCCCTTGGCCGGAATTGAACCTGGGACCTTTCAGTCCACAAGCCGACACTCTATCCACTGAGCCAAACTGGTTTCGGCTTTTTTTGTAAAAATTTATTGATTTCAGAGAGGAAGGGAGAGGAAGAGAGAGACAGACATCAATGATGAGAGAGAATCACCAATCAGCTACCTCCTGCACGCCCCCACTGGGGATCGAGCCCACAACCTGGGCATGGGCCCTTGACTGGAATCGAACCCGGGACCCTTCAGTCCGCAGGCTGACGTTCTATCCACTGAGCCAAACCAACTAGGGGAAGGGTGGAGATTTTAGGAGCGGTCCCATGGGGAAGATCTCAGTAGACGATTCAGCAGTTTTCAAGATGTGTCCTTTTAAGGTTGGAGTCTCCACTGATTGATTGGTCAGCGTCAGGGCAGCAGGTCATTACTCAGTGCAGCTGGTTCTGAGGTCAGCCATGGTGTCACTTGTCTGGGTTTGCTGCTGTTCAGGGCCTGGAGCTAAAATACAACTGAGGCCTAGATGTTATTTCTAGGGAGGAAAGGTCAGGGGGTCCAAAGCATGACTAGCAATATGCTAGGGGAGGAAATGTCACCCTGAGGACGAGGCCCCACCCTACAGTTGCCGTTTGCTAGGCGCCCAGGGCTTTCCACACTGGTGGCCTCTGCACCTGGCCCAGCGTCCTTGCTCTGCTTGTGCCTATCTAACTGCCTATCACATTTTCAACCCTAAATATAGGATGATTCATAGAAGAAAGGAGCTGGACAAATAACTGGGTAAACCAAGAGAGCAGTATCTGACACTGTGCCCCATTACAAACGGGCATCTCACCACCCCTCAAGTGTCCATGTTTCCTCTCTGAAAACAGACCATCACCAGTCAGGCGTCTTCGTCCCTTCAGGCCGCTGGAACAAATTACCACAGATCGGTGGCTGAAACACCAGACATTTCTCATAGTTGTGGAGGTTGGGGAGTTCAAGATCAAGGCACCGGCAGATCCGGTATCCGGTGAGAGTTTTCTTCCTGGTTTGCTGATCACTGTGTTCTCCTTGTAACCTCACATGGGGGAGAGTAGAGAGAGATCTTTCATCACCTCCTCATTTTATAAGAGTACCCATCATGAGGGCCCCACTCATGATCTAATCGAACACTAATCACTTCCCAAAGGCCCACCTCCAAACACTATCATGTTGGGAGTTAGGATTTTAACGTAGGAATTTGAGGGGACACAAGCATTGAGTCTATGAGATCAGAGTAGTCATGAATTCATTCAGCAAATACTGGGCGAGGCTTACTGTGTCTGTCCCGGGGCTGTACCAGAGATGTAAAGACCTATCCTTGGCCGTTAAGGGGTGCCTGAGAGGGGGAAGGAAGTGTCAGGGGTGCTCAGAGGGGGTGTGGAGAGTTAAGGAGGGCTTCTTGGAAGAGAGAGATTTGTCCAGGGCCTTGAAACACACAGGGAGGATTAGAAGATGTCTTGGAGAATATTCCAGATGAAGTCCACAGTGTGGACATAAGCTGGGAGGTGTGGATATTTGGAAAATAGAAGGCAGAGACCATCAGGGCCCATCTGCCTTCCACACCCATGAGTACTGTATGGCTGTGGGTGTCACCTAACCACCCCCAGCCTCAGTTTCCCCATCTGTGCTCCAATCTGAGCCACAGTCACTGCTTCTCATCATAGCTGAACCTAACAAAGAGCTGGGGATGGTCCCTCTTCTAATCCACCTGTCTGGCCATCTCCAACTTTGGCTTCAAAGCCCTCCTAAATGTTTCAGCATCTTCTAATGAAAAAACAAACAAACATTAGAAACAATGATGCCCATTGACACGGAGAATAAACAAATTGCTCTATACACTGAGTGGCCAGATTATTATGACCACCTGACCTTTGTAGGCAAATTAGCTTTAATTTTGTGCTGAAGTTGCTAGAGGGCCAGTACCATTATAAATGGGGAAGCAGGTTGTTTTCCACAACAGTAGAAGAGATTTTTTTCTGAAGATATGGGTAGACAACACGATTTAACAGCCTTTGAACGTGGGATGTAGTCATACAATAGGATACCATACAGCATTGAAAATGAGCAAACTACAGCGTGGACAACCTTGAGTACAAAAAGCAAGTTGTGTCAGGATACCTACAGCATGGTTCCCCTTTATCTAAAAGCCAAAAACATACAAGCCTGACAATATGTTGTTCTGGAACACATACTTATGCAGTAAAAGCATCACACAAACTAAAAGAACAATGAACCCAATTTTCTCTTTTTTAAAATATGTTTTCATTGACTTTTTAGGAAGAGAGGAAGGGAGAGGGAGAGATTTAACATTAAAAAAGAACTTCTGCAGGCCCCCTACTGGGGATCAAGCCCCAAACTTGGCCTTTTTGTATGAGGCGGTCCATGGAGGCATCCATGATAAAGTAATAAAATATATATAAAAAAAAAAGAAAAGAAAATTCGGTGAAATTAAAATGTCAGTGTTCGGGAATAGTGTTGTTGGCACACATTCACACCCATTCCTTCATGCATTTTCTACGGCTGCTTTTGAGCTATAATGAGAGAGCTAAATAATTGAGCCAGACACTGATTTGAAAAGCTGAAAATATTTACTTTCTGGTCCTTTATGGGAAAAGTTTGCTAGGTGATGGGTGTATGGATGTTCATTTTGTTATTTCTTATACCTTATATCTAGATTTTATATCTTTATCTAATATGGAGCCTCTACAAACAACATGCAGTCCCTACAACATGCCGTGTCCTCTCTCATCCCTGGGCATTTGTGCACGCCACGCTCTCTAGGGGAGGATCCTTCTGGACCTCTTGCAGCTTCCGTGGCTCCAGCGGAGTCCCCAGCTGGTGGCCGCATCACTCCAATTGCTCTGCCTCCATTGTCACCTAGCCGTTTCCTCCTCTATGTCCATGACTTCTTCTCTTCTAATGAAACTTGTCATTGAGTTTAGGGCCCACCTTGGTCATCCAGGATGATCTCATGTGGACATCCCTAAAGTAATAACATCTGCAAAGACTTTCTGCACATAAGGTCACATTCACTGGTTCTGGGGCTTGGGACATGGGCATATCATTTTAGCAGCCTCCATTCAACCCACTACACTTGGTTCCGTTAAAACCTATTGGTCTGCCTGAATAATTTTATTAACCAATGTCATCCCAATAAATTCGATAAAAAAGAAATGAAAAGGAGAGGAAAGCAAAAAAGGGACCTTTGAAAACAACCAAACAAAAAAATCTGTTGCTCTCTCTTGCACTCTGAATGGACCCCCTCCAACGATTGGAACATCATGCATCAGTCATTAGTTCAGAGTTATGCAGAGGTTGCCACATTTCATTATTCAGTATCAGAGAGTCACACTCTTTAATAGAACTACCCATCTAATCAGACAAGCCTTTGAGTCTCAGAAAGGAGTCAAGCTCACAGTGGTAGATACAGGTTTTTCAAAATTCTGATTTTTATCTTGAAAGCTTGACTTTTATTCCTGGTAACAATAACCAGCAGTTTGTTTTGAAGTGACAGGCTCGTTTTATTCATTTTTGAGAACATTTCTGCCAAACAGCCAAGTCTAGCCCATGGTTTGTCAGACATTTCAAGAAAAATGGTGCTCTCTGGAAAAGAGGCCAGGCTAGCCAAAACCGGTTTGGCTCAGTGGATAGAGCGTCGGCCTGCAGACTGAAAGGTCCCGGGTTCGATTCTGGTCGAGGGCATGTACCTGGGTTGCGGGCACATCCCCAGTGGGAGATGTGCAGGAGGCAGCTGATCGATGTTTCTCTCTCATCGATGTTTCTGGCTCTCTATCTCTCTCCCTTCCTCTCTGTGAAAAATCAATAAAATATATTTAAAGAAAAGAAAAGAAAAGAAAAGAGGCCAGGCTGGACTCCGGCGTTTCTCAAGTATTTTCCCTAGAGACGCTCATTAATCTTAAGGCTCAGCCGGAGGGCTTTATGTGTACTTTCAATTTTGTAATGAAAAAGATTAAGACATGGACTTTCTACAACCTGGACCGGCAGAATGGCTCCCACAGAGAATGGTGGGGAGAAGGGCCGTTTTGCCATCAACGAGGTAGTGACCGGAGAACACACGAACAACATTCACAAACATGTTCATGGAGTGGGTTTCAAGATGGGTGACCCTCGGGCACTCAAAGAGATTCGGAAATTTGCCATAAAGAAGATGGGCACACTGATACCAGGCTCAATAAAGCTGTCTGGGCTAAAGGAATAAGGAACGTCCCATATGGTATATGGTGTGGTTGTCCACAATACATAATGAGGATGAAGATTCATCAAACAAGCTCTATACCAGTGGTTCTCAACCTTCCTAAGACCGCAACCCTTTAATACAGTTCCTCATGTTGTGGTGACCCCCAATTTCATTGTTACAAATTGAACATAATTAAAGCATAGTGATTAATCACAAAACAATATGTAATTATATGTGTGCTTTCCAATGGTCTTAGGCGACCCCTATGAAAGGGTCGTTTGACCCCCAAAGGAGTCGCAACCCACAGATTGAGAACCTCTGCTCTATACGTTGGTTACCCAAATACCTGTCACCACTTAAAAAAAATCTACAAGTAGTTCATGTGAATGAGAACTAACTGCTGATTGTTGAATATATATATACATATATATGGCTAATATGCTAAGTGTCCATCCAGGTAATGACATAATGTAGCAACGCCTGGTTCCTCTCCCTAGCAATGACTAGCCTACTTGCAGTTTCTTCAGCCCAAGAACACGACTTGCTTTATAGCCAAGTGCAAACATTTTACACTATAACCAAATGTCTGTGAAGCGTTTTCCCATGCCTCATCTCATTTGATCCTCACAGAAGTCCTGGAGTAGGTAGAGGGGAGACTTGGTGGAATCCTATTTGCTTTTCATTAGCCAGAAAACGGACCTGCATGATCTACAATAATAAACAGCTTCATGTTGATATTTACTGCTGTGTTGCTGACAATTACCTGAAAGAGAAGTTGGAGTGCGTCACTGGGCTGGAAAAAGTTTAGCTAAATCAGAAAGCAGGTCTAATTAAGCAAGTTTATTCTCTATATATGAAAGGCTAAGTTGACTTCTGCATGCGCAATACATATAAAACTCTCACTGGCTCCAATCACTCGTGTGTGTTTCAGTCTGTCATTGTCGATTGTGGATTTGGTTGACACTTCTATTATAGAGATGGTTAGTGGTTAGGGCAAAAATATTTCTTTTAATTAATTTCCTTTTAATGTGCACAAATTCGTGCACCCGGCCAGTAAAGTTATAAAACTGCAAAAAAAAAAAAAAAAAAGACATGGAGTCACCAGTTATGGGGTGAATTGTGTCTCCCCAAAAGATATGTTGAAGTCCTAACTTCCAGCACCTATGAATGTGACCTTATTTAAGAAATAGAATCTTTGCAGATGTCACCAAGTTAAGTTGAGGCCATGAGATGGGACCCTAATCCAATGTGACTGCTGTCCTATGAGAAGAGGAACATTGAATTCATATATAAAGAGGAGAAGGCCATGTGGTGATGGAGACAAAGACTGGGGTGATGTATTTCCGTGCCAAGGATGGACAGCTATCACCAGAAACTAGAAGAGGCCAGGAAGGATCCTCTCCTAGAGGCCTCAGAGGAAGTATAGCCTTTCCAGACTTCCGCCTTCCAGAACCATGACAGAACACACCTGTGTTGTTTTAAGCCCCTCAGTTTGTGGTACTTTGCTATGGCATGCCCAGGAAACTAACCCATCACCCAAATATCCTGAATGGACAGACTGCTCCATGAAATGGAGAGAACTTTAAAAAAATATGTATGTTTTTATTGATTTCAGAGAGAGGAAGGGGGAGGGAGAGAGAGATAGAAACATCAATGATGAGAGGGAATCATTGACTAGCTGCACACCCCCTACTGGGGATTGAGCCCAAAACTTTGGCATGTGCCCAGACCAGGAATCAAACTGTGACTTCCTGATTCATGGGGTCAATGCTCAACTACTGAGCCACATTAGTGGGGCTGGAGAGAACTTTTAATACACGGGGCAATCTGGAGAAATCTGAAAAGCATTATTCTGAGTGATATAAGCCTTTCACAGAAGGTTGCACGCCGCATGATTCCATACATGGACTTTCTCCAATACACAGATCTTTTGTGACGGAGAACACACCAGTGGTTGCCAGGGGGTGGAGAGGGGTGTGAGTATGAAGGAGGCAGCGTGACGGAGCCTTTTGGGAGGACAGAGCTAAATGTGGTGGTGGTGGTATATGAATCTGTGGATGCCCAAAAACTCAGCTAAAACCCACACTGAAGTCAGTTTTATTGTATGTAAATTATAAAATAACATGATAAAATGAATCGGGGGGAAAGACATACAAATTATGCTGTCGGTTGTTCCTTAGAGGGCTGAATCCCAAAGTATTTGTCTGATTTGGAGCGTCTTAACCTGGTCTTCAATGGCCCCGTTGGAATCCAAGGACAGGAATTAGAGGCAATATTGTGTGCACGTGCCATTTTCCAGGAAAGGGTCCAAAGCTTTTATTGTGGAGGTTAAAGTGTGGTCTGTGACCCCAAAACCTTAGGAACCACGGGCAAAAATGAGGCCAACTGTTGATTTCCAAAGGACCGTCCTCTGGACCCTGCCAGGGTCAGTTCAGTGCGAGGCATCGGGAGAGGAAACCAGCCAGAGACGTCCCGGCTGGGGTACAGACCGACCTGGGACACAGGCGGCTAAATGTGGTCACCAACAAGGGCTGGCACGAGGCTTCAGTTAACCCACACTAAAGTGGTTCATTCAAAATATGGACAACAATGAGCCTGGTTTCCCTGTCTGCAAACTGTGAATGATTATAGAGGCAACACCCAGCAGGAGATGGGATCGGGGCCTGGACTGGGGAGAGGCACTCACCTCCAGCAAGACATTTGAGGGGAGGGGTGCCAAAAACAACTAGTGATCAAGCTAATTTTTTCCTATTTAAATACATTTTTAAGAATTGAGGTTAAATTCACATAGCATAACATTAATTCATTTTCAGTGTGTAATACAGTGGCACTTAGTACATTGACACTGTTGTGCAACTATCACTATTAGCTAGTTCCAGAACATTTCATCACCCCCAAAGGAGACCCTGTCCCCATTAAAGTCACTCCCCAAACTCCTTCCCCCAGCCACTGGCAACCACAGATCCACTTTTCGTCGTGATGGATTGGCCTTTACTGGACATTTCATATTGATGGAATCACTCATCGTGTGGCCTTTTGCAGCTGGCTTCTCTCACTTATGACGTTTTTCTCTTTAATATGTTTTTATTGAGTTCAGAGAGAGGAAGGGAGAGGGAGAGAGAAATAGAAATATCAATGATGAGAGAGAATCTTTGACTGGCTGCCTCCAGCAGGCCCCCTGATGGGGATGGAGCTCAAAACCTGGGCATGTGCCCTGACTGGAATCGTACTGTGACCTCCTGGTTCATGGGTCGATGCTCAACTACTGAGCCACACTGGCCGGGCATGTGTTTAACTTTTTAAGGACCTGACAGACTGTTTTCCACAGTGACGGTCGCATTTTACATTTCTAGCAGCAGGGTACAGGGTTCCAATTCCTCCACATCCTCACCATTTGTTATTTGCCACTTTTTTTTACTCTAGCCACCCTCGTGGACATGACGTGGTAGTATCTTATTGTGGTTTTAATTCGCAGATAAATAGTATTTTCAAGTAATATTTAAAAAAATCCAATCAATGCAAAAAATCCACGATGAGCAAAATAAAAATAAAAACAGGTTCCAGCCCTGGTTTCCATATTCCATCACTTGCCTTGCTGTATTTAAAATCGTGACATCGCATTTATTGTGAATTTTTTCTTCATTGATTTGGATTTTTTTTTAAAAGTGCATTAAAATACTTATCCTTTTACCACAATTTAAAAATTGAAAAGAGATTATTTATCTTTATTGCTGGGGTTTTGGGGGGCGTCCCCCCCCCACAATGTTGTGTCCCAGGACAGTGTCTCAGGTGCCTCCCCCTCGTACCCCATTCTGGGGTTACAGCAGCTTCTGCCCATTCACGTGACAGTTCCTGTGCTGGCC
Organism: Myotis davidii; assembly: GCF_000327345.1. NCBI lineage: Eukaryota > Metazoa > Chordata > Mammalia > Chiroptera > Vespertilionidae > Myotis > Myotis davidii. Next base: position 530,685 of record NW_006294353.1, on the reverse strand, counting down.
CCCAGGGGGCGCTGCTACCCCGCTCACGCTACGCGCTGGCACCTTGGAGGCTGAGACTGATTCCGTTTATTAACATCTCCTAGCCTGGTTTCTCCTCTGTCAGGGGGAGATGATAACTTCTGGCGTCTGTGGGTGGCAGAGGCATGGAAATCCCCTGGGCTCTGCACCTACTCAGCACAAAATGATCATGACCGTTCCCTAAGAACACAGATGGAAGAATATTTTACACTTGGACTACGGAGAATTTCATGCACAAAAGTAGGCAGAATCATATAAGGAGACCCGGAGTCCCAGCCCTGATCGCCATCACCCCCTAGCCAACCTCACCCCATGCTCCTTGCCACCTGGGATTATTTCTAAGCAAATCTCAGTCGTTCTATAGACCTTATCACTCTATAAATATTTTTGTTATGTGTCTCCAAAAGATAAAGATTCTTTTATAACCTAACAATACCACGATCACACTTTAAAAGCTTGGCATAGCATTCTTTAACACCCATAGATCCCAAGATGGCCGACAAACAGGTTGGACTCTCGTTCAGCCGGGCAAATTATTGAATTTCTCTGAAGCTGATTTCCATCATGAGTGAGCCAGGATAGCAAACTGGAGTCCCCAGGTCATGGGAGTATTGGAGAGTATGTATATTTGCACCTGAAGTTAAAAAGTTACCCAACATGTAGCAACGTGATTATAGTCACATGAATATATAACATGACAGAGCAGTGGTTGGCATCCAGGGGATGGAGGTAGGGACTCTGCCCCCAGGGAACAGGAAGCAATGTTGGGAGTGGTGGCATCTAGTGGGGGAGAGGCCAGGGGCACTGCTCCACATCCCACTGTGCACAGGGCGGCCCCACCCCAGAGCATAAACCGGCCCCAAATGTCAGCAGTGCCAAGGACGGGCAGCCCTGCTCTAGAGACTTAGATTTTATTAACGCTTGCTGGAACGTGGACACCGGCGGCGTTGGTCCCGGACTCTGCCACTTGTTGAGTGTGTCTGGGAATCATAGTCATTAATCATGGCCAACATTTCCTGGGCCTTTTGCATGACCCCAGAGTAGCGCTCGGCTCACTGTACATGTGCATTTCATTCTCTGACCAACCCAGGAGGCTGCTGAGAAGACTCGAGTTCAGAGTGGCCCACACAAGGGGTCTCTCTCTCTGGACCTCATCTCTTCGTCCGTGCTACAGGACCACAACGTCTGCCTCTCAGGTTGTGTGTGGACTGCCGATGCCAAAGGCCAACGGCTGACGCCTCACGGACCCTCAACAAAAGCATCTGCTATGTTGGCTACATTAGCCTGGCACACAACAGTTAACTGCCAAGCCTGGCTAAGTGCCCAGCGAAGCCAGGGCCTGAGAACCACATAATTTCTTTCATTATCCCAGTTGCTGGGGGAATTGGCAGCGAGAGACCTGTGAAATACCTCAGACAAAAGTGACTAGGATTGCCAGGGGCTTGCCTTCCAATCAGCGCTGAGCCCCCAAAACTTTCTTTTCCCACCTCCTTCCCTAGAGGATTGCAAATTGGCCCTTCCACCACCAGCAGGAGTGAGAGGGAGGCGGGAGCCCCCGAGGGAACCCAGAAGGCAGTCGTGGCAAGTCCTTCCCAGAAAGGCCAGTCCTGCTTCGTTGTCTGCGGTGGCAAACGGGAGTAGTGGATGAGCCCGCTGATGTGAACATCATTTACTGAGCACCTACTATGTTCCAGGCACGCCAATCTTGACTGACAAGGCCCTTCACTTGCGGAAGTCACATTCTCCAGGAGAGACAACCAGCAAACAAGCAAAGAAGAAACACCAGCTGGTGGTGAGTCCGTGCAGAGGATTAAAATAGGGTGATTGCGTCAGAGTGACTTGGGAGGTTGTTGAGTAATGGGAGGGTGAAGGAGGGCCTCTCGGGAGGTGGCATTTAAGCTGAAATGTGAAAGGCATGGAAGGATGAAGAATGGGGTGTCCATGGCACGTGCAAAGGCCCTGAGGTTAAAGAAAATCAGCTGTTAGACCAGGAGTTCTTAACCAGGCGTTATTACAGTGAGCCTCGTACATTGGCAATGTCTGGAGATAGTTGTTGTTTTTTTAATCTCACTGTAGGACATGTTTTTATTGATTTTAGAGAGAAGAAGGGAGAGAGAGAGAGAGTGAGAGAGAGAGAGAAAGAGAGAAAGAGAGAGATACCAATTGGTTGCCTCCCATATACACCCTGACCTGGGGGTCAAACCCAAAACCTAAGTATGTGCCTTCACCGGGAATCAAACCCACAACTTTTTGGTGCACAGGATGATGTTCCAACCAACTAAGCCACCCAGCCAGAGCTGGAGATAGTTTTGATGGTCACAACTTTTTTTGAGCCGAAGAAACATTCTTTTCCAACCTCCTTCCCTAGAGGATTGCAAATTGGCCCTTCCACCACCAGCAGGAGTGAGAGGGAGGCGGGAGCCCCCGAGGGAACCCAGAAGGCAGTCGTGGCAAGTCCTTCCCAGAAAGGCCAGTCCTGCTTCGTTGTCTGCGGTGGCAAACGGGAATAGTTGTGGATGAGCCCGCTGATGTGAATATTATTTACTGAGCACCTACTATTTACTGTTGAAGATGTTCCAACCAACTAAGCCACCCAGCCAGAGCTGGAGATAGTTTTGATGGTCACAACTTTTTTTGAGCCGAAGAAACATTCTTTTCCAACCTCCTTCCCTAGAGGATTGCAAATTGGCCCTTCCACCACCAGCAGGAGTGAGAGGGAGGCGGGAGCCCCCGAGGGAACCCAGAAGGCAGTCGTGGCAAGTCCTTCCCAGAAAGGCCAGTCCTGCTTCGTTGTCTGCGGTGGCAAACGGGAGGTGAGAAAGACGGGTAGTTGTGGATGAGCCCGCTGATGTGAACATTATTTACTGAGCACCTACTATTTACTGTTGATGTGACAGTTATTTACTGAGCACCTACTATTTACTGTGATGTGACAGTTATTTACTGAGCACCCCTTTTTGGGAGAGGGGTCTGGCTACTGGAATCCAGTGAGTTGAAGCCAGGTGCCGGTTCACATGCTACAGTGCACAGGACAGCCCTCGCTGCGCTTGCAACAAGGTACGTGCCCTTAACTGTGTGGTTCTCAACCTTCCTAAGACCGCGACCTTTTAATACAGTTCCTCATGTTGTGGTGACCCCCAATTTCATTGTTACAAATTGAACATAATTAAAGCATAGTGGTTAATCACAAAAACAATATGTAATTATATATGTGTTTTCCGATGGTCTTAGGCGACCCCTGTGAAAGGGTCGCTCGACCCCCAAAGGGGCCGCAACCCACAGGTTGAGAGCCACTGCCCTAGACGGACACTGAGGCCCAGAGCTGAGGCCTAGGAGAGGTCACCAGAGTGTGACTGAACCAGAGGGTCTGGGTGGATTGTGGGAAGGTGGCTGGATGGCCAGGCTCGGGCGGGAGGTCCCTGGAGGAGAGGGATAGCAGTGTTTGCTCCCCAACCTTGGGCTTCTAGGCTAGTGAGAAAGTCCTCACTCTGAGCCTGTTTCCTCATCCATTAATGGTGACAGTCAACTCCGCATCACAACGTTCATCAGGTCGGTGCAGCAAAGGACTAACTCGCCCTTGTCCACACCCTGCACAGGGACGTTTTGGCCTTTGCCCAGCTCCTGGGAGGTGTCCCTTGAAAGCCCTGGAAATAACCTGACTGATAAGGGTCTTTGTTAACTTGGGGACTTTGGGACATGCCAGGTAATCGACGCTCACACTCTGACGTATACCAGGGGTGCTGGGCCAGGCGGTGTGAACTGGACTCTGGAGGGACTGAAGACTGAGGTCCGCCATGTCTGTATGATCAACACCCAGTTTACACCCGGGACATCAAGGCTTGGGTGAGCTCCCCCGTTTGCAGTTCACCGTGCATGGTGTCACACTGGTCGCTACGAGAATTAAACCCTGTCCGCACGACTCCACTGGGAGGGGACAACTAGAAGCTCACGCTTGGTCCTCCCCGGAGGCCGCCCACACGCCTCTTCCCTCGGCTCATTTCACTCTGTATCCTTGAGCGTGTCCGTGGCTTCCTCCAAGAGGCCCTCATAACCGCCCAGAGCTAAGCAGGAGCTGCCTGCTCATCTTTTCGTGAAACCAGTGTTGGCGTAATCTTACACGTAAGGTCTCCTTTCAGCTCACTTTGTTTTAGCAATGAGACATTTACAAAAGAAAGGGGACAAAAAAACCCCAAACCCCCAAATAATAATTAAAAAAACATACATTCACAAAATGAAAGGGGACATCACAGAGACAGGTGCAGCTGTCTTATTTAAAAGAGGCATTTTGGAGCTCTGAAAGACGACCAAGAACACATTCTTTCTGTTATTTACTAACATTTAAATGAAAACAAGATATGCTAAATGGCCAGCATTAAGTTGTGTAAAAACTTGTGCGGACGGTCCCTGACTTGCGATGGTTTGACTTAGAAATTGTTGGCTTTGCGACGGTGGGAAAGTGATATGCATTCAGTAGACATCCTGCTTCGAATCCTGAATGTTGATCTTTTCCTGGGAAAACGAAACATGGGGCGAAACTCTCTGCTGGAGCTGGGCAGTGGCTGGGAGCCCAGCTCCCAGTCAGCCGTGTGGTCATGAGGGTGGACAACAGATACTCTATAACAGGGGTCCTCAAACGTTTTAAACAGGGGGCCAGTTCACTGTCCCTCAGACCGTTGGAGGGCCGGACTATAGTTTTAAAAGAAAACTATGAATAAATTCCTATGCACACTGCACATATCTTATTTTGAAGTAAAAAAACAAAACAGGAACAAATAGAATATTTGTATTTGCATGTGGCCCGCGGGCCGTAGTTTGAGGACCCCTGCTCTACAGTGTGACGTTAAGTGCATTTTTGATTTAAAATATTTCCCACTTATAATGGGTTTATTGGGATTTAACCCCACCGTTGAGTCAAGGGGCATCTGTATAATAAAAAGTACGTTTCCCTCTGATCCAGGCCTTGAAACTCTCTCTTAATCTGTATCCTTTCACTGCAACAAACCATCATTACGAGTAAAACAGCTTTTTCTGAATCCTGTGAGTCCTTTTAGTGAATCCCCGAAACCCAGGGTGGACTCGGGGGCCCCAGAGCGGCAGGGTCTTCCCTGAATGGACCAGGCAGGGAAGGGAAGTTGAGGCAGAGAAGGAAGAGGTATGAAAAAGCTCCAACTACTTGGTTGAACTGATGCTCCTATTTCTTGAGTGCCCGCAGGTCAAGTGGGGACTTGACATACCGTCTCCCAGGGTCCGTGCACATTCTGCTGATCACGGGCATTTGGCATTCGTCTTGATTTCCAGGCACATCGTGCTTCCTCCTGTGCTGGCCCCGAGGGAGCGCCTCACCGTCCTCACCTCGCCCGCCCCTGAATGGTCCTCACTCCTGTTCCACAGACCATGCAGCTGATGTCCTGGGAGAGGGGTCACTTGCTTGAATCCTCCAGGAAGGCAGTGGAGGAGACGGCACTCCCGCCGGGCCCATGGACATCGAGGTATAGCTCCCTTCTGTCTGCGGTTTATTAACGTTGACAGGCGGGCGGGCAGGACTTAGATCACCAGGGCATTTTCAATAAGGTCTAATCGCAAGAAGGTCTCTCCCCTGGCCATACAGCCTGTGTTTTTTATTTTTTTCCTCGCTTCATTGTGATGTAATCAACATGTAATATTATTTAAGTTTGCAGTGTACGGCGTGTGGACTTGATGCACTTATATGTCACAAAATGGTTACCATCGTAGGTTATCTAAAGCCTTTATCACATAGTTACCATTTCTTTTCTTTTTTTGTGGTGAGATTTAAGATCTACTCTCTTAGCAAGTTTCAAGTATATCATACAGTGTTGTTAACTATGATCGCCATCCTGTACATCAGATCTCCAGAACTTATTCATCTTTTTTTTGTGGTTATTTATTTATTTATTTTAATAGAACTTATTCATCTCATAATTGGAAATTGGTAACCTTCGACCAACATCTCCCCATTTCCTTTACCTCCCCTACTCTCTGTGTCTCTGAGTTTGGCCCTTTTAGAGTTTACATGTAAGCGAGATCACACAGTTTCTTGTCTGTCTCTGTCTGACTTATTTCACTTAGCACACTGCCCTTGAGGTCTATCCATGTTGCTGGGAGTGGAATTTTTTGCTTATTTCTAAGAGCTCATCAGTTTGATGTGGGCAGGGTCCTAACTGCCCCTGGAGACTTGCTAATTTCCTTTCTTCCTTTTTACTAAATATATTTTTTATTTATTTCAGGGAGGAAGGGAGAGGGAGAGAGAGAGAGAAACATCAATGATGAGAGAGAATCATTGTTAAGCTGCCTCCTGCACACTCCCTACTAGGGATCAAGCCCGCAACCCGGGCATGTGCACTTGACTGGAATTGAACCCTGGACCCTTCAGTCCACAGGCTGCTGCTCTATCCACTGAGCCAAACCTTAGCCAGGGCTAATCTTCCTTCTTATCAAAGACAGCTGGCCTCAGCCCCAGGCCTCCTGCAGGCAAGGAGATCTGATGAGTTTATTTAAAGCTGCTTTCTCCATTCCTTCCCCCAGCCCTCCCACCTCGCACTGCTCACATTAGGGGACAGAGGATTCTCTGTGGTGGTGCTGTCCTCTGCCCTGTGCCCTGCAGGAGGCACAGCAACATCCCTGTGCTCCGCCCACTAGATGCCAATAGCTCCCCTCCCCAGTCATGACAACCAAAGTGTCTGCAGACATTGCCAGTGTCCCCTGGGGAGAAGAATGGTCCCCGCTTGAGAACTGCTGGTTTAAATAGTACACGAGGTGCTTGGACGTTTGTTGGAGGGAATGGTGAGCGCAGGACCGGTGGGTGGGGAGTCCCTCTGAGTGTTCATCCTTTGGGCTTGCCCTGCCAGGGCTGGCACAGCTCCCAGCATCCTGCAGGCTCCCTCTGCACACCTGGGCCCAAGCTCAACTTTCATGGAGCCCCGGGGGACCCAGGTGTTCGAGAGGCTGGCTGGTCCCTGGGCCCCAGTGCCAAGCGCCAAGAAACCACAGTTGCTGTGGCGACTGCTGAGCTCTTAGGGCGAGAAGTCGGTTGGTTGAGGGGCAAAAGGCTCCGTGCCTGGAGGAGCCGACATCCAGGGACCTTGGCTGAGAGGTCACAATCCAATGTCCAGCCACTAGCGTTAGCAGGCCAAGCAGAGCAGCGGGGAGCAGTTGGTTCAGTTCCCCAGGGACCCTGCAGGGGACAGGGCTGCAGGTCACTGAGGGGGCCTTGGAGGGTGAGAGAGACACACCCCACTCCTGATGGCCCTGCCTGGCTGGCCTCCCAGGAAGGCCACTCGGCCACTGGTGTGAGGTGTCTGAGATCCAGTCCCCGTCCCGGGGGAAGATCGTCCAGGTGGGTGGACAGCATGAACGCGGGCCCCCTCAGCCCAGGCACCCGCCGGCGGCTTCTCCAGGGTCAGGCAGGCCCCCTCCCAGAGCCTCCATCCAACAGTGTGGCCATCTTCATCAGCTCCACCGTCTCAGGTAAGGGGCAGGGCAGGGCTTGGGTTTTAGAAGCCAGGGGCACTTGTGGGGGTGCCAGGCAATGGGCAGGGCTCACGGTGTCCCCTCAGAGACCTGGATGTGAATGCAGCCCGGCCAGTGACCCATGTAGGAACGGGAAAGGGGAGCATCCCAGACTCTCTGTTTCTGCTTTGACTATCCAGGCTCAGAGCCTGGCTTGATAGAGTTGCTATGAGTGGCAACCGATATTGCAACTAACGTTTGTGGTGAATGCACGATGCACTAGGCTGAGTGCCAGGTCTTCCCTCGGCCCTGCGTGACGGCCCTGCTCACCTCCCCAACTGTATCTCATAGGATCCTCCCCTCACCTATGCTTTGTAGTCACACTGGGTCCCAGCAGGTCCTGGAACCCGTGAAGCCCCAGGCCCCAAACGCTATAGTTATTCAATTTATGTGTTTGTTGAATGCCTGGCTTACCCCCCTACGCTATGAGTTCCACCAGGGCAAAAACTGCACAGAGAGGTGTTCTGGCAAAAGTTTAATAACCTGTTCTTCAAAAATTTTAAAGTAAAACAATAACCACAACCACATAAAACATCTGATTTGCACTGTCTGCCAATTTCTGTGGTGTAAGTCCTCCCCCACGGTCAGTTTCAAAGCTGCCAGTGTGACTGCATACACACGGAGTGGGGAGGAACTGGGCAGTGGTCCCCTCCTCTCTTTTCCTGCTACAAAGGCAATAGCCGTAAACAAACCCACAAGCAGAGCTCGCAGCCAAATGTGGTCAGATGATTCGGAAGTGATGACTTTTGAGTCCTTGTGATCTCTTATAGCCTTTGCTATAATGTATTCCATTGCACGGTCAGATCATTTAATTTTTCATAATGGCTGTGCCAACAACTGGCTCACAGGATTCCTGAGGATTTAGCCACCCGCTCTCCCAAGCCAGGAGGGGCCAGCTGTGGCCTACGGCATCATTTATATACGTCTCATTTGCTGTTGTGCCCTTGACCTAAGCCGCGTCTAGGTCTAAAGAAACTTCCCAGTTGATGTTTTATGGACAAATGTAAATAACCTGTGGGATTTATGAAACAGGCACGGGAAGGGGAGGGGGCGCGACAAGATCGGAACTGAGGTCAGCTCCTGTGGCAGGATCTGGGCAGTTTCTTTGTACCAGTGGCTTTGAGAGGCCTTTTATTTTATTCATTCATTTAGTTAGTTAGTTTTTGTTAATCCTCACAGGAGGATATTTTTCCATTGAGCTTTTAGAGCAGCGGTTCTCAACCTGTGGGTCGCGACCCCTTTGGGGGTCGAATGACCCTTTCACAGGGGTCGCCTAAGACCATCGGAAAACACATATATAATCACATCTTGTATTTGTGATTAATCACTATGCTTTAATTATGTTCAATTTGTAACAATGAAAATATACCCTGCATATCAGATATTTACATGACGATTCATAACAGTAGCAACATGACAGTTATGAAGTAGCCACGAAAATAATTTTATGGTTGGGGGTCACCACAACATGAGGAACTGTATTAAAGGGTCGCAGCATTAGGAAGGTTGAGAACCACTGTTTTAGAGAGAGTGGAAGAGAGAGGGAAAACAGAGAGAAACATCGATGTGAGAGAACCACATTGATTGGTTGCCTCCTGCATACGCCCCAACCAGGGTCCTGGGCCAGGGCGGTGCCTGCAACCAAGGTACACGCCCTTGACCGGAATCGAACCCAGGAACCTTTGGCCTGCAGGCTCTATCCACTGAGCCAAACCGGCTAGAGCTGGGAGGCCTTTTAAAGACACTAATATGACCTCCTCCGGGCCCTATGGAGAAAACAAAAGCTTCTTCAAAACCTATGTTGCACTAAGTACTTGTAGACTCGGTGGGTCTACCAACATTCATTGAGTGCCCGTGGTGAGTGCTGAAAAATCAGTAACTGCTGCGACCAGAGGAGGTTTTTCTACTTTGGGAGCGTGCAGCCCTGAAGAGCAGAGGGGGAAACTGAGGCTAGCCTGACATTTGGCATAAGGCCACATGGTGAAGTCGGGTGGAGAAGGTCTTAGAATCCAGGTTTACGCTGGGTAGGGCTGCCAGATTTAGCAAAAACAAACAAATAAACAAACAACAACAACAATAAAACCAGGGTATCCAATTAAATTTCATCTCCGATAAACAATGAATAATCGTTTTCTGTAAGTCTATCCCTTATGGTAACAGATGATTTAGGCGTTAACCTATGCCGCCATCTTGGTTCCCATCAGTCTTTCAGATGATTTGTTGTTTATCTCACATGCAAATTGAACTGGGTTATCAGCTATGCACAGGTATCCACATATTGCCTGGAACAGGGCACACTTAATCGAACAGGTTATTTGTTGTTTAGCTGAAGTGCGAATTGAACAGGGTTTATTAGAAATGCAAATTTACCCAAATGGTGTGTGGAATGGGCTATAGTTATGCTACCAAGTTATGCACTGTTTATCTGAAATGCAAGTTCTAACGAGCATCCTGTATTTTATCTGGCAGCCCTAACCCAGGGCAACTACCCACCCTGGTTAGCTGGGAGCGAAGGGCTTCCTGGGATGTGGGATTTTTAGTGCTAGTACCTGGGAAGCCCCGGGCAGTCCAGGGGGTTTGTCTCCTTAGGTTGACCTCATGTATTTGTATCTTTTGATTTCCCCTGAAGGGCCTCAGCCTGGGTGGGAGGGAATGAAGCTAACATCAGAGCCATGGACCAGGGGAGAGTTCTGGGTTCTTCCGTCGAACACCTTCCATGTCGTTCCCTGCAGATATGGATGCGGAGAGAGAAGCTCTGCAGACTACCGCGTACCCCGAAGTGCAGACCTTCTGCCAAAAGCACGGCCTGATGTTTGAGGTAATCATCACCTGCCCACGCCTCCTGCCTCCGTTTCCTCCGCCTGGGAAGAGGGAGCAAGGGTGTGCCCCCCGGGCAGGCCCAGCGGGGCTCTGTGCTCCGTTTAATGCTTTCCTGTTGCGTCTTGAAATTCATCGTGATTTTTGAACAAGAGGCTCCCATTTTCCTTTTGCAGCAGACGCTGCAAATTCTGTCGCTGGTTCTGGCAACGGGCCAGGGAGATAAAGGTCTTTTGAAAAGGCAGGTGGAGGGATGATGGCTGTGCTGTGGGCACTGCGGTTGGCACAGGTGGGTGACACAGTGCTCAGAGCGGAAGCCTTGGGACCCCGCTCCTTGGACATCATTTGTGTGTTGTTTTCCCCGCCCTCCTGGCCCTGCCCGCTGGGGCGGCTTGAGGGCTGTGGGACATGCAGGTGGGTGTTGAGTGGGACGTGCCTTGTTCCGGAGTGCTGGACGCAGTCGCTCCTGGCCCCAAACAGAGTCCCCAACAGCTCACACCAACCTCGGGGCGGGCGGGAGCGGGGCGGGGGTGCGGGTGTCACTGCCTGTGCGTTTGATGTGGAAACCGACAAACCATCTTTGGGGTCTCCGCTCTAATGGGCACTGCCTCCTTGCCATTTATGACAGCAATTCAGCACCTCAAAGTCCCTGGACTATAAGATGAACTGCCATTGAGATATATATATATATTATTGATTTCAGAGAGGAAGGTGTTATGGGTTAGCTCAGCGAGATAGACCACCGACTCAGAATTTAAATTTTAAGAGACTTTATTAAGCTGACCAGCTGACTGCCAGCCGTGTCCTTCCCGTAAGAGCCCACAGCTTGCAGTGCAGACCAAGAGTACAGCAAGACCTTTTATCTGCAACACTACAAAGTCTTTTTTTAAAAAAGAAAAAACAAACTGCAAAGCGGTTCATTAGCCGTTCCTGGTACTGGCAGGGTAAAAAGTTTACATAAAATTTACGAGCAAAAAAAAATAAAAAAAAATAAAAATAAAAATTTACGAGCAGGGTCTCACCTGGCTGGGTTCAATCATAACACATTGCTTTTTTAGCGAGATAATTAGCCATTTTTCTCTCCCATGGTCCCTACCCCTCAGCCTACTTAGTAATTCTTTTTTGTCAGATCCCTGCCCCTAGCACAAAGGGAGAGGGAGAAAGAGATGGAAACATCAATGATGAGAGAGAATCATCAATTGGCTGCCTCCTGCACGCCCCCTACTGGGGACCGAGCCCACCACCCAGGCACATGCTCTTGAGCGGAATCGAACTCGGGACCCTTCAGTCCACAGGCCGATGCTCTACCCACTGAGCCAAGCCAGCCAGGGCTCATTGATACATTTAAGAAGGAAAGAAGGAAGCAGTGCCGGAAATTCGACTGCCCGCCGTTGAGCACGAGACACAGCTCCATGGCAGAGGCCCTGGGAAGGAAAACCTACACGCTGAGAACGGATGGAACGCCACTGTGCCTCCCTTGATGTCTACATGGGTGCTAGCTATGCAACACGCACTGCGGACATCCTCAATCGAAGATGGGGGACAGTGGCCCAGAGCGGGAAGGTTCTCCCCAAGGCTGATGGCTGGCGCTTGTTCTTTCCCCCTTCCTTCCTCCAGTCACAGTCAGCACTGTGGTCCTTTCACCCTGTGGCTGTAGTTCATCAGGGATATTTATCCCCTCGGGGCTAAATAATGTAAGGAAGTAGGGGCTATTCTGCGTCCCACCCTCCCCGCTTCCTCATCCCAGCCTTTCACGGGCTCAGCCTCGCTCCTTGAATGGAACCCTTCCTTCTGCCCGAGGCCCTCCTCTGGCTGGGAGGCAAACATGGCCCGCAAGCGTGCGGTTGCCAAGGCAACTTGGCATCTGATTTTGGCCAAACGAAACGCCCTCCTTCGCCGAGAAGGCTCTGCGAACAAGTGTGGACACGTCCTGCTTTAAAAGAAACAGTTTGAAAATGCTCACGCTCTTACATTTTTTTTTAAA
>NW_006294353.1:510094-516855 GCF_000327345.1 Myotis davidii | reverse complement strand
GGCACGCCCCCTCCTGGGGACCGAGCCCACACCCCGGGCACGTGCCCTTGACCGGAACCGAACCCGGGACCCTACAGTCCACAGGCCGATGCTCTACCCACTGAGCCAAGCCAGCCAGGGCTCATTGATACATTAGTAAGAAGGAAGCAGTGCCGGAAATTCGACTGCCCGCCATTGAGCAGGACACACAGCTCCATGGCAGAGGCCCTGGGAAGGAAAACCTACACGCTGAGAACGGATGGAACGCCACTGTGCCTCCCTTGATGTCTACATGGGTGCTAGCTATGCAACACGCACTGCGGACATCCTCAATCGGAGACGGGGGACAGTGGCCCGGAGGGGGAAGGTTCTCCCCAAGGCTGATGGCTGGCGCTTGTTCTTTCCCCCTTCCTTCCTCCAGTCACAGTCAGCACTGTGGTCCCTTCACCCTGTGGCTGTAGTTCATCAGGGATATTTATCCCCTCGGGGCTAAATAATGTAAGGAAGTAGGGGCTATTCTGCGTCCCACCCTCCCCGCTTCCTCATCCCAGCCTTTCACGGGCTCAGCCTTGCTCCTTGAATGGAGCCCTTCCTTCTGACGGAGGCCCTCCTCTGGCTGGGAGGCAAACATGGCCCGCAAGCGTGCGGTTGCCAAGGCGACTTGGCGGCATCTGATTTTGGCCAAACGAAACGCCCTCCTTCGCGGAGAAGGCTCTGCGAACAAGTGTGGACACGTCCTGCTTTAAAAGAAACAGTTTGAAAATGCTCACGCTCTTACATTTTTTATAATGTTTTTAAGTAAACTTCTATTTTGGAACTGAGATTTGCAGGAAGCTTGTATGTGATACAGAGTTCCCATCTTTCTTGCACCCAGTTTTTCCCTGAATGTGAACATGTCACGTTATCAGGTGCATTTGTACCACGAAGAAGTGGACGCTGGCTCATTGTTATTAACCAGCCTCCTGATGTTACCCGGTGTCACCCGTCCTCTCTGGTCTCGAGCCCCAGACCCCACCCAGGGAACCCCCGGTGCATTGGTTGTCAGGTCTCCCCAGTTTCCTCCAGTTTGGGATGACTCCTTGGCCTTCCTGTGATGCTCATGACCTTGGCAGCCTCGGGGAGGATGCCCCCAACCTGGATCTGCCTGATATTTTTCTCGAGATTACTCTGGGAATTCAGTCAAGTTCTTTTCATCCAGACACCCCCTCTCCCCTTTGGGGAGAAGCTGTCAAAAATCATTGAAAGAAACTTTATGCCTTTGCCAAAGGCAACTGAAAAGTCACCCACCCTGCTGTGTCCCTGACACACCCTCTCTCATCTCCAGGTCGTCGATCTGCGGTGGGGGATTCAGCCCGCACAGGCCACTGACTACATGACCACGGAACTCTGCTTGGAGGAGCTTGACCGGTGTCGGAAAACATCCCTCGGGCCGGCTTTTGTTGTGAGTCTCTTGGGAGAGATGGGGTCACCCTTAGGTCTCTTCTAGCACCAGGATATGGCCCCTGCTTCCCAGCCAAATCCAGGCGTCATTTCTGCTATCACACCCTCTCTCCATAGCCTGTCCGTGGCAGACATTGCTAATCGTTCGCAGCACTTTTTCTGCAGCGCTAGCTGAGATCCAGACATTAACAGTCAAGTGGAAGCAGAAGGTAAGTTAGAGAGCAGAGTGTTGAAGTCCAAGGAATCTTGGGATTGGCTCTGGATTTTCCTTGAGCTTTCCCACCCCATCTAGTTTATTTATTTATATTTTAAATCTTTATCATTGAAAGTATTACACATGTCCCCCTTTCCTCCCCCACTGACCTCTCCTAACCCTTTATTTTGTTCATTAGATTCCACATCTGAGTGAGATCCTATGAGACTTATCTTTCTCTGACTGGCTTATTTCACTTCCCATAATGCTCTCCAGGTCCATCCATGCTGTTGCAAATGGTAAGAGTTCTTTCTTTTTTAACAGCTGAGGAGTATTCCATTGTGTAGATGTACCACAGCTTTTTTATCCACTCACCCGCTGATGATCGCGTGGGCTGTTTCCAAGTCTTAGCTATCGTAAATTGTGCTGCTATGAGCACGGGGGTGCATTCATTCTTTCTGATTGGTGTTTCTGATGGTCATCCATGCTGTTGCAAATGGTAAGAGTTCTTTCTTTTTTAACAGCTGAGGAGTATTCCATTGTGTAGATGTACCACAGCTTTTTTATCCACTCACCCGCTGATGATCTCGTGGGCTGTTTCCAAGTCTTAGCTATCGTAAATTGTGCTGCTATGAGCACGGGGGTGCATACATTCTTTCTGATTGGTGTTTCTGATGGCTAAGGATAGATTCCTAGAAGTGGGATCACTGGGTCAAAAGGCAATTCCGTTTTTAATTTTTGAGGAAACTCCTGTTTTACACAGTGGCTACACCTATCTGCATCCCCACCAGCAGTGTACACTACTTCTTATAATCATCTTTTAATTGAAAAAAGTGCCCCAAACTGCCGTCTGGGTGGTTCAGGGGGTTGGAAAATCATCCCACGCACCAAGAGGTTGTGGGTTTACTCCCCGGTTGGAGCATGTTTGGGAGGCAACCAATCAACATTTCTCTCTCTCTGGCACCCAATCAACATTTCTCTCTCTCTCTCTCTCTCTCTCTCTCTCTCCCCCTCCCCTCTTCCTCTCTCTAAAATTAATAAACATATCCTAGGGTGAGGATTTAAAAAAAGAAAACTAAAAACTAAAATAATTATTGAAAAGTATCCCAACTCTGAAAATGCCTTACCAGTTTAAAAAAATAAATAAGTTTAAAAATATCTTATAAATATAGAGAATAAAAGAGACAAAAACAAAAAAACAAAAATATTTTTTTCTAAAAAAATGCCTTAACATTTATAAACTCCAACTAAAAACCCCAAAGAACCTGTGAGGTTCTCCAGTGAAGATTAAAGAAAAAGAATAGTAAAGGGGGAAAAGCGAAGAAAGTACCTTTGCCCAACACACCTCAATCACAAAGAAGCTTCGAGCAGCTACCAATAAAAATAAAAATACTCTGAACCTCTCCTGGACAGAAGGTTGTAGAATGTAGGAGAGTACAGCCCCATTTTAAAAGCTCTTTTCCAGGGAAATAAAGAGAACTAGGCGAGGTGTGTTTGGCCTTAGAATTGCCTGCCCAGTGCAGTAGACATGAACCACATGTGGTGATTTAAACTTAAATTATTTAAAATCAGGCAGAAGTAAAATTTCAGTTCCTCAGTCCTCCTACCCACACTGGGATGGCAAGGAGCCACTGTAATTGGAGAGCGCAGATGAGAACACTTCCCATGGTGCAGAAAGTGCTGCCTGAGAGAGCAGGCCTGCCTACAAGAAACAAGGTGTGTGAGAAGCTTTCTTTGTTATATATTGTTTTGTCTATACAACTAGAGGCCCAGTGCATGAAATTCGTGCACTGGTAGGGTCCCTTGCGGTTGCCAGCTGATGGCCAGGGCCTCCCTCCCTTCCCCCGGTGGGCCCTGCCCCCTGGTCAACTCCCGGACGAACTCCTGGTCAAGGGTACAATTGCATACTATGCTTTTATTATATAGGATGGCACTTGGGTTCACTCGTTTGCTCTATACTTTTGTGGGTGTGTTGGCACCACCTTTTTGTCCCCTTTTCTCTCCCCCGCAGCTTTATTGAGATAGTAGTGGCCCAGTGCACAAAATTTGTGCACATTAAAAGGGAATTAATTAGAGGAAATATTTTAATATTGTTATTTACCCTTTCTCTAGAATAGAAGTGTCAGAGATGAAAGAAAATTAGTAAAACGTGTACAAAAATCTCCCTCTGGTCAGAGTCTGGGGCGCGCCACGAGACTCAGAGTTAAGTCTCCACCCACCCGCAATGCCTCAAATTTATGAGAGACCCAGACCCAGCTGACCCCACCCCCATCAAGCCCTGCAGGGAGGGGGGCGCGGCCTCAGGTCCCCCAGCCCGGCCTCAGGTACCCCGTGTGTGGGTACAAGGGTGTGAGATCGTGATGACCATTTGCATATTAGCTCTTTATTATATAGCCATATATAGGGTAACTGATATACAGCATTGTATATGTTTAAGGTATACAGCATAATGACTTGACTTACATATAGAGTGAAGTGATTACTGCAATAACTTTCGTTAACATCCATCATTTCATATAGATACAAATAAAGAAGCAAAAGAGAAGGATTTTTTCCCCTTGTAATGAGAACTCTCAGGATCAGCTTTCAAATGCCCCATGCGGCAGTGTTCACTCCAGTCTTCACATTGTACCTTACATCCCAAGGACTTACATATCCTGTGACTGGATGTTGTTACCTTTGGAACCACTCTGTTTTTGTTATTGTTGCTTTAAAATACAGCCTAACATCTGGAGAGCTCTATAGCCTTGCTTGCGTAGCTCCTTCACAAATAATGTTTTCCCAGTCTTCTCATTTGAGCCTTCCAAATGAGCCTGACGATTGATCATTTTGTTAAGTTTCAAAGAAAAAAGAGAAATAAATTATTAAAGGGAAAAGGGAGTTGGGGAGAAAAAGAACCCCAGGGGGAATCCGATTTTGCAACCCAAACGGAAGGCAGTGAAAAGCACAACACAGTGTCCAGGTGACACGGGGAACCGGAGGCCCATCTCTGAGCTTCTCCCAGGCCCCACCGGCCCAGGGACCTCGCACGTCCTTCCAGAAGGGCTCTGTGGGCCGACCCGATGCAGAACCTCTCCCTGCGCCCTGCTTTTCTGCTGCACCAGGCACCTCCCCTCTGTCGCCCCAGAGTCACAGCTTCGTTCTCCTGTCGTGGCTCTGGTTTGGGGGGCTCTCCATGGAAAGCTGAGCTGTGCTGGGGGCCCTTGGAGAGGTTTCTCTCTGGTAAATAAGTCATTAGGCGCCGTGGCAGGGGACCTCGCTCCGGGCACTTCTCCTCAAGGCCCTGCGTCTCTTGGGGCACCAGAAGCTCCACCGTCTCCAGACAGTTGCTTCTGATAGCTCCTTGATCTCATTCTTTGCAGCTCTTCCCACTCCCGTTGCTTCTGTCCCACAGACCTGAGCAGTATTTAATTAAAAAAAATATGTTAACCATCTGTCTTCTTCCTAAGATCTCTGGTCTGTGGTTTGCTGGTGACACCTTTCTCAACTCCCCTGTCCCTCCAAGGCTGTGGCTATTGGGAAGGCCCTGGGAGAACCGTGTCCTCTTCAACATCCACTGCTCCCTACTTATTGGTGCTTTCCTGTGCTGAAACATGCTGTTTCCTCTGCTTGTACATGCCTGCACTTCCTGCCACAGGGCCTTTGCACATGCTGTTTTTGCTGTTTGCCAGGTTCTCTGTCCAGTGCATCCTTCTCAGATCTTATTCTGCAGCTCAAGCCTCATTTCCTCAGGGGAATTTTCCTGACTCTACAGCCCACATGTTTATCCTTTCTTCCTAGCATCAGCTGCACTTTGACATTGGTGCCTGACTCACCTGTTAGGACTCCAGGAAGGCAAGGACCCAGCCTGTTCTGGTCACTGCTGTCTCTTGAGCAGCTGTCCTGGGCTTGGCTCAATAAATATTTGGGGAATGACTGTGTTCAGAAATCAGAGGTTCCATGCTGGGACTTGATTCCTCCCCCGCCCCCCCTCCCGCCCGGCCCCCAACCCCATTACCTCAGACCAATTCCAATTTGGCACCTTCTCTGGGGCCTCAGTTTCTACATCTAACAAGGAGGAACAGGACCTTGGGTTTTCCAGGGAGCATTAGAGCTGGGAGGAGTGAGGCACTTGCCTTCAGCACAAAATTTAAGGAGGTGCCAAAAATTGTAGTTATCAAGATAAATGTTTTAGTGCAATCTTTAAAAAACAAAAAATCAAAATTGATCCAAAAAAATCCACAAGGAAGAAAATATCAAAATGCTGCATAAAGACAGGCTCCTTCCTGCACTTGTGAGTCCTCACTGGGCCCGGCTCCAGGCTACTGTTGGAGGTCGTCCTGCTGCCAGGGCCACCTCAGGGCGTGAGATTTGGGCAGAACCCATGGAGCCTGTAGCTCTTGTCCCAGTGCCTATTCCTGGGACAACTGGTGCCTACGTATGAGGAGCTGCCCTTTTCTCTTCTGTACAAAGAAGGAACACGAATGTCCTGGGGCTGCTGCAACAAATGGCCATAAACCAGTTGGCTTAAAACAACAGAAGTCTAAAACCAAGGTGTCAGCAGGGCTGTGCGCCTGCCTAAATTTTTTTCTTATTTTTGCCAGTTCCTGGGGGCTCCAGGCATCCTTGGCTTGTGGTTGCATCACTCCAATCTCTAGCTTTGTTGTCATATCATCTTTTCCACTTTTGCTTGTGTTAAATCTCCCTCTGCCTGTCTCTTATTAAAGACTAGAGCAGCGGTCGCCAACCTCACTGGTGGTCTGGGAGCTCTGAAAGGTTGGTGACCGCTGGACTAGAGGCCTGGTGCATGGATTCGTGCACTGGCGGGGTCCCTCGGCCTGGCCTGCAGGGATCGGGCTGAAACCTGCTCTCCGACATCCCCCGAGGGGTCCCAGATTGCAAGAGGGTGATTCTCAGGTGATGCATCCCGGAATCGGGCTCCCTCCTCTCTGGTTCTGGGTGTGTCACCCGAGAACTGTGGCTGCCAAATCACCACAGCTCGGCAGCTCCTGCATTGAGCGCCTGCCCCCGGTGGTCAGAGTGTCTGCCCCCTGGTGGTCATTGTGTGTCACAGCTACCGGTTGGATGGTCAGACTGTCAGACAGTCACTTAGGCTTGTATATATATATACTAGTGGCCCGGTGCATGAAATCTATGCATGGGAGGGGGG
>NW_006294353.1:506056-507003 GCF_000327345.1 Myotis davidii | reverse complement strand
TCTGCACCAGGCACCTCCCCTCTGTCGCCCCAGAGTCACAGCTTCGTTCTCCTGTCGTGGCTCTGGTTTGGGGGGCTCTCCATGGAAAGCTGAGCTGTGCTGGGGGCCCTTGGAGAGGTTTCTCTCTGGTAAATAAGTCATTAGGCGCCGTGGCAGGGGACCTCGCTCCGGGCACTTCTCCTCAAGGCCCTGCGTCTCTTGGGGCACCAGAAGCTCCACCGTCTCCAGACAGTTGCTTCTGATAGCTCCTTGATCTCATTCTTTGCAGCTCTTCCCACTCCCGTTGCTTCTGTCCCACAGACCTGAGCAGTATTTAATTAAAAAAAATATGTTAACCATCTGTCTTCTTCCTAAGATCTCTGGTCTGTGGTTTGCTGGTGACACCTTTCTCAACTCCCCTGTCCCTCCAAGGCTGTGGCTATTGGGAAGGCCCTGGGAGAACCGTGTCCTCTTCAACATCCTGTCATCTCAGATTCCGTATCCAGGTTTCCGGGGTGCACACCCCTGGGATATTCTGGAACAACCCAATGAAGGGGGAAGGGTTCTTGCTTCTATTTCATGAGGAAACTCAAGATTTTGGGCCCTATGTCCCAGACCTAATTCTCTTGCATTGCAGTCTGCACTTTCTCAGAATCTGTTGGGGCAGAGAGAGGGCCTCCTAGTGTTCTCAGCACCAGAACCAAAATGGTTGGTCCTCACCACACCCTTCAAAATCTTGCCCATAGGATGGCCTTTTCTCTCTCCACTGCTCCCTTCTTATTGGTGCTTTCCTGCGCTGAAACATGCTGTTTCCTCTGCTTGTACATGCCTGCACTTCCTGCCACAGGGCCTTTGCACATGCTGTTTTTGCTGTTTGCCAGGTTCTCTGTCCAGTGCATCCTTCTCAGATCTTATTCTGCAGCTCAAGCCTCATTTCCTCCGGGGAATTTTCCTGACTCTACAGCCCA
>NW_006294353.1:502534-505525 GCF_000327345.1 Myotis davidii | reverse complement strand
TGAAACCTGCTCTCCGACATCCCCCGAGGGGTCCCAGATTGCAAGAGGGTGATTCTCAGGTGATGCATCCCGGAATCGGGCTCCCTCCTCTCTGGTTCTGGGTGTGTCACCCGAGAACTGTGGCTGCCAAATCACCACAGCTCGGCAGCTCCTGCATTGAGCGCCTGCCCCCGGTGGTCAGAGTGTCTGCCCCCTGGTGGTCATTGTGTGTCACAGCTACCGGTTGGATGGTCAGACTGTCAGACAGTCACTTAGGCTTGTATATATATATACTAGTGGCCCGGTGCATGAAATCTATGCATGGGAGGGGGGTGTCCCTCAGCCTGGCCTGCACCCTCTCCAATCTGGGACCCCTCAGGGGATGTCCTGTGGGATCAGGCCTAAACCGACAGTCGGACATCCCTTTCGCAATCCGGGGCTGCTGTCTCTTAACCAACTGCCCCCCACTGCTGACCTGCTCATCCCCAACTGCCCTCAGCTCCGATCGCCCCTAACCACCTCTGCCTCGGCCCTGCCACCACGGCTTTGTCCAGAAGGACGTCCGGAAGGTCTTCTGGTCTAATTAGCATATTACCCTTTTATTAGTATAGATAGATTCTCAGGATTGCATTTAGGGTCCATCTAACTTAATTGCATCAGCAAAGACTCTGGTATTAGTGAGGGGTCTCCAGAGAAACAGAACCAATGGGATAGATAGATAGATAGATAGATAGATAAGAGGAGATTTGTTATAAGTTATAGGAATTGGCTCATATGATTATGGAGGCTGAGGAGTTCTACAATATGTCATCTGCAAGCAGGAGACCCGGGAAAGCTGGTGGTGTAATTCGGCCTGTGTTGAGGCCTGGGAATTGAGGGGCTGATGGTGTAAATCCCCATCTGAGTCTGAATACCTGAGAACCGATGTCCAACAACAGCAGACAGATATCTCAGCTCAAGCAGGGAGGAAGTTTGCCCATTCTCCTTTTTGTTCTGTGGGGCCCTTCGTGGATTGGATGAGGCCCACCAGCACTGGGGACCATCTACTCTACTCAGTCCACCACTTCCAATCTAGCTCTTCCAGAGACACCCTCACAGGCACACCCAGAAACCATGTTTGACCAGCTATCTGGGCATCCCTTCGCTCAGGCAAATTGACACATAAAATCAACATCACAACCTTGTTTGATTAAAGGTACATTCACAGGGTCCAGGGATTAAAACCAGATACCTTTGGGGGAGGGGGCTGCTATTCAACTGCCACAGAGGGCTTCCCAAGCAAAAGATGCTCGATCAGATTCCACATGTACCGCCCCTGCTCTCAGTACCTCCACACACAGGTGCTATCTCTGCCTGCACTTCTTAATGTCATTTTCACCATCGTGCTACAGCCAGACACATTTTCAGGAACTCTGCGTGCCTCACCAAGGGTCATAGAGTTAAGTGCCAGAGCGAGATTTGAACCTGTGCCTCTCTCTCTTACCCTCTCTCTGCCAGGCCCTTCTAGGTGACCAGTACGGCCCCTGTCCGGTCCCCACGCTGATCGAGGAGAAGGAGTGGGAGGCACTGAAGGCCCAGCTGACCACCAGGCCAGGTGACCTGGAGCTGGTGGCTCACCACTTCCGGAGGGACGAGAACACTGTGCCCCCCAGCTACGTGCTGCAGGCCCTGGGCACCAGGGACACCCGGGGGCCGGAGGAGGCCAGCCTGACCTCTGTGCTGCGCAGTGGAGCCCAGGAAGCCAGGAGGCTGGGCCTCATCACCCAGGAGCAGTGGCATCGCTACCAACGGTCAGGTGAGGTAGTGAGCCGCCCCGGGACCCATGGGCAATGCCCACGTGTTCAGAATACACATTGAGTGTTGGCCAAATGCCACGGTCCGCATTTCTGTAAATGCCGAACCAGCCTCGCTCCCCGGTTCTCAGAAAGGTCATTTTACAGACGACCCAGGAGAGGTCAGCTGTGTTCCAGTTAAGTCTTGGTCTCTTGGGATCCTCCTCTCCTCCTCCGGCTCCATCGCTTCTCCCAGGGAGGCTCCTGGCTTTAGGAGACATGTTCTAAGACAACCATCGTCCCTGTTTGCCTTGGACCAAGAGGCTCCGGGGATGCAGGACTGTTAGGGCCAAACCCAGGACAATCCTGGGAAAATGCCCAAGTTAGACGGTGCGAGAGCTCAGTGCTCTGGCCTTGCTGCGTCTGCCTCAGAGGGGAAACGGGTCCAGGGAGGAGGAGTCTCGTCTGGCCCAGGATGAGAGCAGGGATCAGACCCTGCGACTGCTGAGTCCATCACCCCGCTCCCGCCGGCCCCTCACCTCTCACCCCACCCTCTACCCACGTCATCCTCCACTCCAGATATCAGAAAGATTTTTCTACAAATGCAACATAAGCAGGTCCCTTCCCCACCACTTGCTGCCAGCAAGAAACAGGTTCTTATCGCTTGTGGGTTAGTCATACATCAGTTTGTGGGTTATTAGTATGTCAACTTATATCACCAAACGTTACATGTAGGAATTTATGTTACTCAAACTATTAAATATATGAATTTATATTACTAAAACTATGAAATATATGAATTCATTTATCTACATAGTCAATATATGAATTTATACTATAAGTATACTAGGGGCCCAGTGCACGAATTCGTGCATCTTGAAAGGAACTGTGGGCCGAGAGGCTGCTGTGGGCACAGGGGCAGGTCTTGGCCCATCCTCCATGCCCCCCCCCAGCCCCTCCCACTGTCGGCCAGCCCCCCCTCTCCTGCCGCTCCCGCTCCCACCCACTGTCAGCAGGTGCGAGTGCCCGGCACTGGCTCCAATCGCCCCTCAGGAGCAGGGGGAGGTGGAGAAGCCCTCAGAGGCGATTGGGGCCGGCAGCCACCGCTTGCACCCGCTGACAGCGCCGAGCGATTGGGGCGGGTGCCAGGCACCAGCAGCAGGTGAGAGTGGCAGTGGGTACGAGTGGGGCCGTTCCTGGCAGCAGGTGCTAGAGGTGGCTGCTGACCCCGGGGGCCCTT
>NW_006294353.1:502181-502448 GCF_000327345.1 Myotis davidii | reverse complement strand
GGCCAGTGCCCCGCCTTGGTCTGGCGCTCCCGCTCACCTGCTCCACCATCCCGCTGCGGCCAATGCCTGCAATGTTCTGCAGGTGCCCCCTGGTGGTTAGCGCACGTAATAGTGACCAGTTCAGTTTTTCAGTTGTTCCGCTGTTCGGTCTATTTACCTATTAGGGTTTTATATATATATATATATTACATATGTGGATTTATATTATACGTAAACATTAAATATATTGATGTATTTAAAGATATTGAATGTAGCAATTTATATTAA
>NW_006294353.1:501538-501939 GCF_000327345.1 Myotis davidii | reverse complement strand
ATAGTAATTTATATTAATATTTAAATTTTATTAAAATATATCAATTATTATCTATTAGAGATATATTAATTCTAGTAATGACATATTCACTTTTAAAAAATAAACTTTTTGGAGAGAGGATCATTTAAAAATTTTTTAAATGTATTTTTATTGATTTTAGAGAGGAAGGGAGAGAGATAGAAACATCAGTGATGAGAGAGAATCATTGATCAGCTGCTCCCTTGTGAATCAAACTGTGACCTTCTGGTTCATAGGTCGATGCTCAACCACTGAGCCACGCTGGCTCGGCAAAGGGAGGGTCATTTTAGATTAACAGGAAAGTACAAGATTATGAAGCTACGAAGATAGTACAGAGTTCCTGTGTGTTTTTTGTTCAGATAAGGTAACATCTTATGTGATCG
>NW_006294353.1:496367-501363 GCF_000327345.1 Myotis davidii | reverse complement strand
TCCATGACATGGAGCTAAATATGCTAATTGCCTTCATGACATTGTCTGCCATCAAAGCCATACTCAGTATCTGGGATCTGTGCTTTGAAATGGGGCTGGATTTACAGCTCAGCCTGGCCCCGTTCCAGCTGTATTGACTCCTTGCAGGCTTATCGCCTCAGTTTTCTCATCTGTAAAATGGAACTAGTCAGAGTTAGTATGTCATGGAGTCATTGTGGGGTTTAAAGGGTCTTGTCCTAGCCATGACCTCATTGGAGCTCTACGCAGCAATGTCAGACCTAGCCAGTTAAGAAGTCCCGCATAGGAACTCCTCGAAAATAGCAGAAAGCATAATGCATGTCAGCAATGGCGTCTCGGGCACGCTACTCTCCGGATACCTTGCTCAGCTTTCTTTTCTAAAAGCTTTTTATTTTGAAATTCACAGGAAGTTGCAAAAAAAAAATAGTAGAAAGAGGTTCCATGCATTCTTTTTTATTGTTTTTATTTTAAAGAAAAAGGAGTTTCTTACTTACTGGCCCTGGAGTGGATGAGGCAAACCACTGGGCACACAGCAAGGAGGTGGGGGGAGAGTGCATGAGATCAGCTTTTCATCTATTTATCTATTTTTAAAAATTATTTTATTGATTCCAGAGAGGAAGAGAGAGGGAGAGAGAGATAGAAACATCTATGATGAGAGAGAATCATTGATCGGCTGCCTCCTGCACATCCCACGCTGGGAATGGAGCCTGCAACCCAGGCATGTGCTCTGACTGGGAATTGAACTGCAACCTCCTGATTCATAGGTCGAACTCAACCACTGAGCCTTGCTGGCTGGGCTGCCTTTTATTTATTTATCAGGACATTCAATATTATTTTATATTAGTTTCAGGTGTGCAGTATAGTGGTTAGACATTTATATGATTTATGAAGTGATTCCCACCTAGTACCATTCATAGTTATTACAATACTAGAGGCCTGGTGCACAGATTCGTGCACTGGTGGGAATCAGCCTGGCCTGCAGGGATCAGGCCGAAACTGGCTCTCTGACATCCCCCGAGGGGTCCCAGATTGTGAGAGGGGGCAGGCCAGGCCTAGGGACCCCGCCAGTGCACAATCGGGGCTGGGGAGGGACTGTGGGAGGGCTCTAGGGCATGTTCCGCCCATCTTGCCCAGCCCTATCAGCTGGATCCCAGCGGTAAGCTAACCTACCGGTCGGAGTGTCTGCCCCCTGGTGGTCAGTGTGTGTCATAGCGACAGGTCAAATGGTCGATCGGTGGGACACTTAGCATATTAGGCTTTTATCGTATAGAATGATTGACTAAATTCCCTATATTGCTATTTTGTGACTACCAACCAGGCACCCTTTGACCAGTTTCCACCAAAAGTAACAGCTTGCAAAACTAGAGTATAATATTACAATCAAGATGTGGACATAGTTATAATCCAGAGAGAGTGCTACTTTTACAGGCACACACTTGGCGTGTATGTGTGAGTGCAACCAGCCTATGCATGTGTATTTCATTCCGTGCAATTTTATCACCAGTGTAGCTTCAAGTAACCACCACAGTCAATGCATACGGCTGTTCCCTTACTGGAAGGATCCCTCCTGCTGCCCCTTTAGAGGCACACTTACCCCTCCCAACACCCAGCCCTTGGCAACCACTGATCTATCGCCATCTCTATCATTTGATTTCAACATGTTATAGAAGATGGAATTGCACAGTCTTAATCTTTTGCTTGGCTTTGTCCCGTCAGCATAGCGTGCTCAGCTTTTCACAGTATTAGCTCATAGAAAATCCTCAAAACAGCCCCTCAGGATTGGACTGGTATGTCCATGTCACCGGGAGGAAACAGACTCAGAGAGGCACCGTGGTTTGCACAAGGTCACACAGCTTGAAGATGGTCTTGGATTGGTTCATGCCGAAATGGGTCCAAGAAGGATCCCATCTTGGGACTGTGAGTTGCCTTCACGCCTCTGGCCTCTGTTCCCAGGGCTGAGGCGAGTGTGGGGTCACTCCAAGGAGGACTTCTGAGTGGCTCCTGTCTTTGGCTCAGAGACTAAGTCCTGTCTCCAGGGGGCTGGCTCACTCAGCTGCAAAGAGCTGGCAGCCCCTCCTGAGTGCAGGGCAGCTTCAGATATAACTTCGTAGGTCTGGTTGCTAGTTCCAAACAATGGCCCTTCGGCTCTGGAAAATATGGGCTCTCAGGGCAGCTGCTACCTGCTCTGGACAAGGGTCTGGCAAAGGATGGCCCGAGGACCAAATCCAGCCCACTGTTTGTCTTTTTAAATAAAGTTTTATTGGGACATACTGGAGAGCATTCATTTGTCTAAGGCAGTGGTTGGCAAACTCATTAGTCAACAGAGCCAAATATCAACAGTACAACGATTGAAATTTCTTTTGAGAGCCAAATTTTTAAAACTTAAACTATATAGGTAGGTACATTGTTATTAACTTCATTAGGGTACTCCTAAGCTGGCCTTTGCTAAAAACGTCCTCAATCTGATGGAGGTACGTTCGCTGAGGTCGACCCCTTCCAACTCTCCCATCCACACTGGTCTTGTGTACTTGTTTCGTCTATCTCCTTTCGTTCATCCTCTCTATACGTCCAAACCATCTCAACATTCCTTTCTCAATCCTCGACACTACATCTTCTTTCACTCCACAACGTTCCCTAAAATTAACTTAATGAACTTTACTTAAAGGTTTAAGTCAACTTCGCACTGTACGTGCGCGCCCGCACGTGGTATTTTGTGGAAGAGCCACATTCAAGGGGCCAAAGAGCCACATGTGGCTCGCGAGCCGCAGTTTGGTCTAAGGTTATGCCATATCACTCAGGCGCATGATGAGCTTCAGAACCACTACCCCCACCTCCCAAATGTGTCTCCCAAGCGTCCCCTCTCCGGCCAGCGGATGACACACTCTTCCCTTCTCCTCTTCCTTTGCAGTCATCGAGTGGGAGATAGAACGGGGCCTGCTGAGCTCGACAGATGGGGAGCAGGGGGCCACTGTCTTCTTGAGGGAGATCCGGGACCTGAACAGACACATCCTGGAAGACTGTGCCCTGAAGCTGGTGGACCGACTCGCAGACGGCTGCCTGGACACAGACGCCCAGAACCTTCTCAGCAGCCTCAAGGGGCGCATCGCTGACATGCAGCCGGGAGTCCTCAAGGCCCACCACCTGCCGTGGAGCCGCGACCTGGTGAACCCCAAAAATAAGGCTCACGCCCGGTACCTGCAGGAGCTGGGGGAGCAGTTTGTGGCCAGGGCTAACCACCAGGTGCTCCAGCGCCTCCGGGAGCTGGAGGCGGGAAGGCAGGACCTGGCCTGGCTCTACCAGGAGATCCGCCACCACCTGGGGCTGAGTGCCGAGGCCACCAAGACCTTCTGCGGGCGCCAGGACCTCCTGGCCCGGCTGGGACGGCGACTCCGGCAGAGTGACGGTCACCCGCACACGCCCCTGGTGCTTTTCGGACCCCCAGGCATCGGGAAGACGGCTCTGATGTGCAAGCTGGCCGAGCAGATGCCGGGGCTGCTGGGCTGCAAGACGGTGGCCGTCCTGCGGCTTCTGGGGACGTCACAGATGAGCCGCGATGCCCGCGGCCTGCTCCGGAGCATCTGCTTCCAGGTGTGCCTGGCCTACGGGCTGCCCCTGCCTCCCGCCCAGGTCCTGGAGGCCCACAGCAGGGTGGTCCAGTTTTTCCACACCCTCCTGCACACCGTCTCCTGCCGAAACTTCGAGTCCCTGGTGATCCTGCTGGACGCCGTGGATGATGTGGACTCCGCCCACCGTGGGAGGAGGGTCCCCTGGCTGCCTCCCAAGTGTCCCCCCAGGGTCCACCTCATCTTCTCGGCCTGCTCAGGGCAGCGGGGAGTTTTAGACACCGTGCAGCAGACGCTCAAGGACCCAGAGTCCTACTGGGAGGTGGAACCCCTCTCCAGCACCCAAGGGCAAGAGATGATCGGGCTCCTGCTGGCGGCCTCCAGGAGGACACTGAGCCCAGGGCAGAGGGATCTGCTCTGGGCCGGCCTCCCCGAGTGCGGGCACCCCGGGCAGCTGAGGCTGGCCTTTGAGGAGGCCCGGAAATGGGCGTCCTTCACTGTGCCCGCCCCTCTGGCCTCCGCTGCCGAGGACATGCTGCACGAGCTGTGTGCCCGTCTGGAGCGGACCCACGGGCAGCTCCTGGTGGCCCGCGTGCTGGGCTACATTGTGTCTTCCAGGTAAGTCTCTGTGTTTTCTCCACATTAAAAAAACAGTCCTGGGTTAATTTCATTTTTTTATGCCAGTCAATAGAGCTCATGTACAAGAAAAATACAAAACATGCCACATGAAAGTTCCTCTCTTAAAAGTAAATGTGATTTAATGTACTAAGTTGCTATCTAATATACAACTCATATTATAATGCATATTGCTGAGAAACATTAGTTGCAATGCATGTTTTTTCTTTTTTTCTTTTTAATCCTCACCGAGCATGTGTGTATGGATTTTAGAGACATGAAGGGGTCGGGGGAGAGATAGATTACCTCCCATACCTGGGATTGAGCCCACAACCCAGGTATGTACCCTGATCGGGGATGGAACCTTTCAGTGTGTGGGACGATGACCAACCAACTGAGCCATAAAGGGCCAGGGCAGTTGCAATGCATTTTTTGGAAAGGTGCTTTCGGCCTTATTTTTTACACATAAAATAATTTTTAGGTTTTTTTTTGAAAACAAGGAAATTCTCAGAAAACCTCAAGCAAAAACCTTGCACAGACCTGAGGGAGTCTGATGACAGTTTATAATATTAATCTGACCTTCATTATTATTATTATTTTCAATATTACCTTGTTCTAGATCATATGTTGTTTCTTTTCCAGCCCCCCCCCTCCCCTTTGGCAACCATCAGCTTGTTCTCTGTATCTATGGGTCTGTTTCTGTTTTATTTTGCCTATTTATTTGTTTAGTGTTTTAGATTCCACATACAAGTTAAATCATATGGTATTTGTTGTTGTCTGACTTATTTCACTTAATAGAC
>NW_006294353.1:495343-495755 GCF_000327345.1 Myotis davidii | reverse complement strand
GTTGAACTATTTTATTAATTTATTTATTTATTTTTATTAATCCTTACCCAAGGATATTTTTCCCATTGATTTTTTTTTTTATTATTTTTTTTAGAGAAAGTGGAAGTGAATTGGGCGGGGGAAGAGAGAGAGAGAGAGACATCAATTGGTTAGTTGCCTCCCACACAGTGCCCCCGAACAGGGCTGGGGATCAAACCTGCAACCCAGGTTCTCTTTTTAAACTTGACATATAAGGCATGCATCATCTCCTAGGGCTGCTGTAACACATCACACACTGGATGGCTGGCTTAGAACGAGAGAACTTCATTCTCTTACAGTGCTGGAGCCCAGAAGTCTGAAATCAAGGTGTCAGCAGGGCCGCGCTCAGGTGCTAGAGGAGAATCCGTCCTAGGCCTTCTCTGGTCTTCAGCTT
>NW_006294353.1:494015-495120 GCF_000327345.1 Myotis davidii | reverse complement strand
CATGTATCGTCAAGTTCACTCTTTTAAAGTGTACATTTCGCCCTGGCCAGCGTGGCTCAGTTGGTCAGAAAGGTGGCTGGTTCGATTCCTGGTCAGGGCACATGCCCAGGGTTGAAGGCTCAATCCCCAGAAGGCAGCCGCCAATTGATGCTTCACTCTCACATCAATGTTTCTCTCTCTCCATCTCCTCTTCCTCTCGCTCTAAAAATATTTTTAAAAAATAAATTATAAAGTGTACGTTTCAGTGGCATTTTGTACATCCCCAGTTTCAGCAACCACTGTCCGTCTCCAGAAGATTTCATCACCCTCAAAGGAAACCCCATCGGCATTCGCAACCCCTCCCCATCCTCCCTCCCCCGGGTCCTGATACCCACTGACCTGCTTTCTGTCTCTACACAGACAGAAATATAAGATTTATTTTGTAAACATTTTACTTTGAAATACTTTCCAATTATAGACTAATGGAAGAACTCCCATCGTGCAGAGAATTCCCCTACATCGGGCTTTCTCAGCCCTGGCGCTACTGACGTTTGGGGCACATTCTTGGCGGTGTGTGGGGGCCTCCCGTGCACAGGAGGGAGGTAAACAGCATCCCTGGCCTCCACCCACAAGATGCCATCCTCATCACGGCACCCGGAACTGTCCCGGGCGTCGCCACGTGTCCCCTGCAGGCAGGATCGGCTCTCGCTGACAACTGCCACCAGAAACCCTTCCTGCAGAGTCACCGATTGGCCGCATTAGCTTTGTCTTCCTCCCCCTCGTTTTCCTTCTCTTTCTCCTTTTTTAAATGTGTTTATTGATTTCAGAGAGGAAGGAAGAAGAGGGAAATAGAAGCGTCAGTGATGAGAGAGAATCATTGATTGGCTGCCTCCTGCATGCCCTGCACTGGGGATCAAGCCCGCAACCCTGCCATGTGCCCTGACCTGAATCAAACCGTGACCTCCTAGTTCATAGGTCGACGCTCAACCACTGAACCATGCTGGCTGGGCTATAATGAGTTATTAAATCTCTTGGTGAATTAGAAGTAGATGGAATTGCTTAACCAGTTGGGGGGCTATGTATAAAAACATAGAGCAATATCATTCTAAATAGGGAAGCAGGGTGA
>NW_006294353.1:469459-475141 GCF_000327345.1 Myotis davidii | reverse complement strand
AGTGCCCCCGAACAGGGCTGGGGATCAAACCTGCAACCCAGGTCCTCTTTTTAAACTTGACATAGAAGGCATGCATCATCTCCTAGGGCTGCTGTAACACATCACACACTGGATGGCTGGCTTAGAACGAGAGAACTTCATTCTCTTACAGTGCTGGAGCCCAGAAGTCTGAAATCAAGGTGTCAGCAGGGCCGCGCTCAGGTGCTAGAGGAGAATCCGTCCTAGGCCTTCTCTGGGCTCTTCAGCTTCACTCCAGTCTCTGCGTCTGTTGTCTCCTGGCCTCTCCCTGTGCATGTCTCTCTGTCTGAATGTCCTTCTTCTTGAAAGGACACTGCTCGTTAGATGAGGGCCCACCTTCATCCAGGATGACCTCATCTTAACCTGATCGCATCCCCAAAGACTGTTGTCAAATAAGGTCCCATTCACGGGTTCCAGGTTGACGCTTATTTGGGGGAAACACTATTCCACCCACAATAATTCATGTATCGTCAAGTTCACTCTTTTAAAGTGTACATTTCGCCCTGGCCAGCGTGGCTCAGTTGGTCAGAAAGGTGGCTGGTTCGATTCCTGGTCAGGGCACATGCCCAGGGTTGAAGGCTCAATCCCCAGAAGGCAGCCGCCAAGCAGAGTCACCGATTGGCCGCATTAGCTTTGTCTTCCTCCCCCTCGTTTTCCTTCTCTTTCTCCTTTTTTAAATGTGTTTATTGATTTCAGAGAGGAAGGAAGAAGAGGGAAATAGAAGCGTCAGTGATGAGAGAGAATCATTGATTGGCTGCCTCCTGCATGCCCTGCACTGGGGATCAAGCCCGCAACCCTGCCATGTGCCCTGACCTGAATCAAACCGTGACCTCCTAGTTCATAGGTCGACGCTCAACCACTGAGCCATGCCGGCCAGGCTCTCCCTCTCTTATTTATTTACCAATGTTTTCCTTCATACCCACCTCCTATCTATCTATCTATCTATCTATCTATCTATCATTTTTCTGTCTTTCTATTTTTTTCTACTGATGTATCATCTATTTTCCTCTAGCTAGCTAGCTATTTTTCTTTTATTTATAATCCTTTCTATTTATCTATCATTCTCCCTTTTTCTTTATCTACTAGAGGCCCGGTGCACAAAAATGTGTGCACTGGCCAGGGGGTGGGGTGGGGGGTGTCCCTCAGCCCCACTTGTGCCCTCTCACAGTCTGGGACCCCTCGGGAGATAACCACCTGCTGGCTTAGGCCCGCTCCCCAGGTGGCAAATGGCAGGCCGATACCTAGGTGCCTGCCCCACCTCCCCAGGTTGCGCACAGGGCAGGGCCAATCGAGGGGTTGGGGTGCCACCCCAGGTGGCACACAGGGCAGGGCAGATCCGGGGGTTGGGGCCCCGCCCTGGGTCGCACACGGGACACCCGGGTGGGCTGGTGGATTGCTGCTGCCCCACCTGGCTGCCCCGGGTTCAGTAGCACACGGGACCCCCCCCTTCCCCCCGCCCCCGCCCAGGATCGCAGATAGCAGGCCCGGATGGCGGCAGGGCAGGTGGATGGCGCTCTCCCTCCCTGCCTGCAGTATGCAAATTAGCCGCCATCTTTGTTGGTGGTTAATTTGCATATCGTGCTGATTAGCCAATAGGAGGCATAGCAAAGGTATGGTGAATTACCATGTCTGTCTATTATTAGATAGGATCTAACCTGTCTCAATATCTATCTATTTATACATATACATACACATACAAACCCACACATAGTTTTCCCCTGAACCATTTGAGTATTACAGGCATCCTTCCTCTTTTCCCTTAAATATGTTACATATTTCCTAAGAACAAGGACAACTAGAACCCCACACTGCCACAGGACAATTATGAAACACAGGAAATGTATCACCGACACAATTATATTTAATACACAGTTTATAGTTAAGACTTGCCAATTGTCACAAAATGTCCTTTATAGCTGCCAATTCGGAACCACACATTGCATTTAGTTGTCATCTCTTTGGTCTGCTATAATCGGGAACATTCTGTTGTCTGTCTTTGCCCTTTCGAAGAGCATGGACCACATTCCTCAATTATTTTTTTACTTTTTGTTGTTGTTAATCCTCACCTCACCCGAGGCTATTTTTTTCCATTGATTTTTTTTAGAGAGAGTGGAAAGGAGGGGGAGAGACAGAGAGAAACATCGACGTGAGAGAGACACATGGATTGGTTGCCTCCCGCATATGACCCTACCAGGGCTGGGATCAAGCCACAACCTATATGTGCCCTTGGCTGGAATCGAACCTGGGACCCTTCAGTCTGCAGGCTGATGCTCTGTCCACTGAACCAAACCAGCCAGGGATACATTCCTCAATTTATAATGGGTATATGTATCCTGGTCCTGTTTTTGAATAATGGGTCTGGTACAGGAGGTCTGGGGTAGGGCCTGGGACTTGGGTATCTCTCCTTCGATGCTGCTGGTCCAGGGAGCACAGCTTGTGGCGGGGGGTGGGGTGGGGGTGGTGTAAAGAGATTGTAGGTCCTTCCACCTGATGTTTGGTCTGCTGTCTCCTTGTGATCACATCCAGGTTAAACCTGAGTAATGCTTGGGCACCGATATTTTCCCCACTGTAAGGTGCAATGTTCCCCTTTCTAATTACTAAACAACGTGCGGGAGATCTCAGAAAAAAATTCTTCTGAAAGCTAACTTCTCTGGCCCAGCTGGTGTGGCTCAGTGGTTGAGCATCGACTTAGGAACTAAGAGGTCACTGGTTCAATTCCCAGTCAGGGCACATGCCTGGGTTGCAGGCTGGATCCCCAGTAGGGGGCGTGCAGGAGGCAGCCGATCCATGATTCTCTCTCATTATTGATGTTTCTCTCTCTCTCTTCCTCTCTGAAAGGAATAAAAATACATATTTTTTTTAAAAAGCAAACTTCTCTGAAGACTCAACCTCAAGCCTGTATCTACATCTAATTTTAGGCTTGTGGCATGGGAGTCAGCAAACCTGTAACAGGAAAATCCGATGCTAGTGTGTTTACGGAGTTTAAAGAAACTAAGTTTGCTCAGCCCAGAGAAGGTTTGGGGGCTGCAAACCCTGGTGAACCTGGGTCAGGATGGTCAGCAGGGACGGCTCGGAGATGCCAGGTGTGGACCGCGAGTCAGAAAAAACGAGCAGGAGCTAGGAGCGTGTTCATCTCACGCACCCAGCAGCCCAGCTGAGCTCCCGCCCCAGGAGGGAGGGATGGGGGCCAAGGTGCAGACCACCAGGCAATAGTTTCCCTTGACAAAAGCCGCCGGGAACACGCGCGCCCATCAGCAGAAATGCTTGACAGTGCAATTTTGGGGGCAGTTTTTCTCTTTCCGACCTTTATCGTTTGCACAAATCAGGCAAGATGGGCGGGGACCGGCGAGGGGGCTTTTTGTCTGTTGCTTGGTTGGCTTGCCAGGAACAGAATCCCATTCACTGGAACGCTGAAGCAACCTGGGCTTCCCGCCGAGGCCACGGGCGGGGCCGGGAGTCCAGGGCCGCTCCAAAGCCAGCTCCAGGGGCCATACCCCGATGCTGCAAACCCTGGTGAACCTGGGTCAGGATGGTCAGCAGGGACGGCTCGGAGATGCCAGGTGTGGACCGCGAGTCAGAAAAAACGAGCAGGAGCTAGGAGCGTGTTCATCTCACGCACCCAGCAGCCCAGCTGAGCTCCCGCCCCAGGAGGGAGGGATGGGGGCCAAGGTGCAGACCACCAGGCAATAGTTTCCCTTGACAAAAGCCGCCGGGAACACGCGCGCCCATCAGGAGAAATGCTTGACAGTGCAATTTTGCCTCCTCTCTGTTTTGGGGGCAGTTTTTCTCTTTCCGACCTTTATCGTTTGCACAAATCAGGCAAGATGGGCGGGGACTGGCGAGGGGGCTTTTTGTCTGTTGCTTGGTTGGCTTGCCAGGAACAGAATCCCATTCACTGGAACGCTGAAGCAACCGGGGCTTCCTGCCGAGGCCACGGGCGGGGCCCGGGAGTCCAGGGCAGCTCCAAAGCCAGCTCCAGGGGCCATACCCAGAATTCGCCACCGGTGCCCCAGAGTGGGGGCCTGGCATGGACTCTACAACGACAGTCTGGGGAATGTTCCGGAATAAAGGGTTCGGGCCATCAGGCCACTGCAATGCCGTCTTTATGGAGGAAGCAGGTTGTCATGGAAACAGGCAAGCCACAGGAATCAGGGCAGCTTTTCATCCCCTCTCCCTCTGGATCCGCTCCGCACGTCAGCTTTTGTGCGAGGCCCTTCCTTTCTCCTCCGCGGACGTCCAGCTTGCCTCAAGCTTCTGTTGGCATCTTGAGCTCCGGTTTCAGGGACCTGGCGCCATCGACCTGGCTCCCCCTTGAGTCCCGCCTGCAAAATCTGGGGAGACAGATGTCAATTGGCCTTTCTGGCTCCACATCTGATCCAATTAGTAAAGCAGAGGGGGCTTCACCCAGGGCAGGACCCCCTACACCCCACACCCCCAACCCCACCCCGGCCTCCAGGTGCGGAAGGCGGTTGAAGGATGGTGACTGCAGGGGAGGGGACTTCGGTGCCTCCAGCTCAATGAGCATATGCTGTTTGCAGACGGAGTCGTTGGGGTGATGGTGGAGCCAGGAGTGTGTTCCCCTCACAGCACCCAGCAGCCCAGCTGAGCTCCCGCCTCCAGGACAGATCTGAGTTGGAGCAGATCGAGTTGTTCTAGGCCAGCAGTTCATACCCCCGCCCCCCAGGGAACACCTGGCAATGCCTGGGGACATTTTTGTTGTCATAACTCGGGAGGGGGCTGCTACTGGCATCTAATGGGTGGAGGTCAGGGATGCTGCTCAACACCCTGCCCAGGACACCCCTCAGGGAATGATGGAGCCCACATGTCAGCAGTGCTGAGTGTGAGAAAGTCGCCTCAGCCTGAGAGACCCTTCCCCCACCCCCCTCTCTGCTGCTGCTGCTGCTGCTGATACCCACCTTGTCATGCATCAGAGAATTCTCAGTAGGTAATCTCTGTATGTGAAGCATGTGGCAAGGGTCTTGATCAAAATGAAGACTCTTAGGTTTGATCGGCCCTAACAAAGACTTTGCCTAACATAACAGAATTTTTTAAAAAATCCACACGAGTTTGTAAGTGAGGTGCGAGCAGAGGCCAGCCTCCCACGCCCCCCTGCTCCGAAACGAACTCTGACTGTCTCCATCCCCGCGAAGCCCTCACGCTCACAGGTGCTGGAAAGTCCACTCAGTTCAGCGCCAAAACTTCAGACGATCGATCGCCCCATGAAAAGCCACTCCCTCTCTCTCACTCAGCCCTTTCTCTGGCCAGGATATATGGGGTAGCCTGGGATGGGCAGAGTTGGTTTCTGCATTGTTTTCCTAAGTTACCCCCTCTCTCCCTCTCAATGCTCCCCTGGGGAGGAGGTGGTTTGAGGTTCTGTAGCTGTGTGGAGGCAGAAGGAAAGATCTTTTTTTTTCTTTTAGTCTTCTAATCTATAGATGACTCCTAAGCAAATTCCTTTTATTTAAAAAAAATCATAATAAATTAGTGCTTATGGACTGAACGTTTGTGTTTTCCTAAATTTCATATATTAAAGCCCCAATCCCCTATGTGATGTTATTTGGACATAGAGCCTTTGGGAAGTAATTAGGTTTAGATGAGGTCATGGTGCTGGGGTCCAGCCCCAGCAGGTCCAGGGGTCCCCAAAGGGGTGGACGGAGGCAGGGA
>NW_006294353.1:462306-469385 GCF_000327345.1 Myotis davidii | reverse complement strand
TGTCTTCTAAGTTCTGTCTTCTAAGTTCTGTGTTCTAAGTTCTGTCAGAAGGAAAGATCTTAAGTGATGGGTACAGCTGGAACCAGGCGTTGGTGCCCACTGGGCCTGGGCACTGCCCACATGCTGATCCCCGGGGTGACTGGCCGGGCACCGTGCAGGTGGCCATGTCCCTCTATCCCCTGGTGTCTGCGTCCTCTACGCACAAGAGCCACAGGGGTGTTTCCTGTCCTTCCTCCCTGCAGGCACGGGCTCTCGGAGGCTGAGCTGAAGGACGTCCTGTCCCTGGACGATGAGGTCCTGCAGGCTGTGTACCAGGACTGGACCCCGCCCAGCAAGGAGCTGCTGCGCTTCCCACCCCTGCTGTGGGTGCGGCTCCGCCGTGACCTGGGCAGCTGCTTGGCCAGGCGGCCTGTGGATGGCTTTACACTCCTGGCCGTCGCCCACAGGTGGGTCCAGTGCCGAGGCCACACTGTCTGCGTGCCCCAGAGCAAGAGCTCACTGACCAGGCTCCTCCTCTGTCCAGATCCTCTCCTCTCCCCATCCCCAGGGTCAAGTCCATGTGGTCCAGCATTCAAGGGTTTCCATGGCCCGACTCTACCACAACTAACCTGGTTTTTATGAGGAGAAATCCCATAGAATAAAAGCCTAATATGCTAAGTGTCAACTGCTCAGCCAGTCGCTATGATATGCACACTGACCACCAGGGGGCAACCTAATATGCTAAGTGTCAACTGCTCAGCCAGTCTCTATGATATGCACACTGACCACCAGGGGGCAGATGCTCCAACCGGTAGGTTAGTTTGCTGCTGGGGTCTGGCCGATCAGGACAGGGCGAGATAGGCTGGACATGCCCTGGAGCCCTTCCTAGATCCCTCCCCAGCTGCTCCTGATTGGGACTGGTTGAGATGGCCCTGATCATCAGCCAGGCCAAGGGACCCCATGCATGCACGAATTTGTGCACCGGGCCTCTAGTTCACTCATAAAAAAGTCACCATTTTTAAGGGTACAATTCAGTGGCACTTAGTACATTCACAGCGTTTGCAACCATCCCCTCTAAGTAGTTCCAGGACATGTTCATCACCCCAAAGGAGACCCCGGCCCCATGAGCAGTCCCCCCCACTTCCCCCACGGCCCCTGGCAACCTCTAACCCACGTCCTGTCTCTGCGCCTGGCCCGGCCTGGACATTTTATATCGATGGGATCACACAACACGTGGCCTTTTGTGTCTGGCTTCTCTCGCTCAGCATCATTTTTTTTGAGATTCATCTACGTTACAGCGCGTGTCAAGGCTACATTCCTCCTTATGGTTGTATGGATGCATCACCATTTACTTATCTGTTCGTCCACTGATGGATATTTGGGCTGCTTCCGCCTTTTGGCGAGTGTGAATAGTGCTGCTGTGACCTTGTGTGTACAAGTTTTCCAATTCTCTTGGAATATCCTCAGAATATATATACTGCATATATACTGTATATAATTCCAGGGATAGAATTGCTGGGTCATACAATAGCTTATTTTATGTTTAACATGAGGAGCCCAAAGTTTCCTTTTTAAATAAATTTATTTGAGGGGGGGAAGATGGGTCGATTAAGAGATAAATGTTAAGTAGCAACTAGGACAGGTGGTCAGAAGACTTAGTGAGCATCTGGATGGTGATTTAGGGTGGACTTGCATTTGGGAACTGTCTCCTGACAGCTCCGAGCTTGCCGGGTCCCCAGGCCCACCAGCCCATGTCCCCTCTCTGCAGACAGCTGGCCAAGGTGGTCCGGGAACGCTACTTGTCGGGGCCCGAGAAAGCCACGAGGCACGGAATCTTGGCCGACTTCTTCTTGGGAGCCTGGAGCCAGGGCATGAAGAAGCTCATCACCCTGCCGCTGGTGGGGAAGCCCCTCAACCTGGACCGCAAGGTGAGGTGTCTGCGCCCCCATTCCCCACCTTCAGCCTCCACCCGGCTGTGCGGGCAAGACCACGTCACTATTCACACATGTCCTTCCAGTCTTTCTTCTTTTATGCCCAGGAGCTCTAAGACTTGGCATCTTTAGCTGATGTGCTGCCTGCTCGTTTTGAGGTGTTTTTTTTTTTTGCCTCTCAAACACCTCAAGGCACAGCCTAAATGCCTCTTCCTTCAGGAAGCCTTCCAGATTTTTCTTTCTTCTCAGTTACTTGGTCTTTACTTTGTGTTTCTTTTACTCTGAGGCAGAACTTATAAGTTTCTTAAAGTCATTTTTTAAAGTGATTTTGAAATCATTTTAGATTTAAGAGGAGTTGCAGATTGAATGCAGAGACTTCCCATGGGCTCCTCTGTCAGTTTCCCCAGCATTAACACCTTCCATAACTGCGGCCCATTGATTGCAACTAGCAAATACACCTGCAAGTCTTCTGTCGTCATAGATTTTTCTTTTTTCTTTGTCCCCCGTGATGCACAGGGGAGACCAGAGACAGGGCCAGGCCTGATTGTTTCTCGGTGCTGCCCTTTCTCCTCTCTCAGGGCTCACAGGTCTTCTCCCTTGTGCCAGAACCCCTGCAGGCTGTCGCATCCTTTCCCTCTGGGACGTGGTCTGTACTCCTTCCTGGCCTCCCAGCTTCAGGACCGCCTGCTTCAGTCCATCCTCCCAAGGAACGCTTCTGACAATGCAGTCTGATCATGCCTCTCCTCTAGCACCTCCCATGGCTCCCCAGTGCCCTCTGTGTCCTGTCCAACCTCCCCAGTCTGATATTCATGATCTGCCTACAAACTCCCCAGTCTCTTTCCCACCATGACTGCCCACTATTCAGCCCTCCCCAAACTCTCATTCTGCTCTCTCACCTTTGGACCTTTGCACATGCCATTCCCTTGCCCAGGAATCCCGTTGTTTGCCCTCACATTTCACCAGACAGACTCCTACGTATCCTCTGAGGCTCTGCCCTCATGCCCCTTGGATTCCCGGAACCCCACATGCCGCCCTCTGCCCCAGCCCAACTTGTGGTGGGTCTAGGGCAGTGGTAGGCAAACTCATTAATCAACAGAGCCAAATATCAACAGTACAATGATTGAAATTTCTTTTGAGAGCCAAATTTTTTAAACTTAAATTATATAGGTAGGTACATTGTTATTAACTTAATTGGGGTACTCCTAAGGCTTAGGAAGAGCCACACTCAAGGGGCCAAAGAGCCGCAGGTGGCTCGCGAGCCGCAGTTTGCCGACCACGGGTCTAGGGCATCTCTGTCTGGAATCGTGTCCCCGTTCCCTCCAGCATCACGTAGTGCCCGGCCTGGCCTGCCACCCCCTCCTCCTCTGCAGGTGGCCCCGCAGCCTTTGTGGTTCTCGGATACCGTTGCAAACCTGCGGAAGCTGGAGGAGTTGCCCTATCACCTGCTCCACTCGGGCCGCCTGGAGGAGCTGAAGCAGGAGGTGCTGGGTAAGCCCTGGGCAGGTCTCGACCCTCCATGGTGTTACCCCTTTCAAGAGCCTGGGAAGAGTGAAGGGCAAATGTCAACGTCCGTGGCTTCTATTAGGCACTGGATCTCACCTGGTGTGGTTCTGTGCCCCCTTTGCAGGGGGCACTTGGCAATGCCTGGAGATATTTTGGTTGTCAAGGCTCAGGGAGGGGGTGCTATTGGCATTGAGTGCTAGTTGATAGTGCAGAGGGTGAGGAAGTCAGCCTTAGAATGAGAGTGACCCTGTCTGTCTATCACTATAGCAATTGTCTCTATCTGTTTACCTACCATCGTTCTATCATATCTGTTCCTCAATCATATCTACCTGTCATATCTGTCTATCATTTCTATCTCTATCTCTCATTTATGTCTTTCTATCATCTTTATATCTATCTATCCATCTATTGCCTATCCATCCATCTTTCTTTTTGTCTATGTATTATATACTAGAGGCCTGGTGCATGACATTTGTGCATTAGAGTGGGGGCGTCCCTCAGCCCAGCCTGTGCCCTCTCACAGTCTGAGACCCCTCAGGGGATGTCCAACTGCCAGCCAGCAGTCGGACATCCCCCAAGGGGTCCTTAGTACTGCCGAGGAGGTGAGAGAGGCTCCCGCCACCACCTCTGTGCTCGCCAGTCGTGAGCCTGGCATTGGACTGAGCGGTGCTCCCCCTGTGGGAGCACACTGACCACCAGGGGGCAGCTCCTGCATTGAGTGTTTGCCCCCTGGCGGTCAGTGCGCATCGTAGCTGTTCTGCTGTTCAGCAATTTGCATATTAGCCTTTTATTACATAGGATTATGTCTATCTCTAATTACCATTTATATTTATCTATCATTTCTATCTCTTTCATCTATGTCTGTCATCTTTGTCTCTCCATCTGTCATCTATTTATCCATCTTTCTGTCTATCCATCTATTTATTCTATGTATGTATGCATATATGTATCTATTCTACTAGTATGTATGTATATGTCTATGTATATATCTATATATATGTATCTATGTCTGCATGTATGTATGTAAGTATGTTTCTATCTATCACTCATTCATCCCTGTGATTCTCAACCAGGGGAGATTCGGCCCCCCAGGGAACACTTGCCAATGTTTATGTTTTTGATCATCATGACTCAGGGGATGCTACTGGCCTCTGGCGGGTGGAGACCAGGGATCCTGCTCCACACGCTGCAGTGCACAGGACTGCCCGCCACAGAGAGTCACGGCCCCGTGTCAGCTGTGCAAGAGGGAGCAGCCCTGGGAGCCCAGCTCACAGCCCTTCTCCCCGCAGGCAGCATGAGCTGGATTTCCTGCCGAGGTGTCTCCGGGGGCATCGAGAGCCTGTTGGACGATTTTGACCTGTGTGCCCCTCACGTGGACTGCCCCGAGGTGGGCCTGGTCCAAGAAGCCCTCCAGCTGTGCCGCCCGGCCGTGGAGCTCCGGGGCCTGGGTGAGTCGGGCGGGCCTGGCGGGGGTCCGCTCTGTACTGACCACTAGAAGCCCACTCCTCACTGAGCCACCTGCTGGGTTTTTACTACCCAGCATACCTTTCCTGTTTACACCTGTGGGCTTCCTCCTAGTCCAGCCTCTAGAACTTTCCGTTGAACCTGGGAGAGCTTTGGAGTGAAAACTACC
This sequence comes from Myotis davidii, assembly GCF_000327345.1. NCBI lineage: Eukaryota > Metazoa > Chordata > Mammalia > Chiroptera > Vespertilionidae > Myotis > Myotis davidii. Next base: position 464,339 of record NW_006294353.1, on the reverse strand, counting down.
AAAGCAGTGTCTATCCCCTCGCCCGGCCCAGCGCCGTGTCTCGAAAGGACCAGATAGGTGATAGTTCAGGTAAAATCAAGGAAAGGAGGTCAACACTTAATATAACGGGAGAGAAAACACATTGCCACAGATTTAATTAAAAATATGTATCTATTTTGTTGATTTCAGAGAAAGAGAGAGAGATAGAAACATCAATGATGAGAAAGAACCATCGATTGGCTGCCTCCTGCATGCCCCACACTGGGGATGGAGCCCACAACCCGGGTGTGTGCCCTGACTGGGAATCAAACCCTGACCTCCTGGTTCAGAGGCGGACACTCAACCATTGAGCCACACCGGCCAGGCAAGACTGCTTTCAATTCGTTTGGTGCATACTCAGAGTGGGATTTCTAAGTCAGATAGTAATTCTGCGTTTAACTTTCTGAGGAACTTCCATACCGTTTTCCATGGCAGCTGCACTGTTTTGCAACCCCACCACCAGTGTCCAAGGGTTCCAATTTCCCACATTCTCACCAGCACTTGTAATATTCTGATTTTTTAAAAGGCATTCTGAGTGCGATGTGGCCTGGGTGGCCTTGATCACATGATTCCACCAGGTTTTGATTAGAGGGTTTTATAAAGGTGCTGAATTTCTATGTCCCTTCCATGGTTCCCTCCGAGCTCAGCCAAATGCTCCTCCTCCAGGAAGCCTGCCAGCCATCACTGAAGCTGAACACCCCCCCCCACCCCCAGCCCTTGCTTTTTCCATCACTGCACCCTGCTTCCACCTGTCTTAGCTCTTATTATTTCTGCTGGTTTCCTTTTACATCGGGTGCCTGCCCCACCAGCTTGAGCTCCGTGAGTGTAGGGGTGTCATCCACCTGCTCCCTGCCAAATCTGCGCGCCCCCCCCCGCCCACGCATAGACCAGTACTGGCCAAGTGCATGGAGTTTGAGCCCCACTGTGTTGATTTAAATCAGGGCTCTACCACTTCCTGGTAGTGTGACCTCGCAAGACCCTGATCCTCCCCACCCCACCCCACCCCACCACACCCCTGCCTTGCAGTCCTCAGTTTTCCATTCTCAACCAGGGCTCTACCAAAATGGAATGATGATTGGCCCTCCCACCTAAGGCTGCCTGGACGGGTAGGTGAGTCCGTTCATGCACAGCCTGTCCCCATGATGCCATCAAGGGTCTTTTCCCTGTCACACGACAGCATCAACATTGTAGACGTGAAGAGCCTTGGACGAGCCATTTCTGTAATGAGTGAGCTTCGCCTTCCGTCATCTGTGAATAAAGTGGGTCTAGGGTCCCACCCAAGGGGGAAGCGCTGGTGTCCACCATTAGTTACGCATTTCTCGCACATTCATGCCCACCAGGAGTTGTAATCCTCAGAGGGAGTGATTTCCCAGTAAAATGGCCTTGCGCAGAGCTGCCTGGTTTAAGGGAAGAATTAAAAAGCACCAAATACAGCATGTTCTTTGCAGCATCCTTGATTGACAACCTGTGGCTCCCCCAGCACAAGGAGGTGTAGAAACAAAATGTTGCCACCAGAGGACCCAGCTGGGCAACCATCTGATCGCTGCAGATTCCAGAATTTTCAGCTCCTAACAATGGGTGGATATTACTGACTTCTATTGCCTGGGGCTCCAAGATGACCTGGCGGGGTGCCATTCATTTCCCTGTTTTTATTTAAAGGACTGTAATTTGTTCATCATGGTGTGAGCCATGGCTCACCTGTCCGAATTTCCCATGACAGACTGGGAAACAGAAGCATGGCGAAAGGAGACTTTTAATGCCACTCCCTAGAGCAGGCACCCTTTGTGCAGGAACACACCTGGGGCAGGGAACCTAGCCTATTTAGTCCCTCCTCCGGTTCCTCATTGGCTGAGTACTATTTGGTCACCTGTTTCCTAATAGTTGCCTATGTCTTGCTGCCTCCCATTGGGCCCTTAAAAAAATCGGGCTGAGTTTCTAGCTGACTCCACCTCCCTTTGTTTGGGGGAATTTTCCTGGAAAATGTGCTCTGAGCCACGTGCACAGCTCTCATACAC
>NW_006294353.1:451239-461681 GCF_000327345.1 Myotis davidii | reverse complement strand
GGGTAGTGGAGGTGGCTGGGCCCCAGAATAAAACGCAAAGAAACGCCAGATTGCAACTGCGATAAGGCCTGGGGCGGGGACTGTGCAGACTGGAGGGCTGGACTGGAGAATGCTTTTTTCCCGAAGTGACCTTTGAGCTGAGATGAGAATGAGATGATCTGCACGAGAAAGGGGAGGGGAAGAAAACGTTCCCAGCGGAGGCCCAAAGGCTGGAAACTGCCTGCGCACTTGAAGTAGGGGCAAATGTGCCTGGATAAGGGGCAGGAGAGGATGATGGGCAAAAGGGGGCATGCTTGACCCAGAAAAGCAGAGCCCCTCCCTTTAACTGGAGTCCCCTCTGTTGCAGAGAGGAGCATCCTATATACAGAAATCCTGGCCAGACTCTATTTCTTCGCCACCTCGCATCCGGCACTGGTGGGAGAGCTGTGCCAACAGGCCCAGCGCTGGTTCCGGGAGTGCCCACACCCTGTGCTGGTGCCTCTGGGAGGATTCCTCCAACCCCCAGGAGGACCCCTCCGGGCGACCCTCACTGGCTGTCACAAAGGTGGGTCTCCCCAGTGTAGCAAAAGTCCTACCAGGCCCCTCTCCCCTCCCCACCTTGCCTGGGAACAAGGGAGGGTAGTTGTTTCAGGCAACTCTCTGGGGCTCCCCTCTGCCAGTCTGGAGGCCCCGAGGGTGCCCACAAGGCTACCCCCACTGTCTCATGCTGCGTCTGCAGTCCACAGGGACTATAGACTACCAGTGTGAAGACTGCTAGTGAGCCCAGAGTGAGGGGTGCCAACTGCCTCAGGGCTCTTGTCTCTGAGAATTGAGTGCCCATCGTACAGAGTGTCTTCAATTTACAGGCTGATGTTAGTGAGTCAGGAAGCTAAGGGCTGGTGCCTGACTGGCCCCTGAGATGCGAATGGAACTTGTAGATTCCCTGGGACACCAGAATGTCAGTGGGTCAAGAGAATTTCTGTATTCATTTGTCATCCATTTGTCCATTCATTCTTCCTTCCTTCCTTCCGTCTGTCCTTCTTTCCTTCCTTCCTTCTTTCTTTCTCCCGCCTTCCTTTCCTTCTTGCTTTCTTCCTTCCATCCATCTATTCATCTATCCATTAACCTCTCTTCCTTTTCTTCCATTCATATATCTCTCTGTTATCTTATCCATCCTTCCATCAATTATCCATCCATCCATCCTTCCTTCCATCCATCTACCCATCACCACTCATACTTCCATTAGTTACCTTCCTTCCGTCCCTCTATCCACACCACTTATCTTTCTATTTCCCTCATCTGGCCATCTTCCATCCACTCACTTACCCTCCACCCATTCATACACTCAGCCATTCACCAGTTTGCCTACCCATCTACCAATTGACTCATCTGTCTACCCATTTAATAACTATCTATTCACTCACCTACTCATCTACGCTGAGTACTATTTGGTCACCTGTTTCCTAATAGTTGCCTATGTCTTGCTGCCTCCCATTGGGCCATTAAAAAAATCGGGCTGAGTTTCTAGCTGACTCCACCTCCCTTTGTTTGGGGGAATTTTCCTGGAAAATGTGCTCTGAGCCAGGTGCACAGCTCAAAAAGCCACAGTTTGCCAACCACTGGTAGAGGAATCTTCCTAGGACACGTGCTATCAGCCACATGTACAGCTCTCATCCTCTCCCCCAACCCCCACATCCTGTTTGCTCTGGGGAAATTTGCTCAGTAACCGCCTGGTCACATGCTGTTTCTTTTCTATGAATTAGAGGCATGTTTCTTACAATGGGTTTTAGGTGCATTCATTTTTATTTTTTAAATATGGCATTAAAATTATATTTATCTTAATGGTTGAGCTCACAGGCGCCACCTTAAATTCTGCATCCATGACGAGTGAGGCACTTGCCCTCGGTCTTGGCTCTGCCCCATTTCATCCACCAGCAAACCAAGGCACAGGCCATTGCCACTACTGCCCCAGGGCCCCACGGCAGGGACAGGTAAACTGTCTGCCTTCAGTGTCCCTGGTCTTTACTTAGCATTGGAATCAAACTCTTTGGGTCAGATTCCTGCCTCTGACTGGCTGTGTGACCTTATGCAAATTGATTAACCTCTCTGTGCACCAATTTTTCCCTTTATAAACTTGGGATAATACTGATGATATCCCTGTGTGGTAAGCAGAAAAAAATTCCAAACCCTCACCCCCAATATATATTCACTTCCTAATGCCTGGAACCTGTGACAATCCCCTTATATGGCAAAAGACATGATTAAGTTAAGGATCATGAGATGAAGACTTCATGCCAGATTATCCAGGTGGACCCTCAATTAAATCACAAGTATCCTTATAAAAAGGAAGCAGAGAGAGAGATTTGAAACAGAAAAGGAGAAAACATGGAGACACACAGAGCAGAAGGCTGTGTGAAGATGAAGGCAGAGATCTGGGTGATGCAGCCACAAGCCAAGGATGCCTGGAGCCCCAAGAAGCTGGAAGAGACGAGGAAGTATCCTGTCCTAGAGCCTTCCGAGGGAGCACAGCCCCGCCGACACTTTGTCTGTGGACTTCTCGTCTCCAGAACTGGGAGAGAATAAAGTTCTGTTGTTTTAAGCCGTCCAGCTTGTGGCCTTTTGTTACAGCAGCCACAAGAAACTAATACGCTAGGTCACTGTGAAGTGCTGGGGAAATGACCGGGAATTTCTCTCACCAAGACTTGTTGGGTGTCTATAAGGTTCTAGGCAGTAAGGACACAGCAATGAACAAGACAAACATTATTCCTGTTTCCAGGAAACTCCCGGTCTAGGGTAGTGGGGGTGGCTGGGCCCCAGAATAAAACGCAAAGAAACGCCAGATTGCAACTGCGATAAGGCCTGGGGCGGGGACTGTGCGGACTGGAGGGCTGGACTGGAGAATGCTTTTTTCCGAAGTGACCTTTGAGCTGAGATGAGAATGAGATGATCGGCACGAGAAAGGGGAGGGGAAGAAAACGTTCCCGGCGGAGGCCCAAAGGCTGGAAACCACCTGCGCACTTGAAGTAGGGGCAAATGTGCCTGGATAAGGGGCAGGAGAGGATGATGGGCAAAAGGGGGCATGCTTGACCCAGAAAAGCAGAGCCCCTCCCTTTAACTGGAGTCCCCTCTGTTGCAGAGAGGAGCATCCTATATACAGAAATCCTGGCCAGACTCTATTTCTTCGCCACCTCGCATCCGGCACTGGTGGGAGAGCTGTGCCAACAGGCCCAGTGCTGGTTCCGGGAGTGCCCACACCCTGTGCTGGTGCCTCTGGGAGGATTCCTCCAACCCCCAGGAGGACCCCTCCGGGCGACCCTCACTGGCTGTCACAAAGGTGGGTCTCCCCAGTGTAGCAAAAGTCCTACCAGGCCCCCCCCTCCCCACCTTGCCTGGGAACAAGGGAGAGTAGTTGTTTCAGGCAACTCTCTGGGGCTCCCCTCTGCCAGTCTGGAGGCCCCGAGGGTGCCCACAAGGCTACCCCCACTGTCTCATGCTGCGTCTGCAGTCCACAGGGACTATAGACTACCAGTGTGAAGACTGCTAGTGAGCCCAGAGTGAGGGTTGCCAACTGCCTCAGGGCTCTTGTCTCTGAGAATTGAGTGCCCATCGTACAGAGTGTCTTCAATTTACAGGCTGATGTTAGTGAGTCAGGAAGCTAAGGGCTGGTGCCTGACTGGCCCCTGAGATGCGAATGGAACTTGTAGATTCCCTGGGACACCAGAATGTCAGTGGGTCAAGAGAATTTCATGCTCTGTATTCATTTGTCATCCATTTGTCCATTCATTCTTCCTTCCTTCCTTCCGTCTGTCCTTCTTTCCTTCCTTCCTTCTTTATCCCCACCACTTATCTTTCTATTTCCCTCATCTGGCCATCTTCCATCCACTCACTTACCCTCCACCCATTCATACACTCAGCCATTCACCAGTTTGCCTACCCATCTACCAATTGACTCATCTGTCTACCCATTTAATAACTATCTATTCACTCACCTACTCATCTACCCAGCCATCTATCCATCCATCCATCCATCCATCCATCCACCCATCCATCCATCCATCCATCCATCTACCAGCCCACCGCCATTCATCCATTCCTTTTTCTGCTCACCCACAATCTCTTGCATTAATCAGGAGGCCACTGAATACAATTAGCTTGTGGTTCAAATGTCAGTTATTGCAGCTCAGAACACTTCTATGCCAGTTGCCTTATAGGGAAAGCTATACTCCCAAGGCATAATGCTTCCAAAATAGAAATTCTAAGCAACATTAAGTACAATTAATGGGACAATTGATTTAGGGTCAGCCACTATAATGCTGTATTGAGAAGGATTCTGAGACTGAATCTGGTTTAATGGAAAACACTGTGTATTTGTTAGGATACAGTTCAAATGTTGTAACAAAGGCCAAAATAATAGCGGCTTAAATTAAATAAAATAGTTCATTATTCTCTCACATTACAGCCCAGTGTTCCCCAGGGGGCAGAATTGCCCCTGGGTGAGAATAGCTGAACTAGAGAGACACTTATGACCAAGTTATGGTTTAGTCCCCAAGAGCAACATAAACATTATAGCCGAGATCTGAACCTGGTGTGATGGTGTGATCAAACCTGCAGCCCTTTGGGGTACAGGGCTGTCAATGATTACTGACAGCTCTGGCTTCGAAGTTCTGGCTCTGCTACTTCCTAGGTGTGTGGCTCTGGACAGGGACTGAACCTGTCCGTGCCTCAGTTTCCCTATCTGTGAAGTGGGGACCCATTAGAAGACCTCATGGCTGAGCACTTGTACCTGGGCGCTGATGTCCCCACTGTTGTCTTCTGTGGGCTGTAGGCATCACTGCTATGGCGTGGAGCCTGGAAGAGAAGCTGCTGGTGGTTGGCACCCAGGATGGCATCATGGCGGTGTGGGACATGGAAGAGCATCAGGTGATCCACATCCTAACTGGGCACACAGGTGAGTCACGGCACTGGCTCAGGATCACCTTCTTCCTGGTGTCCATCAGTCAGTCCCCAGATCCCCTCCGGCTGGAAGCCGGTCCATCCTTGCTGCTTGACACAGTCACTGCAGGGAAGAAACATCTGCACAGCATATATTTCAAGGGACCTGGCATACTGTTCTTAATATGTTTGCTCCCCTTCTTAGCACTATGAGGGTTGCCTCTGCACAACAAAGAAACACCTTCGAGAACCTGGCTGGAGATCCTGGATAGAACCAGGCAAGAGAACCCAACCATGCTGGTCAACTGAACGCTGCCTCCGTCCACACCTATGGGAACCCCTGGACCTGCTGGGGCTGGACCCCAACACCCTCCACTACCAATTCTCTGTATCAAAACCCTGGCTTTGATCCTGCAACTGTTAGTTATCACCACACAACAAAGCGCCCCAAAACATAGTAGCTTCAAACAATAGCTGTTGATGTAGCTCACCTTCTGTGAATTGACAAGTCAGGCTGGACCGAGAGGGGCAGCTCTTCTGGTCTGAGCCAGGCTTGCTCATGCATCCGTGATCTGTTAGTGAGGCATCTGGGAGCTGATTGGTCCAGGATGTTCTCAGCTGAGACAACTCAACTGTGCTCCACAGGGTCTCCCACCCTCCAGCGGGCGAGCTGGGGCAGAGGCAGGGTCTCTAGAGGGCAAGCCCAAGGTCTCTTAAGGCCCGGCACTGTCCTTGGAGCTGGCACCCGGTCACATTCTGCTGGCCAAAGGAAGTCACGAGAACAGTCCAAAGTCAATGAGCCGGGACATAGACTTTATCTCTTGATGGGAGGAGGAGAGCCACACTACAGAAGGTATAGGTCAGGGAGGGTGGAGCACTGTGGACATCTGTGCAGCTTGTTTGGCACAGTGAAGTTTTCATTTCTGCAGAGTCCCATCACCACTGTAGTTCATTCATTTGGTCAATCATTGACTGTGCACTGTACACCAGGCCCTGTTCTGGAGGCTGAAGAGAGACAGACCAGGGCTAAGACTAGGATGAGAGGAGTGAGGTACATGCTTTGGATGTACAATTTAAAGGGGCACCCTGCCCTGGCTCAGTTGGTTGGAGCATCGTCCTGCACACCAAAAGGCTGCAGGTTTGATTCCCTTCCTCAAGGGGTGTTTGGTTTTTATTTTTTATCTTAAATATATTTCTTTATTGATTTCAGAGAGGAAGGGAGAAGGAGAGAGAGATAGAAACATCAATGATGAGAGAGAATCATTGATGGGCTGCCTCCTGCACACCCCCTACTGGGGATCGAGCCCGCAACCCAGGCATGTGCCCTTGACCGGAATTGAACCTGGGACCCTTCAGTTCGCAGGCTGACGCTCTATCCACTGAGCCAAGCCGGCTAGGACATGGTTTTATAGAGTCATATCCCACTTAACGAAAAGAATCTGCTCTGAGAAATGAGTCGTTAGGCAATTTCATCATGTGGGAGCATCATAGTATACAACCGGTGGGAGCATCATAGTATACAACCCACAGCGCAGTAGGTCTGTTTACACCAGCAACATCACAAACACGTGAGTGAGGCATTGCACTACAATGGCTACAACGTCACTAGGCCACAGGGATTTTTCAACTCCATTGTAATCTTTTTTGTTTTCTTTTTTTTTTTTTTCTAAGTTCTGTCTCCTAAGTTCTGTGTTCTAAGTTCTGTGTGTAGGTTCTGAGTTCTGTCAGCTCCATTGTAATCTTATGGGACCACCATCGTATATGCAGTTGTTGACCAAAACGTCATTATGTGGCATAGTCATATAAGCTTTTGCAACCATGTTTGTTTATTTTTCAGTTAACATCATATATTTTACCTTTTTCCATATCATGTATATATCTCTAATTCGTGTTAAACGTAATATAGTGTTATCTATGGGGATATATTATAAAGCATTACTATTTATAAAAATGTTGCTTGAAAATACCCAAATTGCAACAAATAAAAATCACCCCCTATCTTGTTGGAATTTAAATTATAAAGACCTAAAACTCCCTTCCTTTAGTCTCTCCCCCTTTCAATTTCCTCCTGGAAGTGATCAGTGTTCACAGTTTGTCATATGCCAATAGTGAATTTTCTCCAGGTGTATGTTAACATAACTCTCTATACTTTGAGTTTTTGTCAAAAATCAGATCATGCTATTTTATATACTGTGCTGCAACTTGCTTTTATCATAATATAATGTAACAATATTTTGTAGTGATTGAGAGCTTGGGCTCTGGGTTCAAATAGTGGCTCCACTACTTATTAAATAGGTGGCTTTGGATAAGTTACTCTATTCTGCTAAGCCTCAGTTTCCACATCTGTATAATGGGATAATAGTCATATCTCACACTGTTGTTACAAGGATTAAAGGAATTTAATGCATGCAAACCACTTACAACTATGCTTGGCACATAGAAGCAGTAAGTATTGGCTATAAAAATAATAATGATTATCATGGTCAACTGGTTATATATATATTCATAAATATATATATATTTTTTATTTTTAATGCCTGCATAATATCTTCATATAAAACAATGATACAACTAAAGTCCTTTTATACTCTTATTTCTGTAAGACATTTCTAGAAGTGGGATTTCTGAGTCAAATTGTATGCACACTTTTCCTTTATTCTTCTTTTTCTTAGCTATTTATTTTGAAATACCTATAGACTCACAAAAAGTTGCCAACTAAAATAGTACAGAGCTCCTGGGTATCCTTTATTCACCCGAATGACAACATCTTACATAATTATAGCATGTTATCAAAACCAAGCGATTGCACATTTTAACTTTTAATAAACGGCACCAAATTACCTTTTTACAAATATATGTCAACCTAAACTCCCATAGCAAGGTAGGAGAATAGCTGATTTCTTATGTCTTTGCCAGCACTCCAGCGATCAATCTATGCCAATATGATGGGTAATAATAGTATTAATATTTCATCTTGCATTTTTGAGGTGACTATGAGGTTGAGCATCGTTTCATAATGCTTATTGTCTACCCTGCTGTGTCTGTCAATTTCCTGTTTATATTCCTGGTCCAATTTGTGCAGTTATTTGTGTTTTTCTTGCTTATTTGTAAGAACGTTTTGTTTATTAAGGAGAGTCTTCATGTGTCTGTTACATACTGCAAATATTTTCTTCCAATCTGTCACAGGCCTTTCAGTTACATTTTACCTCCTGAAGTTTTACATTTTTATGTAGTCCAATTGGTTAATTTTCCCCCCCATTATGTCTTCGAAATTTCATGTTTTGCTTAGAAAACATCTCTCCAAAATTATACAGTCTGTAATTCTACCTTGCTTTTCTTACACTCCCTGGATGATGCGGACCTTTTATTTCGTTCAATAATCTCTGTTTATCACAGATTCAGCATCTGGGCAGTGGATTTAATCCCAGCCAGTTGTCACACTCTCGCTTTAGCTTTGCCGCATTCCATGATTTCTAACTTGGTCTTTTCAAACCTATCCATCTTTTCTCTGGTAAACCAGGGAATTTCCACGCCAACAGGCATTTGGTAGTTGCAAGGTCAGACGGTTCCCAGCTAATATTCTCTCCCCACCCTGGCCTGCTGCAGGAGAGGTGAGGTGTGTGACCGTGTTTGCCAGTGGGACGCAGGCCATCTCCGCCTCCAAGGACCGCACCCTGCGCTTGTGGCACCTACTCTCCGGCCAGGAGAAATTCACCATTTGGGATGGAGGCTCAAAAGATCCCGCTGTACCTCAGAGCCTTCATGTGGATGAAGCAAGGAAGGTTGTGTATTCAGCATCTGGCTCCAAGGTAACCAAAGTGGCTAATGAAAATGCAGTCACACGAGGCTTGCATTATATTGTTACTGGGCAGTGCAGGATTAAATATTGGAGAAGTGTTGATTGATTTCAAAACTGATTATAGAAATCATCTTTGTTATCAGCAAAAGTTTGGGAACAACAGTAAAGAAATAATGAGTAATAACAGATAGTCTCAAAGATAACTACTGTTAACATTTACATAATTTTACTTTCTGTGGTGTATGTGTATGTGTGTATGTGCATACAAGTGTGTGTGTGTGTGTGTGTGTGTGTGTGTGTGTATAAAACAAAATTGGGATAAACCATATGTGCAGTTTTTTAAAGCTATTTTCATTGGCGCATACCCTTAAACATTCTTCAAAAAAGAGCATCTTAGTGATTTCATAGGATTCCATCGCCTGGCTCCACTGATCCTTTACTGTTGGACAGATAGGTTGTGTCCAGTGGAGCTTTCAAATAACTGAGATAACTTTCCTGATGCATATTTTTTTTTGTATCTCTCCTTGTTTCTTTAACAAACCCTAGAAGTAAAATTAATGGGCAAATGTTTACTATTTTAATAGTTACTGCTGATAAAAAGATACTTTTTTGTGAGGTTAAACAGGAAAACTTCTTTAATCAATAATTACTTGTAATGGACATATATGTCAATGCATATGGTATGCCTGACTTTTGTTCTATTAATAAACCTTTTTATTTGCAGCAATTTTAGATTTATGCAAAGTTTTAAGATGTTATAAAGAGTTCCCACATGCCCTTGATCCAGCCTTCTCTAATATCAACATCTTACATAACATTTGTCAAAACTCAAAAATTAATATTGATAACTTCTATCAACCTAATTCCAGGATTTATTTGGATTTCATTAAACATTCCACAGATGTCCTTTTGCTATTCTAGGATCCGACTCAGGATACCTCTCTCCGACCCCCTTACATTGGGAACTAGCAGAGCGTTGAAAATAAAATGCATCAACTATGAGAAAGAACAGGTCTTGCATTTGACTCTGGAAACCTTGAAGCCTTGGTGTCCTGCTGAGTTTTCTCGTCATTGTCCTCCTTCTGTTAGGTCAATGCTTGGAATCTGGAAACGGCGGAGCTGATTTTCCATATCCGGGGAGATGCCTCCGACCCCTGGATCTGCACGGCAGCGCTGGCTTCCCAGGCCACGCTGCTGACCGTGTCTGCAGGCGGTGTGGTCAGTCTGTGGAGCTCGGCCACAGGAAAAGTGCGGGGGAAGCAACACTTGTCCAGCATCAAAGAAGAAACACCTACCTGTGGGGTCTCAGTCCAGAAACCAGGACACATGGTTGTTGGGTTCAGCAAGGGCTCCATCTGTTTGGTAAGCAACTTGATTGAATACTAGAGGCCCAATGCATGAATTCGTGCACCAGTGGGGTCCCTAGGCCTGGCCGGCAATCAGGGCCAGGGCCTTCCTTCATTTCACACCGCCCCCTGGTGGTCAGCGCACATCATAGCGAGCGATAGAACTCCCGGTCTCCTGGTCAAACTCTTGTGGGGACACTTTGCATATTAGCCTTTTATATACATAAATGATGCCAACATTCACTCGACTCTAAAGTGCTCAGATGTCCTAGGAGTTGGGAGAAGCCATCTCACTGTTGATCTTTTAATAAATGACACTTAGCTTTCTAATCCTAGAGACTAATAATTCAGTGGAGTTCAGGAAACATCTGTTGGTGTCTCCTGGG
>NW_006294353.1:448123-451182 GCF_000327345.1 Myotis davidii | reverse complement strand
AGGTGACGTGGGAGACAGTGTAAGGCTGTGCCTTAGAGCTGTCCCCACTGAGGAGCCAGGGGCTGGGGGACTACCCACTAGCTCCCTCAGTGGCTGGACACTCCCAAGAGCATTCATACAGGGGCCACGTGTGATGGCGGGATGGGGTGAGGAGTCAGAAAAAATACCACCCCAGGTGCAGAGTTGCAGAGTGCAATAAGCAACCTTCAGGAATAGAAAAGAACCTGGAAGGGATATTCATGGGCCACCAATAGCAAGTTATATAAGGAGTCTTGGGTGGATAAACAGGGCATCACACCAGGCACTGGTGGGGCTGTGGAAGGACGAGGAGTCCAACTCCACCCTCATGAACTCAACATAGGCCCTGGTAGGTGTAGCTCAGTTGGTTGGGCATTGACCCATCCACCAAAAAGTTGCCGGTTTTATTCCTGTTCAGGGCACATGCCCTGGTTGTAGGCTCAGTCCCCAGTAGAGGGTGTGCAGGTGGCATCCGATCGATGTTTCATTCTCAGATTGATGTTTCTCTCTCTCCCTCTCCTTTTCCTCTCTCTCTAAAAGTCAATTTAAAAAAAAAAAAAGCTCAACTTAGGGAAGGAGATGAGCTTGCCAATGACATAGCCACACCAAGAGGAACAGACTGTTTTCAGTAGAGGTACAGGTAGTGTGTTGGATGGGGGAAGGGACAAATACTTCTGGAAGAGGTGATCTGGGAAGGCTCCCCGAGGGAGGCATCCTTGCAGCAAGAAGGCTATCCAAGATGGAAAGGGAAAGATAGAGGGGATAGGGGATATCATGGTGGAGAGGTAGGACATGCCTGGCATCTTAAGGAAAAGAGAGGTGTCATTGAAACAGGTCACAGACGGTCTTCTATGCTGTGCCAAGGAGCTGAGAGTTTGATGAGGGGAGGAATATGGCCGCTAGAGAATCATCCCAGAGCTCCACACGCCTGAACCTCATGGCCTCTTAGCCTCCCTGAACAATCAAGGCATGTCTTATATTACCCGAGATCTTCAGGAATATACCCCTTACTTAAAAATGCGACCAGCCTCGAGGATGGAATTTCCTGCAGCACTCTATGTAACAGGAAAACACTGATATGATCTTAAATGTTCATCTACTGAAAAGTGGTTAAGTGAATTTAGGAATATCTACACAATGGAAGATTATGTAGCTATAACAAAATCAGATAGTCTTGTCCTAGCCAGTTTTGCTCAGTGGATAGAGCGTTGGTCTGCAGACCAAAGGGTCCCGGGTTCGATTCTGGTCAAGGACACGTGCCTTTGTTGCAGGCTCCTCCCCGGCACTTGCAGAGGCAACCAATCAATGTGTTTCTCTCACATCAATATTTCTCTCTGTCTTTCCCTTTCTCTTTCACTCTCTCTCTAGAAATCAATGGGAAAATATCCTTGGGTGAGGATTAACAACAACAAAAATCAGATAGTCTTGAGCAGTGGTAAGGAAACCATGGCCTGTTTATGTGTAGCCCATGAACTAAGAATGGCTTTTCTAAATTTAGTGGCTGAAAAAAATTTTTTAAAGTATTTTGTGATGTAAAACTTCTATGGAATCCATATTTCAGTGTTCATAAATGAAGTTCCATTGGCACACCACACCCATCCTATATAATAAAAGCATAATATGCAAATTGACTGAACAGCAGAACAACCGGTTGCTATGACATGCACTGATCACCAGGGGGCAGACGCTCAATGCAGGAGCTGCCCCCTGGTGGTCAGTGCGTTCCCCCTATGGGGGAGCCAGAAGAGGCTGAGCCAGAAGCCAGGCTCAGGGCTGGCAAGCTCAGTGGTGCTGGCAGGAACCTCTCCCACCTCCGCTGTAGGCGGGCGGTAAGGAGTGAGGGGTCCCGGACTGCAAGAGCCCTGGACTGTGAGAGGGATGTCTGATTGCCGGCTTAGGCCAGGTCCCCGGAGGGAATTGGGGCTGAGCCAGCAGGCGGACATCCCCCGAGGGGTCTAGACTGCAAGAGGGCACAGGACAGGCTGAGGGACACCCTCATCCCCCAGTGCACAGGTCTTGTGCACTGGGCCTCTAGTTTGTTTATATGCTGTCTATGGTTGTGTTTGTGCCATAACGGCAAAGTTGAGACCATATGGCCACAAAGTCTAAAATAGTTACTATCTGGCCCATTACAGGGAAGATTTGCCAACTCCAGGGCTAGAGCTGTCTTCATGGAAATTACAACAAATTTTCAGGTAGTGCTCGCTGTGTACTAAGCATTATTCCAGGCACTTTCTATTTGTTAACTTATTTAACCCTCAAAGCAATGCCAAGAAGTAGCTGCTGCCGTTTTCTTTGTTACAGATAGGTAAACTGAGGCACGGAGAGGCTCACAGGTGGGATTTGAGCTCCAGGATCCATGCTCTTAACCGCTATGCTACCCCCTGCCCCGGCACTATTGACATTTAGGGCCAGGTCCTTCTCTGCTTTGGGCGGCTGTGCTGTGCATGGCAGGATGTTTAGCAGGATCCCTGGCCTCCACCCACTAGGCACAAAGTAACTCTCCAATCTTCACAACCAAAAATGTCTCCGGACATTGCCCAATATCCTCTGGGGAGGCAAAATCACCCCTCATTTGAGAACCACTGCCCCAGATACATTCAGTGAAAAAGCAACTTGCAAAACATCTGTGATGGATTGTGCCACGAAGGATGCTCCTGTAAACATTTATCTATGCAAATGGATAACAGTCCCTTCTGGGGAGAAGGAAGAATGCAGGGAAGGTGAAAAGATGCTCATGGTATGCACTGGGTATTTCTTTCTTTTTGAAATCATTTTTATTGGTCTCAGAGAGGAAGGGAGAGGGAGAGAAAGATAGAAACATCAATGATGAGAGAGAATCATTGATTAGCTGCCTCCTGCATGCCCCACACTGGGGATCGAGCCTGCAACCCGGGCATGTGCCCTTGACTGGAATTGAACCAGGGACCCTTCAGTCCACAGGCCAACACTCTATTCACTGAGCCAAACCAGCCAGGGCATGTGTTCTACTTTTTAATATGTTCCAGGTGCATATGTATATTATTTGGGGTGAAATGTTC
>NW_006294353.1:424939-429369 GCF_000327345.1 Myotis davidii | reverse complement strand
GCTATGACATGCACTGATCACCAGGGGGCAGACGCTCAATGCAGGAGCTGCTCCCTGGTGGTCAGTGCGTTCCCCCTATGGGGGAGCCAGAAGCCAGGCTCAGGGCTGGCAAGCTCAGTGGTGCTGGCAGGAACCTCTCCCACCTCCGCTGTAGGCGGGCGGTAAGGAGTGAGGGGTCCCGGACTGCAAGAGCCCTGGACTGTGAGAGGGATGTCTGATTGCCGGCTTAGGCCAGGTCCCCGGAGGGAATTGGGGCTGAGCCAGCAGGCGGACATCCCCCAAGGGGTCTAGACTGCAAGAGGGCACAGGACAGGCTGAGGGACACCCTCATCCCCCAGTGCACAGGTCTTGTGCACTGGGCCTCTAGTTTGTTTATATGCTGTCTATGGTTGTGTTTGTGCCATAACGGCAAAGTTGAGACCATATGGCCACAAAGTCTAAAATAGTTACTATCTGGCCCATTACAGGGAAGATTTGCCAACTCCAGGGCTAGAGCTGTCTTCATGGAAATTACAACAAATTTTCAGGTAGTGCTCGCTGTGTACTAAGCATTATTCCAGGCACTTTCTATTTGTTAACTTATTTAACCCTCAAAGCAATGCCAAGAAGTAGCTGCTGCCGTTTTCTTTGTTACAGATAGGTAAACTGAGGCACGGAGAGGCTCACAGGTGGGATTTGAGCTCCAGGATCCATGCTCTTAACCGCTATGCTACCCCCTGCCCCGGCACTATTGACATTTAGGGCCAGGTCCTTCTCTGCTTTGGGCGGCTGAGAGAGGAAGGGAGAGGGAGAGAAAGATAGAAACATCAATGATGAGAGAGAATCATTGATTAGCTGCCTCCTGCATGCCCCACACTGGGGATCGAGCCTGCAACCCGGGCATGTGCCCTTGACTGGAATTGAACCAGGGACCCTTCAGTCCACAGGCCAACACTCTATTCACTGAGCCAAACCAGCGAGGGCTGGATATTTCTTTTTAAAAAAATATCTTATACAGTATTATTGTTTAATTTTTTAAGTTTTCAAAGAATCACATGTTTAGCCATGGCTGGTATGCTTAGTGGAGAGGTTCCTGGGTTTGATTCCCAGTCAGGGGCATGTACCTGGGTTGCAGGTTTCATCCCCACCCCGAGTCAGGGTGTATGTGAGAGGCAACCCATGGATGTGTCTCTCTCATATCGATGTTTCTGTCTATCTCTGTCTCTCTCTCTTTCTCCTTCTCCTCCTCTTTCTCCCTCCCAACCCTTCCCCTCTCTCTAAAAAATCAATGGAAAAAAGATCCTCACTCCTTGGGTGAGGATTAAAAATACATAAATAAAAATAAAAGAGCCGAAACCGGTTTGGCTCAGTGGATGGAGCGTCAGCCTCCGGACTGAAAGGTCCCAGGTTCGATTCCGGTCAAGGGCATGTACCTGGGTTGAGGGCACATCCCCAGTAGGAGATGTGCAGGAGGCAGCTGATTGATGTTTCTCTCTCATCGATGTTTCTAGCTCTGTGTCTCTCCCCCTTCCTCTGTGTGGAAAATCAATAAAATATATTTTTTAAAAAAATACCCTTTAAAAAAAATAAAAATAAAAGAATCATGTGTTTAGCCCTAGCTGGTTTAACTCAATAAATAGAGCATTGGCCTGTGGACTGCCCAGGTTGTGGGCTCGATCCCCAGTGTGTGTGTGGGTTGGGGGGGTGGGGGGCGTGCAGGAGGCAGCCGATCCACGATTCTCTCTCATCATTGATGTTTCTGTCTCTCTCTCTCCCTTCCTCTCTCTGAAATCAATAAAAATATATTGTTAAAAAGTTTACTTAAAAAAAATCATGTGTTTAAAAATATCAGCAGTAACATCCATAGAGAAATTCACTTTCTCCTGCACCTGCTAAATAAATGTTGAACAAATATTTAAAAATCTAATAGGTGCAAAGGACTCGCTTTCCTGGGCTGCCCACGTGTCCTGTTCCCTCTCGCCCCAGCAGATAATGAATGTAATGCTTTTGGCACCCGGGCTGATGGCAGTCAGGCACTCAAAACCCAATAGCTGGATTGGGGCTGAGAATCAGGGTTCATGAATGAATCTCCCTCTTAGATTTGATCAAAATTGGCTCATTTCTGCGACTTGTGATTGGGGAGAACAGTGCTTCCTTCCTCTGGCTCGGCCTTGTGTTTTGATTTTTGAGATCTCCAGACCTCCTCTGGGGCAGAAAACAAATGCTAGGATGTTCTCCAGGTCCCTGAGTTTATTGCAACAACAACAATAACAATGTCAACAATAATAATACCTGCACTTTGGAAGAGCTGACTGTGTGCCTGGGGGTGGGGGGTGAGGGGACCGTTCTACACACTTCTTAGCCCACAATAGCCCTGTGAGGCAGTCCTGGTTTCATCACCCATTTCACAGATGAGGAAACTGAGGCACCAGGGTTTAAGGAATGTGCTTAGGATCACATTGCTGGTAACAGCCCTGCGTCAAGCTCTTGACCCTGAACCCTTAAGCCTATGGAAATGCTTGATAGGGATATTTGACTTTGTGCAGGTTTCCTCTGAAGGAGACAGCCTGCTGGGGAAGCTTCCGGAAGCTGTGGGGTTCCTGGTCACCTCTGAGGATGAGTCCCTTCTCGCTGCAGGTAGCGTTTAGCTCGCTGGGGAGTGGGGAGGAGGCAGCTCTGGATTTGGTTGGAAGGGGAAAGGGGCTTGGGGGAAAGGCCGGGTCTGAGACCAGCGATCAGCAAACTTTTTGCACTGGGCCATGTAGCACACATTTTTAGCTTTGTGGGCCCGACAGTCTCTGTCACGACTATTGAACCCTGTCCTGTAATGCAAAAGCCGATGTAGCAATGAGCCAATAAATCTTTATGTATTCTGAAATTTGCATTTCAAATTATTTTCATGTGTCATAAAATAGTCACCTTATTTTGAGTTTTTCCAACCATTGAAAAATGTAAAAACTCTTCTTAGCTCATGGGCCAGACAAAAAAATAGGTGGCCAGTTCAGGCCCATGGGCTGTCTTTTGCCAACCCTTGTTCCGGGCAAATCTCCTAGCCTCCCTAGGTTTCTGGTTCATTACCTTTGGAATTGGAGTGGATAGTCACAGGGATAGAGCGGGGCTGGGGAGGGGATGGTGAGCCAGCCGCACAGCTCCTGCTTTCAGGGGCTTCCGGCCGGCAGGGAAGATGGACACATAGGCAGGCACAAGAAAGACAAGAATCAGGAGCCATGGCGTGTGTCACAGGGTTTCCTTCTTTAGTTTGAAGCAGTCAAGGAAGGCTTCCTAGCGGAGGTGACTAACATGCTCAAGAGCCTGATTTTTTTTCAAGGTATTCCTCCCCCCCCCCCCAGGTCAGTTTTAGGTTCACAACCACATTGAGCAGAAGATGCAGAGATTTCCCATATGTCCTTCCCCTACTCCCACACCTGCAGAGCCTCCCACATTACCCACATCTCCCACCAGAGCGGTGCATATTGATAATCAATAACCCAACATTGACACACCACCCCAAGTCCACAGTTTACGTTAGTTTTCACTCTTGGTTTTGTAGATTTTATGGGTTTGGACACATGTATAATGACATGTATCCATCATTATAGTCTCATACAGAGTTTTTTCCCTGCCCTAAAATCGGCCTGATTTTTTGCAAAGCCGTTTCCGGGGGTCAAAGACACTGTAGATCAGTGCTGTCCAGTCACGTGAAACACAAATGTGAGCCGTGTTTCTAGTTGTGAATGTTCTCATGACCTTATTTCAAAAGGTAAAAAGAAACAGGTGGCCTTCATGTTAATAATATCGTGTTTAACCCAACACCTCCAAAAATTCAATACGAAATCAACATAAAAAATCGAGCATGGTATAGTTCACATTATTTTTAAGATTCTTGTGTGAAGTTTTGAAATCTAGTGCGTATTTGATGCTTATACTTATCTCAGTTCAAACCATTAGCAGCCACCAATGTGACCCTATTGGAGAGTGCAGGGCTGATAGGTGAACACTTGCCCTCTAAGATCAAATCACAGATGATAGGTTGGTATATACCCTCTGTCCTGTCTCCAAAAGAATGTCAGGTGGCTTAGGCATGTGGAACATGTAGCACAGGAAATAGGAACGAAAGGAAAAAGAAAAATCAAGATAGAGGCACAAAATAGAGTCAGGACCAAGCTCACAGACACTGAGGGGCTCAGTGACCTAAAGTTTAGGTCCTGAACACTGGCTACAGATCACCCGCCAGCACGGCTCAGCTGGTTGGGCCTCACCTGTGCTCTGAAAGGTTGCTGGCTTTGTTATAGTTGGGTTTCAAGTGTGGCTCTTTCCAGCACCCAGTGAGAAGAAGGAGCCTGGACAGTTTCCCCATTCATGTGGGTTTTTTTCTTTCGGCACATGCCTGGGTTTCGGGTTTGATCCCTGGTTGGGGAGCGTACCGAAGGCAACCGATCAATGTTTCTGTC
>NW_006294353.1:417452-424836 GCF_000327345.1 Myotis davidii | reverse complement strand
GAGAGAAACATCAATGATGAGAGAGAATTATTGATTGGCTGCCTCATGCACACCCCCTACTAGGAATCGAGGGATCGAGCCCGCAACCTGGGCATGTGCCCTTGGCCGGAATCGAACCCAGGACCCTTCAGTCAGCAGGCAGGCACTCTACCCCCTGAGCCAAACCAGCTAGGGCGCCCATCCACAGTTTTGAGGACCACCCTGTTGGTTAGGAGATGTAGTCCCCATCTGCCCACCTCCCTGCTAGGAGTTCTCTCAACACAACATTCACCCAGCGGTTCTCAACCTGTGGGTCGCGACCCCTTTGGGGGTCGAACGACCCTTTCACAGGGGTCGCCTAAGACCATCGAAAAAACACATATATAATTACGTACTGTTTTTGTGATTAATCACTATGCTTCAATTATGTTCAATCTGTATCAATGACATTGGGGGTCACCACAACATGAGGAACTGTATTAAAGGGTCGCGGAACCACTGTTCTAAATACAGACGTTCACCCAGCGGTTCTCAACCTGTGGGTCGCGACCCCTTTGGGGGTCGAACGACCCTTTCACAGGGGTCGCCTAAGACCATCGAAAAAACACATATATAATTACGTACTGTTTTTGTGATTAATCACTATGCTTCAATTATGTTCAATCTGTATCAATGACATTGGGGGTCACCACAACATGAGGAACTGTATTAAAGGGTCGCGGCATTAGGAAGGTTGAGAACCACTGCCCTAGACCGTATTTGGAACGCAAGTGAGCAAGTCCCCTTGGGCAGAGTTGCTGGGTAAAATACAGAACTCCCAGCTAGCTTTCAGATGAACAGCAAATCAACATTTTAGTACAAGGATATCCCACACAACATTTAGGATATGCTTATATACCAATAAGCTGTTTGGTTGTCCATCTGAAATTGAATTTAACTGTGTGAGCTGCTATTGTCTTGCTAAATCTGGCAGCCCTTTCTCCCCCGCATCTCGCCCTCCTCCACTGCGCTCCCGCCGCACTGGCCTGCATGCTGCTCCTCAGACACATCAGCCAGTCCACCTCTCCCAGGGCCTGCCACTTCCTCATTCCTCCACAGCCAGCTCACAGGTCCTGAGTAACAAGCTACCGCGCAAACACGGTGGCTCAACACAACAGGAATGTCTCCTCTTACTGTTTTGGAAGCCAGAGTCGGAAGTGACGGCGTTGGCAGGACTGGCTCCCTCCACAGGCTCTAGAGAGGAATCCTTTTCGGCCTCTTCCAGCTTCTGCCTTGTGATTCCTTGACTTGTGGCCACATCCCAATCCCTGCCTCTGCCTTCACAGAGCCTCCTCTGCCACGTGTGTCTGTGGACATTTTCTCGTGGCACCCACTCCCCTGACCACAGTGCCCTTATCAGAAATTATAAAGGTTTTCTTTTCCTTCCTCCCTCCCTTCTTTTCTGCCGTCTTCTTCTCTCCCTTCTTCCCTTCCTCTCTCCCTCTTTTCCTTCCCTTTTTCCTTCTTCAAAACATACCATTTACCCTGTGCCCAGCTTTGTGTTGTGTCCTGGGATATCACGAGCAGCCCAAATAAGCAGTCCCAGTCCTCAGAAAACTCACTGTCTTCTGATCATAAATATCTTTACTGTTTTTCTGTGAGATTATTGATCACTGTCAATGCCCCCTCCACTTCTCCCAATGGTAGGCTCTGTGAGGATGAGGGCTGTGTCTATCATGCACGCCATTGTATTCCTTCCACGGGCACATAGCAGGTGCTCAGAAAACTTTGTTGACTCAATTGAATTACTCAAGCTCCTCCAGAAATGAAAGGCATAACCCCGGTCCCTGCCATTTCAGGCTTTGGAAGGTCCGTGCGAATATTCTTGGCCAACTCACAGGGGTTTCATCAATTCATGGCCACTGACCTTGAACATGAGGACACAGTGGAGACAGCTGTTTTCGGCCCCGAGAACAACCTGATTGTCACGGGGTCCCGGGATGCACTCATTCAGGTGAGGGGGAGACCTCACCTCTGCCTCTGAAATGACAAGTATGATTTTTTTTAAGGTATCTTTGACTTTCAAAAAAAACCCACAGAAAACTAATGCCGGTAAAACAGGGCAGGTCATTGGGAGGATAAGGGGTGGGTGTCTCTGAGGACCCAGTGGCAGACCTGGGGGGAATTACCAAAATATTCAAAAGCAGAGATAATTCCCACTAAACCTGAAAGACTAGGAGGACTTTGACCTTTAGAGTGGAGCCGATGGGGGGAGGGGAGGAAAGTTCCTGTTAAGCTCAGAGTTCTCAAGGTTGGTTCTGCAGCGTTCTGAGCTCACCACATCTTCACATTCTTAAAGGTTTTTGCAATACCCACCCCCCAAGAGCTTTTGTTTATGCGGATTATATCCATTTGATCTATATGTTTTTAATAAGTGATTTATCTTGAAATACTTTTAGTATTTGAAGAAGAGTTATGTCTAAGAGAGCCCCCAAATATATATCTACTCTTCCCTCAGCTTGCCCCAACTGTCACATATCATATTATCTTGGTCCTTTTATCAAAACCAAGGTATTAACATTGGAATAATACTCTTAACTGATCTGCAAATTTTGTTCCAATTTCACCAGCTTTCCCATAAATGTACTTTTTTCTTTAAAAAATATTTTTATTGATTTCAGAGAGGAAGGGAGAGGGAGAGAGAGATAGAAACATCAATGATGAGAGAGAATCATTGGTCGGCTGCCTCCTGCATGCCCCTACTGGGGATCCAGCCCACAACCCAGGGAATGTGCCCTGACCTGGAATGAACCATGACCTCCTGGTGCATAGGTCGATGCTCCACCATTGAGCCACACCAGCCAGGCCAGTTGTACTTCTTTTCTATTCCAGGATCTAATTCAGAATCCCACATTGCATTTAGTACTTATTGGCAATTGTCATATTAAAAATTAAAAATAAGGAAATCCAAAATCAATTATCCATTAATTCAGTAACATGAAATGTCAGCATAATATCTTACTTTTATGAAAATAATTCCATTTTCTGAAACAAACCAAATAACTCATCAGAATAGTGTCATTGTTTCACATTTTAGCAAATCTCTTTCATGTCTGACTTAATAGAAGACTATTGAACTCTCCTACTTGATTCTGCATACTCCTATCTGTTATAATATCACATGTCCCATGACTCTGGAAAACTCCACTGTTTGCTCATGAGAGGAAGAGAAAGGGAAAAGCAAATAATATCTTAGAATTATTATGAAAATAGTCTTGCTTTGGCAGACAAGGCTGGGGGGGGTACCCTTCAGGGGTTCCCTGGAACACCCTTTGAGAACTGTCATGATGGTAGAATGGTGAAATGTAGGGATGTTCTAGGGGGTGGGGAGACACACAAAGGCCTTTGAACTTCAGCCTAAGAATTCACCTTAGTTGGACAAATGAACTTAAGAAGCATATTTTCAAGCTACAGCTGCATAAGGAAGAAGTCAGCTCTGCCCCTCTGCTCTCCATCCTCAGGTGTGGAGTCTGTCAGAACAGGGGACCCTGCTGGACGTCCTGGAAGGCGTTGGGGCCCCCGTGAGCCTGCTGGCCCAGGGTGGGGCTCTGGTGGCATCCGCTTCCCAGCAGTCCTCATCCTTCAAAGTCTGGGATCTCACTTACACTCAGAAGCCGCGCGCCTCCGCCCCGTTTCTGGACCGCACTGGCCTCACTGCTGTGTCCCACAATGGGAGCTACATTTACTTCCCCAAAATTGGGGACAAAAACAAAGTCACCATCTGGGATTTGGCAGAAGGTTTGTAGAAGCACGGTCAGTCTGTGTGGGTGAGCATTGAGTCCTGTCTTGGTCTCTTTGGGCCACTGTAACAGAACACTATCAATTAGGGTAGTGGAAACAGGGAAATTTGCAGTAGCCGATTGAAGCTTATGGAAAATGAAAGCATTGGAGAAACCGTGGAATGAGCATTTCTATGATCCATTCTTTTTTTTTTTATTATTGATTTCAGAGAGGAAGGGAGAGGGAGAGAGATAGAAACATCAATGATGAGAGAATCATTGATCGGCTGCCTCCTGCACACCCCACACGGGGAATCCAGCCCGACACCCAGGCATGTGCCCTGACTGGGGATCAAACCATGACCTCCTGGTTCATAGGTTGATGCTCAACCACTGAGCCACACCCACTAGGCTATGATCCATTTTTCTCCCGAGGATATTTTTCCATTGATTTTTAAAGAATGGAAGCGGGGGTGGGGGTTGTGGGGAAAGATACAGAGAGAGAAACATCGAAGTGAGAGAGACCTATTGATTGGTTGCCTCCAGCACATACCCTGCCAGAGCCGGGAATCGAGCCTGCAACCCAGGTAAGTGTCCTTGACCAGAATCAAAACCAGGACCCTTCAGTTTGCAGGCCAATGTTCTTTCCACTGAGCCACACCAGCTAGGGCTATGATCCATTCTTGATGCAGGCTTAAACAACAGACATTTATTCCTCACAGTTCTGGAGTCTGGGAGTCCAAAATCAAGTGTTGGCAGACCCAGTATTGAGTGAGGTTTCTCTTCCTGGTTTGCGGATGGCCATCTTCTCATTGTACCTTCACATGGTGGAGAGCAAAGAGAGAGCAAGTTCTCATGTCTCCTCTTAGAGGGGCCCTCGTCCTACTGTGAGGGCTCTGCCCTCATGACCTAATCACCTCCCAGTAACCCTGCCTCTAGATACCATCACATGAGGGGTTAGGATTTCAACATATGAATTTTTCTTAATATATTTTTTATTGATTAAGATATTACATATGTGTCCTTATCCCCATGTTATCCCCTGCCCCTCAACATATGGATTTGGGAGGGGCACAAACATTCAGTCCATATCACCCCCATACAGTAAAATTGTAAGTGGCTGATAGGGAACAGGATTTGGTTTTATAAATTTCTGGCACAGGGCAATTGACAACTGGTTGTCAGTTCTGTTTTAGTTCAGGTTCCCAGGAAAGCAGGGCATGTGATGGGGAGATCTGTCCAAGTGGTGTATGGAGAGGAGCTCCCAGGAGAAGCCTGAGAGGTAGTGAGGAAGCAGGCAGGGCTGGGGAGGGACTGAGCAAGGGCAGGGGTTTCAGCCTGGTCCCTCAGGGAGCTCCAGAGCATAAATCGCATTCAAAGCTAGGGGGCCAGCACTTTGTAGCCCACATTAGGCAGCCACTGGCCTGATGCCCTCCTTGGGGGTGGGGTGGGCCTAGCCCCCAGGCATTTCCAGATGAAGGTTCCCCTCTTCGGGGCAGTGGCAGCCTCGGGTCTGGGTGAACTGGCCAGTGAAAGGAGTCTGGGTGTTTTACCAACAGCACCGGCTCCCACGGTGTGAACAGAAATATAGAAATTCCTGTTCATGATAAAATAATGTAAGAAAAGAAATTCATTCTCAAGTTCATGCACTCATTGATTTGACAGATGTTTGTTTAGTGCCAGGCTCTGGGAGGTGAGTAAGACAGATTCTCGAGGTGCTTGCCTGCTATTTGCGGGGCAAAACCAGCCGGAAGGAGTGTGGGTGGGGATAAGATAGGAACTCTGGCCCGCGGGCCAGTTCCAGACGCCCACGTGTTTATATAGTGTCTGTGGCTGTTTGGGGGATACAAAGGCAGGGTTCAATGGTTGCAACAGAAAGCATATGGTCTGCAAGGCTAGAGTATTTCCTCTTCAGCCTTTACAGAAGTCTGTAAGGGAAACATTTGGGATGAGGTCAAAGGGGTCACGTGAGAGGAGTGGGAAGTCACTGGTCGGCATGCAGAGCAGTGAGATGGTGAAATTTTCTTTTCATTTTGGTTAATCATCACCCAAGGATATTTTTCCATTGATTTTTAGAGAAATGAAGGGGGTAGGGGGATAGAGAGAGAGAAAGAGAGAGAGAGAAACATCAATATGAAACATGGATTGGTTGCCTCCTGCCACGCACTCTGACTGGGGCCAGGGATCAAACCTACAACCCAGGTACATGCCCTTGACCGGGAATTGAACCTATGACTCTTCAGTCCACAGGCTGTTGCTCTAACCACTTAGCAACACCAGCCAGGGCGAGATGATGTAATTTTCTCTTTTTTTAAAAACATTTTTTTCAAATATATTTTTATTGATTTATGAGAGGAGGGGGGAGGGAGAAAGAGATAGAAACATCAGTGATGAGAGAGAAACATTGATCAGCTGCCTCCTGCACACCCTCTAGTGGGGATCGAGCCCACAACCTGGACATGTGCCCTGACCAGGAATCGAATTGTGACCTCCTGGTTCATAGGTTGGTGCTCAACCACTGAGCTAGATGGGCTGGGCATAATTTTCATTTTTAAATCCTTGGATGGTTTTGTGGCAGGAGTGGAAGCAGAGAAGCTTGCAGAAGCCAAGTTGAAGCTTATGGATAATAAAAGCATTAACAAACCGGAAATAAACATGGAGTGAGCATTCTTGACGTGGTCTTCTCCCTGCGGCAGGTAAAGAACAAGATGCCCTGGACACCTCCAATGAGGTCAGGTGCCTGGAGGTCGCCGAGCAGGCCAAGCTCCTCTTCACTGGCCTCGTTTCCGGCATCGTCCTCGTGTTCCCGCTGAATTCCAGGCAGGATGTGATGTGCATCCCCCCTCCAGAGGCCCGGAAAGCTGTCAACTGCATGGCCCTGAGTAAGGGCGAGGAGCACCTGGCCATCGCCTATGACAGCATCGTCTTGGTGTTGGACATTAACCCTGGGGACCCCTGTCCGGTCATCGATGGGCCAACCTACACCTTCTACACCCAGCTGCCTGTGACCATATCCAGCGTGGCTGTTCTAGCTGACTACCGTGTGATTTACGGCATGACCAACGGCGACCTCTTCCTTTACGAGTGTGCGAATTCCAAAGTGTTCCCTCTGGAGGCCCATGGGAGCCGGGTCACCTGCGTGGACGTCAGCCACAAGGAGCAGCTGGCAGTAAGCGGGTCCGAGGAAGCCCTGCTCTGCCTCTGGGACCTGGAGGTGTGCAAGTGGAAGTTCGAGCTGAGTTACACGGTAGGTGGACATGCTAGGTCCTGGTGTGAGAAAACCAATGACCAGAGTCGTCTACTAAGCACACACTCCATGGGTCACTGACCAGGGTCGGGACTGTGATAAGAAAAATGAGGCACTTGCCTTGGGAGTAGAGTTAAAGGGGCATCCCAAACTCAATAAGTAAGAGAAATAATATTTTTGTACAATGTTTTTTTTAAAAAATCACAAGCCCTAACCGGTTTGGCTCAGTGGATAGAGAGTCGGCCTGCGGACTCAAGGGTCCCAGGTTTGATTCCGGTCAAGGGCATGTACCTTGGTTGCAGGCACATCCCCAATAGGGAGTGTGCAGGAGGCAGCTGATCGATGTTTCTCTCTCATCGATGTTCCTAACTCTCTATCCCTCTCCCTTCCTTCTCTGTAA
>NW_006294353.1:410771-417429 GCF_000327345.1 Myotis davidii | reverse complement strand
TGAAATAAAAATAAAGCAGTAAATATGTGATGGGTTGGGGAATAGGCCTTTGGGAAAAAATAGGACAATGTCAAGAGGGTGGAGAGCAGCATTTATTAAGTGCACACACCAAGGGGTGCTGGTTAAGGTCAAATAAGTCCTGTGGAACAGCATTCTAGGCAGAAGGAACAGTAGCTGCAAAATTTCTGAAAAGGGAAACCCAGTGACTCCTTTATATACAAAGTATCTTGGAGTCCACACTGCCTATCTCCAGCATTCTAGGCAGAAGGAACAGTAGCTGCAAAAGCTCTGAAAGGGGAAACCAGTGACTCCTTTATATACCAAGTATCTTGGAGTCCACACTGCCTATCTCAAGGAGCTATTATTATTTTGTATTAACATTATGAAGAACTATATTATATAGTTCTATATTCATATTATATACACATTATATAAAAATATACATATTAAAACATTCTCGCCCTAACTGGTTTGGCTCAGTGGATAGAGCGTCGGCCTGCGGACTAAAAGGTCCCAGGTTCGATTCCGGTCAAGGGCATGTACCTTGGTTGCGGGCACATCCCCAGTAGGAGGTGTGCAGGAGGCAGCTGATCGATGTTTCTCTCTCATTGATGTTTCTAACTCTCTCTTTCCTTCCTCTCTGTAAAAAATCAATAAAATATATTATATTTTAAAAAAACACATTCTCTAATTTAACCCTCACAATGCTCTTGTACCATTGGGGTTATTATTCCAGTTTTTCAGTTGGGTAACAAAGGCTGTACCTTAGATTGCAAGATGTAAAAATTGTTAAATAGAGGGAGATGACCTTGTATTAAGTGAGCAGAGTATGAATAGTTTCATCTTAAAAAACCTTTGTCCCATTTGACTTATTTCTTTTTATGAAGCCACTATAAGGCTGGGATGTAAGTAATGTTTTGTCTTGTTGAGATGGGAAATGTGACTGTTGCAGTTAAATACACTTAGCTTTCTGGAATGATTTTAGAATTACAGAAAAGATTTACAGGTAGTACAAAGGTTCCCACTTACTCACCCTTCACCCAGCTTCCCCTGATGTGAGTATCTTATGTAAAAAGAATGTGTTTGTCAAAACTAAGAAATTAACATGTTAATAATATTTTACTAACTAAACTATCAACTCTATTGAAACTGTATGTTCTTGACAAATTCCCGTTTTCCATTCTAGGATCCAATCCAAGAGCCCACATTGCATTTACACAGAGCTTTTAATTAAAGCCAATTATAGCTAATACTTGTATAACTGAGGCCATTTAAGAATTAAATCCTAGAATTTCTGCTCTCTAATGCAAAATATCTCTAAGACTCACAGTCTGGTCCCAGTGAAGGTATGCTTTGATCCTGGAAATGTCAATACTACCTGTTTCTCCAGGTTTTCACTGGATCCATCCTCCATGGGGTGCTTACAAGCCTTGTTTCCTACACGCATGGCTTGGGGCTGGTGTCCTGTGTATCTTTCAGTCTGAAATCAAGATCACATTGTCTTTTTCAACAGAACTCTTACTGTCGAGGAGTCCAATGTGTTTGCTTCTCCAAGGACGACAAGTATGTGTACGCGGGCTTGAGGGATCGCTCCGTAATTGTCTGGAGTGTGCTGGATGGTGAGTCATTTTACTTTGAGAACAGGACTGAGCTTAGATCTGGAGAAGAAAGCCCTATTCTGGGTCATGGGCATTGGAGGTCCTGTTCTGGCCTCCTCTAGCTGGTTCTCTCCCAGGTCTCCATAGACCAAGGTGACAGGCCTACCTGGAGCTACAGCTCCTTGTCTAGACCTATGCTCTAGGTACTTGGAACTCGCCCTCCCCATCTGGCCTGGACCCCTCTTTAGGGCCTACACAGGCCTCTTCCCTGGGTCCATCCTTCTGAAGGTTAACCATGCCACCAATGTGCATACCTCTAGGCTCAGGGGGTAGCCATGGGGTGCTGTGCAGGGAATCTGGATATATTAGGCCCCTAGGAGTTTAGGATCGAGCTGGGTGTGGGAAGAGAAGGGAGCTGAGCCACAAACAGTTGGAGGTTGGCTCTCCCACACCACTACCTTCCAGCATGGAACTGAGAGACTGAGAATTCTTAACCTAAACCTGACCTTCCGAAGGTATATCCATCAATGTAGGAGGATATAACGTATTTCATTTAATAGTTTAATAGCTGGATTTGCAACATTTACATATTGTGTCTTGTAGGATGTGAGCCTTGATTCATTCTCTTGCACCAGGCCCCATAAAAGTTAGGAGCAGCCTAACTTTTGAAAAACCCACATCTCTGGTCTGTTCAATATTACACTACGGGAATATTAACAAGAGTTAACCTTTCTTTTTTACTGGGTACTGTCACTGAGCCATTTAATTTTCTCAACAGTCACCCCCATTTTACAGAGTAAAAGCTGAGACTCTGAGAGATGGGGTGACTTGCCCAAGGTCACACAGTGAATAACCAGTAGGCTGTGGTTTGGAGCTGGTCTGCCTGCTCCCCATGCTCACCTTTTTCACCTTCCTACAGTGTTTCCTATAGACAGTGGCTGAGAGGTAAGTGCCATTGCCATTTGACAAATGAAGAAGCTGAAGTTCAGAGAGGTTAAAAGACTATCCCAAGGTCACAAAGCAAGTAAGTAGCTGAATGAATATTAGGTAGAGTCAAATATATTATAATAGACTACATTATAATAGAATACATTGTAATTAAACACATTATAATACATTGAAATCCAATACATTGTAATCTAATACATCATAGTCTATTACAGTGTAGCAAAGATGCCTAGAAAAATGACACATGGCTCAAAAGCTGAGGTCTGTGGATTGTGGCCTTAAAAGCCCATCCTGGACAGGTTCAGAACTTCTCTTTCTACTCTTTCTTCAATCATCATCATCATCATCATCACTGAGCTCACTCTGGGATGAAATTGATATTAATCATGTACATGACATCTTCAAACCTTCAGAATTCACCTAGGCACATAGTTTCAGCTATCATTCCCATATTGCAGATGAAGCAAGAGGGACTCCGAAAGGTTAGATGTCATGCCTGACCAAGTAAAGAGCATAGCAGATATTTGACCCCATGCAGCCAACTCTTGAACATGTGAAATTGAATCTTTGTGGCCCTGATTTTCTCATTTGTGCTGCCCTGACCTCCACCCCTACTCCCCACAGGCACCCTGCTGGCCAGCCAGTTTGTCCATGCCATAGTGAACAGAATCATCCCAACCGCCAATGGCTTCATTGCCCCCACCAGAAATGGCTATCTCATCCGTGAACGATTCCAGTGCCCTTCATCAAGAGCCTCACAACAGGACCCTCTCAAGAACTTCAAGAAGGCAGTGTGGATGGTCAAATCAAGGCAAAGAGAAGAGTTGGCTGCTGCTGCAGGGGCACTGCAGGACTCAGGATTAGGGGGTGCCCAGAGAAATGAATGCAAATCAAACAAACGCTCACAAGTCTGCCTGATAGTGTAGAACCACCTGTGGGGGTATGGGGCTCCAATCTGGCTAAAGTGAAGAAAATTGTATTGATGTATATCTGGACACAAGGCCTCATATCATGGGACCCAGATCTTGCTTCTCAACATCTTTCCATTCCTATATCCTCCTTGTGGGCTCTATTTGCAGACCTGCCATCCCTAGGTTAGCAACTTTTTTTTTCAGTTTGAACTAAAGTCCTGGCCTTGATTCTATTGATCCCACTTGGCTCATATGCCCATCCCAGAACCAACCAATTGTCCAAGAGAATGTAGAACTGTGATTAAACCATACTGACCCAATGACCCAACTGCCCACTTGGGCTGAGCATGGAGTCAACACCATCCAACTATGTGGGCTGAGAATGGGAGAAGCTATTTCCAGGACAGAAACTGGGGTACTGGTACCAGGCAAAGTGGGGATGGATGGATGTGAGACTGACCAACCACAGATGTGGATTACAAAGCTTTACAGTTTATAAAGCACCAGGTGCTATGGTCTGATCCTTATCACAGCCCATACGTCAGGAAGGGCGTGAGTTTCTGCGTCCATTGTACAGGTAAGGTAGCTGAGCCTCGCTGTGATTTGCTCAAGGTAACAGCCCTAGGTGCATGAGCTCTGAGAAACAAGAACCAGGAGCCTTCCTGTCCCATCCTTCTTGTACCACCTGGTTCCAATTTTAGTCTCACAAGTACAACTACCTATTCCATAGGTGGCATGCTGACATGCCCACAGGGGCCAGTGAAAAATCTTAATGATTATCATGCATCTGGGTGAGGAGCCGAGAGTGGAGACAATGGGAACATGGAGGACATATGCTCAGTCTAGGGTGGGCATGGGCACCTTGACTGTACTTCAGAATCTCCATGAGGAAAGCAGACTACTTTTACCAGAGCTTTCTGTTGTCGGCAAAGCCAGAAGTCTTGACTTTTACGCAAAATATTCCCATTTTTAAAAGTTGGTGATCGCCTCAAATTTACATCTCCAGACACATTTAGCCCATGTTTCTCTAATTCATAAGCTGACTTCATGACCCAAGCTGGCATTAAAACAATAAACTCGTTAGAATTCGTCCATCTCTACCCTCTAGCTCCCAAACTTTGGGGATAAAGATGCTTTTTTAAAAATCTTAAAAACCGGAGGCTCTAGGAAGCAGACGGAAAAAGCTGCCAACCTCTCCCTGATATGCTTTTGGACCATCTCTGCCCTGTGCAGGTTCAACAGCCCAACTGTTTCCATTCCACTCAAGCGGATCTTGCTTCTGTGTCCGTAGTCTTCTAAAAGACCCACTTGGTTCTGGGGCTTTTGTTGAAGGAGAGGAGAGTCCAAATCTTTAAGGTGCTATTCCTTCTTCCTTCTGTGATATTCAGAATTTCACAAAAAGTAAACTTAGAAAATCAGAAGCTTTTGAACTGGATGTGACCTTACTGACTATCTTGTTTAGTTGTTTCCAAGGAGGGGCTTTGGCAGTTCTGCATCTAGCATCAAATTCCATTAAAAAATTTTTAACTGTAATTATAAAGCATGCTCAGTGCATTGGGCAGCAAGGTTTTAAGGTGTTGGAGATAACTACCTTAGGATTCTCCCGCCATCTCCGTTTAACTTAGATCGCAAGGGGGACCCTGGAAAAATTACTTACTCTTTGCCACCAGTTCTCTGTCAGTCAGGGAACAAAGTGGATGTGTGACCAAGTAAGATTTCTGCTTTAACATGTACTAGTATGTGTCCATCTCAACCGCCTCAGTGAGAATCAATTGCTCTGTGGGTAAATACTACATTAAACATAGAAAAGGAATTTTTACTAAAAAAATGCTATTCCGAATTGTTGCTCACATTGGAGGCTCTGCTGTGAGTTTTCACTTGAGAAAGAGTTTGGTTGCTGTGAATGTTTGACAAGCGCTGTACTTGGAGGAGTGACTTACCTAAGGTCTCCCCGCTGTGGAGGAGGCAGGTTGAGAGTGGGGTTATAGAAATCCGCACACTGTTCTCTTATGCTAAGTAGGACCGTGTGATGTATCATCCAAACGGGGACACTTTTTGGGAGTAAAAAGGGATGCTTTTACCAATTATTCCCAGAATACCGGACTAAACTGGACTGTCCCAAGACTATTGATATTTACAACCCCTCTAGCTGTAGCAAGAGTTAATTTGTTAAATTCTAGAGACTTTTAAAACTTGAGATATAAGTGACATATGACATATTAGTTCCAGGTGTATAACATATGATTCATTATATGTATATATCGCAAAATGAGTCTAGTTAATATCCGTAACTGCACAGTTACAATTACTTCTGCTTGGTTGGTTGTTTCTGTTGTTGCAAGTTTGTCTGACCTCCTTTTGTTTTGTTTTGTTTTGTTTACTGAGGTATAATTTACCAATAACATTACATTAGTTTCAACATAATGATTTGATATTTATGTATACATTGCAACATTTACCACCACAATAACATCTATCACCACACAAAGTTACAAAAATTATTTCCTTGTGATGAGAAATTTTAAGATCTATCCTCTTAGCAACTTTCAAATATAAGCCACAGTATTGTTACCTATAGTCACCATGTTGGACATTATATCCCCAGGACTTATTTATTCTATAACTGGAAGCTTATGAGCATGTTTACGCATTTCACGCACCCCTTAACCCTCCACCTTTGGCAACTGCCGCTCTGTTCTTTGTATCTATGAATTTAGTCTCTTAACTTTTGTTTTGTTTACTGAGGTATAATTTACCAATAACATTACATTAGTTTCAAAATAATGATTTGATATTTATGTATACATTGCAACATTTACCACCACAATAACATCTATCACCACACAAAGTTACAAAAATTATTTCCTTGTGATGAGAAAATTTAAGATCTATCCTCTTAGCAACTTTCAAATGTAAGCCACAGTATTGTTACCTATAGTCACCATGTTGGACATTATATCCCCAGGACTTATTTATTCTATAACTGGAAGCTTATGACCATGTTTACGCATTTCACGCACCCCTTAGCCCTCCACCTTTGGCAACTGCCGCTCTGTTCTCTGTATCTATGAATTTAGTATCTTAAAATTTATTTTAAATTTTACTTTATTTTCAAAGTCTAAAGACTATTTGCTTATCTCAACTTGAAAAATGTTCAAACTTACAGAGTTGCGATATTTGGAGAACGAACACACATTTACT
>NW_006294353.1:409928-410717 GCF_000327345.1 Myotis davidii | reverse complement strand
CAGAGAGGAAGGGAGAGAGATAGAGAGTTAGAAACATCGATGAGAGAGAAACATCGATCAGCTGCCTCCTGCACATCTCCTACTGGGGATATGCCCGCAACCCAGGTACATGCCCTTGACCGGAATCGAACCTGGAACCTTTCAGTCCGCAGGCCGACGCTCTATCCACTGAGCCAAACCGGTTTCGGCTTATTACCATGTTTTAAAAAATCAATATGAATTTAAAAATGCATGATGAACAAAATATCAGCATTTTATTTTTTTTAATATATTATTGATTTCAGAGAAAGAAATGGAGAGGAAAAGAGAGAGAGAAACATCAATAATGAGAGACTCATTGATTGGCTGCCTCCTGTATGCCCCCTACTGGTGATTGGACCTGCAACCTAGGCATGTGACTTCCTGGTTCATGGGTCGATGCTCAACCACTGAGCCACACTGGCCAGGCACTATCAGCATTTTAAATAAAAATGGAATTTGACCCCACACTGGCACAAACTTGCCTCACTTGCCTCACCCTAATTCCTGCCGCAGTGACATCAAGACACATTACCTGTAAATACGTCAGGTCAAATCTCTTAGAAATAAGGTCATTCTCCTATATAACCACCCACACACCTATGAAAACTAATAATCATTATTTAACATCTTTAAATAGGCATCCCTAATTTTCTTAATTAGCCCTAAAACACATGTGATAGCTGTTCCTTTCCAACTGGGACCCAATCGAGATTAGTTCATGCATTGTATTTAGTTGTTTTGACTCTTTAGTCTCTTATATTCTAGAGC
>NW_006294353.1:404196-409843 GCF_000327345.1 Myotis davidii | reverse complement strand
TCTCATCAGGGCCCATTGGGGCCAGCGGCACCTCCACTGCTGCCCGCTGCCAGCGCCATGTCGCTGACGCCCACCATATTCTGCACTGCCCCCTGGTGGTCAGTGAATGTCTAACTCCTGGTCGGTCAAACTCCCACCCATGGGGACAATTGGCATATTAGCCTTTTATTATATAGGATAACAAGTTACCACAAATTTGGCAGCTGAAAATAACAGCCATTTATTATCTCACAGTTTCTGTGGGTCAGGAGTCTGGGTGCACTATGGTTGGGATCTCTGAGGGAGCTCATGGAGAAGCCTAGAGCCCTCTTCTACACTCATTCAGTTTGTTGGCAGCATTGAGCTCCTCATAGCTCTAGGCCTGGGGACCTCAGCTCCTAGAAGCTGTCCCTCTCCCTAGGCAGCTCACAGGCTGGTTTCTCCTTCAAGGACAGCAGGGACGCACTGGCTTGCTGCTCTAAGACTCTGCCTCTAGACTGTCTTTTAAAGGGTGCCCCCGATTAGGTCGGGCCCACCCAACATAATCTCCCTTCTGATGAACTCCCCATCAGCTCATTTGAGACTGTAAATACACCTGCAAAATCCCTTCGCCTTTGCAATGGTGGCACAGCCTAATCTCAGGGGAGGCATGCATTGTCCTCCCAGGTCCCACTCACCCTCCAGGATGGGGGATTCGGCAGGTACCAGGGTGGTACCTGGTGTCCATCTTGGAATTCTGCCACAACACGTGATTCTGGACTTTAGAGATTTGGGTCATAAAGTCTGCCACCTGGGAAGACTTAGATTAAAACAGGACCTTTTGATCTTGTCTTTTTTTTTAAATATATTTTTTTGATTTTTTAAGACAGGAAGGGAGAGGGAGAGAGAGATAGAAACATCAATGATGAGAGAGAATCATTGATCAGCTGCCTCCTGCACACCTCACACTGGGGATTGAGCCTGCAAACTGGGCATGTGCCTTTGACTAGAATCGAACCCGGACCCTTTAGTTCCCAGGCTGACGCTCTATTCACTGAGCCAAACCAGCTAGGGTTGATCTTGTCTTCTTAACCTCGCCAAAATACTGTCTAAGAAAAGACCTACTTAAGAATCTTACCTTAATGTTAAATTTGTGTTCCAAAGCTGTCTATCTAAACCAGGGGTCCTCAAACTTTTTAAACAGGGGGCCAGTTCACTGTCCCTCAGACCGTTGGAGGGCCGGACTATAGTTTAAAAAAACAACTATGAACAAATTCCTATGCACACTGCACATATCTTATTTTGAAGTAAAAAAACAAAACGGGAACAAATACAATATTTGTATTTGCATGTGGCCCGCAGGCTGTAGTTTGAGGACCCCTGATCTAAACTGTCAACTCTAAGATTTTCAACTTAATCTGTGTAGATGAAAATGGTAAAGAAAAATATTTAGTTGGAAACTTATTATGCTTTCTAAAAATAAGAATGACAAGACGTATGTGTACCATCGTCCACATGTTGACACATGCACATACACATGCAGGTTCAGGAATAGCATTGGGGGCAGGAAATATTGTTGTGATCATTATGGGAAAATACCTCCTGCTACCCAGGGCACTTAACCTAATCTAGTGGGGATTGAGGAAGGCTTCTTGGAGGAGGTGGCATTCTAGCTGAGTTCTGAAGGATGTATGCAACATGTAAGGAAATTTGTGTTCCAAAGCTGGTCTATCTAAACTGTCAACTCTAAGGTTTTCAATTTAATCTGTGTAGATGAAAATGGTAAAGAAAAGTATTTAGCTTGGAAACTTGTTATGCTTTCTAAAAATAAGAATGACAAGATGTATGTGTACCATCGTCCACATGTCGACACATACACATACAGGTTCAGGAATAGCATGGGGGGCAGGAAATTGATGTAGAAACATCAATGAGGAGAGAGAATCATTGATTGGCTGCCTCCTGCACACCTCACACTGGGGATTGAAGCTTATCTTCTTGGAGGAGGTGGCATTCTAGCTGAGTTCTGAAGGATGTATGCATGCACCAACACACACACACACACACACACACACACCCCTAAGGTGGAATTGGCCTGTGATTGCCTATTCTCCAAATGAGTGAGCACTTCCTCTGACCATATGCGAGCTATGAAAAGAATGGAAAACGAAAAGAGATCCTTAAAATTTGAATAGGATCGCAATTCTTGGAGGCAGGGAGTATTGTGTGAGGACTCTGTCAGCATGTCAGAAGCTTACCATACAGGTTCAGGAATAGCATGGGGGGCAGGAAATTGATGTAGAAACATCAATGAGGAGAGAGAATCATTGATTGGCTGCCTCCTGCACACCTCACACTGGGGATTGAAGCTTATACACGCCGTTGGTTCTCCAGGACAGTGACTTGGTAATAGGTTGCCAGGTGGCATTGGTGTGAAAAGGACTATGGGTGGGGGGGTGCATCAGGTGGCCCAGTCCACCTTAGCTGCTGCTCCTACAGGAATCTGCTGAAACCTGCGGAATTCCTTTCTGGGCTGGGAGCCATGGGCTGCTTCCTTCGCCCTCAGCCCAACTTCCACCCAGCACCATATCCTCTGTGTTTTACCTTCTAAATAGCGCTCCCTTCCACCCGCTCCTCTCCACCTTCCCTGCTCCCATCCTGGTCTAAGCCACCATCGTCCTTTGCCTGCGGCAGGGGTGGGGAACCTTTTTTTCTGCCCAGGGGCATTTGGATATTTTTTTAAATGTATTTCTTTATTGTTTTCAGAGAGGAAGAGAGAAGGAGAGAGAGAGAGAAACATCAATGATGAGAGAGAATCATTGATCAGCTGCCTCCTTCACGCCCGCTACTGGAGATCGAGCCCGCAACCCAGGCATGTGCCCTTGGCCTGAATCGAACCCGGGACCCTTCAGTCCGCAGGCTGATGCTCCATCCACTGAGCCAAGCCGGCTAGGGCACATTTGGATATTTTTAACATCATTCTCGGGCCAGACAAAATCATCAACCTAAAAATCGGCCTGCTATCTTTGGTCAAACATTTAATTAATTTACCCCTCATGCCTTGGCTGGGCCAGACCAAATGATTTCACCGGCTTTATAGGGCCCTCAGGCCTGCTGTTCCCCACCCCTGGCTAAAGGATGAAACAGCCCCTTTGCATCCACCCTCGAATCCCCTCCAATCACTTCCCAGCAGAGCAGCCAGAGTCCTTTGCTTCCAAATTCAACGCTGCTCAAACACTTCTTTGCATAAAATCCACGCACAATTTCTACCAGTGTGACATGCCAAGACCAAAATTCTTAACTCATCCCATCAGGTTAAGTGGTCTGCCCCCCTCTGGCCTCTCCACACTTATCTTGCAGTCCCAAAACATCGGTCTTTTTCCTTTTTTAGTTCAAATGTGCCGCACTTCTTCCCATCTCAGGGCTTTGCACAGCTGTTCCCTCTGACCTTCATGGTGAACGCCTGCATCTTCAGGACTCGGCTAGCATGCCACTTCCTCTGGGAAGCCTTCTTCATCCCTTACTAGCCTGGGTTAAGTCCCTGCAGTGGCAGGGATATTTTCCCCAAATGGCAATATTTCCTGTCCTCCATGCTGTTCCAGACCCTGGCCACTCCCCGGCTTCTAGAATCTGTTTGCCCTCAACTTGAATTTGGGAGGGACTCTGTCATGGCCACTATGGAGAGACTGCAATGGAAATGATCCCGTGTGACTTGAAAGAGTAGATCAGAAAAGGAGATATGGTATACGGCTTCCACCTGGCTCAGTCGCTCCTCTCCTCATTACAGCTGTGCTGGGAAGCCAGCTGCCATGTGGGGGAGCTCTGGCTGCATGGAGAGGCCACATGCAGGTGCTCCTTGCAGCAGCCCCAGCGGACAGCTAGCAGGTGAGTGAGTAAACCTTCAGAGGATTCCAGCTCCAGCCTTCCAGCTACCCACCTGACACCAAACCTGCCCAAATTGCAATTATTGGAGAACAAAATAAATGTTGTAATTCTACATCTCTAACTCTTCAATGGGGTGGCTTGCCCTAGCCAGTTTGGCTCAGTGCATAGAGCATTGGCCTGCGGACTGAAGGATCCCAGGTTTGATTCCAGTCAAGGCACATGCCCGGTTGTGGGCTCGATCCCCAGTAGGGGGTGTGGCAGCAAAAATATTTTAAAAAAAGAAATGGGTGGCTTGTTACACAGCCACAGTAACTGGAATATAGTAACTTACATTTGTACCTTCTCTTTAAAGTATCTGTTATAGTTGAAATTTTACGTGAGTGTGTGTGAGTGTGTGTGTGTGTGTGTTTATTTGATTCCTATCCTTGAAAGATTAAAAGTTTGAGGAGGGCAAAAGCCTTGTCAGTTTTGTTCACTTTTCTATTCCTGACACCTACACTCATTACCAATGTATTCTCAGCTTTCCCACACCTCTTCACGTATAAAAACAGATGTCATTTGGTACACAGCCACAGTAACTGGAATATAGTAACTTATATTTGTACCTTCTCTTTAAAGTATCTGTTATAGCTGAAATTTTACGTGAGTGTGTGTGTGTGTGTGTGTGCTTATTTGATTCCTATCCTTGAAAGATTAAAAGTTTGAGGAGGGCAAAAGCCTTGTCAGTTTTGTTCACTTTTCTATTCCTGACACCTACACTCATTACCAATGTATTCTCAGCTTTCCCACACCTCTTCACGTATAAAAACAGATGTCATTTGGTCCTTGATTGTATGCTCATTCATTTGATAAATGCTCACGGATGGGGGCTCTGTGTCAGGAATTTATGATGAAGCATGAAAAGATGATGTCTATAAGGGACTATAGGAGGGCAGAGAAGGGGTCAGTTTGATGGTGTTTTGAAGGATGCATAGGTGTTCTCTGGGTAATGAAGAGATAGAACACAGCTTCTGGCAAGGGAGATGGTATGTGCCAATGCAGGGGGCCAGGAAACAGGCAGGCGTTAGCAGGGTGGATGAAAAATTCTTCAGGAAATGGTTCGTAAGGGCCAGGTTCTGATGGCCTTCAATGCTGGGTGCAAATGCTTAGAATTTAACACACACACACACACACACACACAGGAAGACTTTGAAAGTTTGGAAGCAGCTGTAAAATTATCCCAGTTCTTGATAGCACCAGGACTGGGAAAACTGGTTAAGTGGCTCCTGAACTGGCCCAGTGGGGAAGTGATGGAGTTAGGACTAGGGAAATGAAGATAGGAGGAGAGGAACTATGGCAAAAGCCACTTAGCAAAAATTCACCACGTAGGGCCCTGTGTTAGGCTGCCGTGTCACAGTGTTACAGCAACCCTAGAAAGCAGGGGTCCACCAACATTTTTTTAGTAAATATATCAGGTTCTACAAACCTCAGGATCTGTCTCACCCACTCATCCTACTGCTGCAGTGCAAAAGCAGCCAGAGATGATGGCCAAAGGGGGGTGCGTGCATGTGTTCCAATCAAACCACAGACATTGCAATATGAATTTCAGGGTTTTCACGTGTCACGAAACAGTCTTCTCTTCTGGACTTTTTCCAACTTTTACAAGATGTAAAAATCATTCTGAACTTGCTTGTGAAGTCGGGCAAAAGCAGGTGGCAGGGCTGCTTAGCACTTAGGTTTCAGGGCTAAGAGCTGACACCGCGAGGCCCCGCCCTCCTCGGCACCCAGACCACGCCCCCCGGGGCGGCGCGGGGCGGGGCTGCGC
>NW_006294353.1:387038-404099 GCF_000327345.1 Myotis davidii | reverse complement strand
TCCCCGCCAGAGACTTGCATCCCCAGTTCCCGGCACCGACCCGGGCCCATGGGGATCCTCCCCCACCCCTTCCCCTTCCTCGCAGGTGGAGGACGCCCTCACCTACCTGGACCAGGTGAAGATCCGCTTCGGCAGCGACCCTGCCACGTACAACGGCTTCCTGGAAATCATGAAGGAGTTCAAAAGCCAAAGGTACCTGGGGGCCCCTCCCCGCCCCGGGGGGCGCCTTCGGCCGAGCCAGTGGCCCTGCCCCAGCTGCGTGACCTTGCACAGGTTGCCGAACCTCTGGAAGCCTCAGTTTCTGCCAAAAAACAAAAACAAAAAACAAAAACAAAAAACAAACGAGAGAGTAGAGTCTTCCTTTGTGGAGCTGTTATAGGGGTTCCTGGAAGGAGGGCAAGTATGGGGGTGAGGCGAGAGTGGCAAGTCCGACCAGCCAAGAGCCTTTCTGCAAAAGGTTGATTTTTTAAAAAAATGAATTTTGTTCATCCAGGACTTTAAAAAAAAATAATTCTAAAGCACTGCATTCAAATGTTACTTGTCTTGATTACTGACTGTTTGGGCGCCCTCTCCCCCTTAAATCTTGTCCCCAAGGGGAGTTGTCTCACTCACATCACCCCAGTCCCAGGCCTGCGAGGAAGTTATGCACAGAAAATGCTCAGTAGGGGACCTGGCATTTCGGAAGGCATTTCAAACACATTATGTGTTTGTAGGCACAGAATCAGGAGGGTTAGAGGTCCGTGGGGGACCTCACAGCCATGCCCTTGTGTGACAGAAGGCCCATGGAGGTTCGGGGACAGTGTCAGGACTAGAACTTGGGTCCTCTGAGACTTAGGTTCTCGATGATCACATACCTGCCATGCTGCTTCTCCCTCTGAGGACACATGCAGGGCCTGGTTTCTTCCACCAAGGCCTTGACCCTAGCTGCAGCCACGGGGGAGACCCCATCCCGCCCCTCGAATTCTTAAGCGATTCCTGTACGTGTAGGGCCCTTGGTATTTATGCATTGTAATCAGTTGCTGGGGATCAGCTGCTATGTCATAGTTGATCCCCAATTCATTTAAAATAAGGGAATTTATCTCATCATTTAGGGGACTTGAAGTCCAGGACTCACAGTCACTCTCCTGCCATTCTTAGCACTGAGTTACAGGCGCTTGGAGTGTTTTGGGGAGCTGTTCTGTGACTGTTCTGTGGTTCTCTCCAGGGGCCCAGGGAGCCCAGGCCTGGCTGCTCTGGAAGTAGATCACCGTCAGCAGATTCACCCCAGTCACATTTTTGGGTGCTTTGTGGTCAGTGAGAAGCTGGTTACATGGCACTGTCATGGGAGTCTAGAATAGATTTTACTTTTGCTTCCCGAGACGCCTTTGCCCACTCATGATCTTTATTCCAGCATCGATACTCCTGGAGTCATCCGCCGAGTCTCACAGCTCTTCCACGAACACCCTGACC
This sequence comes from Myotis davidii, assembly GCF_000327345.1. Taxonomy (NCBI): domain Eukaryota; kingdom Metazoa; phylum Chordata; class Mammalia; order Chiroptera; family Vespertilionidae; genus Myotis; species Myotis davidii. Next base: position 402,650 of record NW_006294353.1, on the reverse strand, counting down.
TCATTGTTGGATTCAACGCTTTCCTTCCCCTTGGGTACAGAATCGACATTCCCAAGAATGGCAAGTTAAACATACAGTCGCCTCTGTCCAGCCAGGTATGCTGCTGCAGTGGGTTGAGTGATCTTGGCCTTAACACAGCCTTCACTGGTTCTCCGGGACTCAGGTCGGACAGTACATCTTGTGTGTTGTATTGCCGGAAAACCAGTGACCATCAGTCTTTTTCTAGACATGCTAATCCTAGCACAAATCAAAATAGATTGAAACACCTATACAGGCAGCCTCTGCTTCCCAGATTGATCCGTTTGGAGGGGCTGTGCTTGTGAATGTCTGGGAGGCATTCTCTTAGACTGTCATAATCACCGCATCTTCATGGCCGAACTCTTGCCCTGAGGCCTTCCCTGTGAGGGCACCAGGCAGGTCATGCTTGTACTTGGGCATGTGGTCGCTCTGATCACCCTGGGTGCCACCCACAAAAAGAAGCAGTTGGGATGTGGGTGTTCATGGCCATTTTTATAATTACCAGCAGAGTCATTGGCTCAGCTCAGGCTTGTGGCTTTGGTCTCTTCTCTTGGGGACAGCTTGCTGTCCCCTTTATCTGGAATCCAAAAGCCTGTTTGAGCCTTACTTTTGTAAAGTTGTTATTGTTTTCCCCACCTCGGCCCTGTTGCCACATAAGGTATGACGTTTAGCTGCAGGTGGCGGAGGTGAGGGTGCCCAGAGCAGTGAGGGATGTTTAGTAGTGTCCCTGACTCTACCCACTAGGTCCTCACCCAGTGGAGACAGTCAGAAATGTCACCAGACGTTGCCAAGTGTCTCCTGAGAGTAAAATTGCCCCTGATGAGTATACTGGTCTAAGTGAACCTGCTCTTACAACCTCCTCCATCACTGTCCCAGGGGTTCTAATGGGGAAGGTAAAAATCTGTAGGAACGCATTTTGCAGGTTTCTCCCCTGATGAAGGGGTGTCCTATTAAAGGAGGGAGTCCGATTTGAAAGGAGAACAGTGAGAGGCCTACATAAGTTCCACCTTCAGTGTGTTGTATTAAAGCTGAGGAGCACATCTCAGTTTTATAAAGGACTTGGAAGCCTGTGGCTGCTGAATTCCAAAGAGCTTCCATTTCACATTTTTAAATGGAGCCGCAGGATCCAGATGTGGGACTCATGCCTCCAGACAGGAGCAGCCTTGGCAGGATTGACCTTTGAAATAGTCACAGCTGGGGGCGGAGACCAAGCTCACGGGCAGTAGTGTGCACAGAGCACTCTGTGAGTCTGCAGTGCCCTATAAACTCAGGGTGTCATTGCCATCATTTGCTGAGAAAGAGCAGGATGGACGTTCTGAATCGTGCTCACTCTGCGGACACGGCCTTTCTCAGTCCCTGCCTGTGGGAGTCCCTCTGCTCTGGGGCTGGATCTCCACCTGAACTGCCCAGCGGTGGCCCTGCCCAAATCGCCGTGGGGCCTGCTGTTCCACACTCCAGCGGGCTCTTGTAGAGAAACAGACCAGATGAGTCTTGTCTCCCCCTGGCTCCCTCAGGAGACGAAGGTTCATTAACTTGAAGAAAGGCAGGAGAGAACTTAGTTAACAGCCACTTAAAGGGCTTTGTAGTCTGGTTTCAGTGGGAAGAAGCCACATCCAGGGCCTGCTCCCTCAGCTGGAGAGGTGCATTCTGGAACATGCCAGCCCACACAGCTCCAGTCAGCACTAAGGACCAGCAGGTTGTTAGCCTCCTTTGTTGGCAGTCCTCAGTGCCAGGCACAAATGACATGGCTTCCTGGCTCCCTGGAGTCCTTTGAGCGGCTAGAATAGCTGGAGATCTTTACAGGGCTCTATACACCAGTGCCCTGGTGACTTTTTAGAAATTGGTTTTTATAGTCTTGCTGTTTTGAAGTACAGCTTTATTCTTTTCATTTTTCATGAATCCTGTCAACTACAGACAAGGAGAGAGTAGCTCTGAGGTGCTGAGGAAGAAAAATAAGGGTGCTCCAGCCTTTGGGGAGCCCTCTGTGTGGGGTTTCTCAGCCTTGGCACCATCGCCTTTGGGGCTGGATCATTCTTTCTCTTGGAGACGTTCTGTGCACTGTAAGGCTCTGAACAGCCTCTCTTCTCCACCCACCGGATGCCAGCAGCACTCCCTCCTCCAGTATGACAGCTTAAAACCGTCTCCGGACATTGCCAGGTGTTCCGTGGGGCAGCATCACCCCAGCTGAGAACACTGGTCTGTAGAGGAGGACTGACGGGCATGTGCCATGATGAGGGAAGCATGGCCAAAGGAGGGCCAGGGACCGTGGTGGGAAGAACGTCCCCTTGCTGGGGCCACAGCCTGCTGAGTCGGCACCATTTTGGATCTGGTCATCAGGGCCTCATCTGTCACCTCACCTCTGCAGAGAGTCCCTCCACTGTCACCTCCAAGTCATTCTCACACCACACTTTTTTGTATATTTCAGAGTAGCGAAGGCAGGAAAAAAATTAAAAAGCCACTGTTTCTTGTTGATTTGCCTTCCCTGGAAAATTGGGAGTCCTCCTGGTCAGGGACCCTCGTCTGTCGTGGTCATGACCGTGGCCTCCTTCTGGCACATGTTGTCGGGGGAGAAACGATGTCAGTGGGTCCCCTTGAGGGCAGATCCTGTCTTCTCAGAGCTGACTTTTATGCTTGGCTGGGATGAAGGCCAGCTAGGACAGAGACAAAAAGATAAACCTTTAGGTGCCGCTTGTAAGAAAGGGAGGCCTGCTTTCCACTTTCTGGGGAGAGTCATTTGGGAGTTCAGACACTTCCTGGCAGATCATCTCTGTGCTTAAGTCACCACAGAGTAAGTATAGACATCTCTGTGTGAGGCCCCGAGGTTTATTGGAAGTTCTAGCTCTTGAGGTGCTTGCGGCGACACAGATGGACAGATAGGACCTATGAGGGAGTTCAGCACTGCAAGCAAAAGGTGGCAGGGGCAGGACTTGAGGGCAGCAGGAGCCGTGTCTGTGTCTGGGTAGGGATGGGAGTCTCCCTGGTGGTGGGGTAAAGGCCTGAGGTAGGAATGAGTGGGTGTGCTTGAGAAATGTCCAGAAACCCAATGGGTTTGGGACATGAAGGCTAGAGGGTGGGCTAAAGAGACAGGAATGTGGGGAGTTGGTGGGGAGCTCAGGAAGGCTCATCAGTGTCTAGGGGGCGTTCTAACTGCCTAGACCAGGCCAACCCCAGCTGGCAGAGAAGAGAAAAGACTGGATTGTTCCAGAAGGTTCAGACCAAGAATTGGCAAACTATGGTCCTTGGGCCAAAGCCAGCTTGTTTTTGTATGGCCAGTGGTTTCTGCATTTTCTGAACGTTACATTTAAAAAATATTTTTAATTGTAATATTTACAAAACAAAATTCATCATTATAACCATTTAAAAGTGTCCAGTGGTTTCTTAATATATTCACAATATCATACAACTACCACCAATTCCTGAACATTTCTATTATTCCAAAAAGATACTGTACCTCCCAGTTCTCCCCTGGCAGCCACTAATCCACTCCTCTCCCCATGGATTTGCCTGTTCTGGATATTTCATGAAAATGGAATCATACACTGATGTTTTGTGTCCGGCTTCCTTCACTCAGCATGGCGTATTCAAGGTTCATCCATGTTGTACTAGAGTGTCTATGAACCAGAGCTTCATTCCTTTTTATGGCCGAATAATATTGCACCGTATGGATGGACTACATTTTGTTTATTCAGCTGGCGGGCACTTGGGTTGTTTCCACTATTGATGATTTTGACACCTGTTTTCAGTTCTTTTGAGGTGATACCTGGGAGCAGAATTGCTGGGTCACATGGTAACTATGTTTAACTTACTAAAGAAATGCCAGACCGTTTGCTATAGCCACTGTACCATTACTGTCTGGCCCATTTTTTGGAGCCCTCATCTCTAGGGATGGTACTCTGTCTTGTCAGAGTGGCTCACTCCAGGGGGGTGAAAGGGGAATGTGGTGCTTGAAAATGCCCCCTCGGAGTGGAGTCATGGGGAGCTTCGGGTGAGAGCACAGCCTTCTGTAAAGCAAACCCTGACCCAAGGCTGCTCCCTCTCCCTGCTCCTTCCATCTTCCACTGGGAGGTAATCAGGAGCACCCCCAGAGTGTCTTAGAATGAATTCCCCTGCCCAGGAGAAGTGGTGTTTAGAATTGTGACTGCTCTGGATCTGTTGTGTGTCTGCTTTCCTCAGCTCAGACTTTCTAGAGTTGCCTCTGCACCTGCTGTTATGAGCTGAATTGTGTCCCCGTCCCAAATTCCCTCATTGTCGGCCTAACCCTCAGTGTGTTAGAATGTGACTGTATTTGGAGATAGGGTTCTTACAGTGATAATGACCCCTAATCCAATCTGACTGGTGTCCTGAGGAATTTTGGACACAGAGAGACCCAGGTTGGGTGCACACAGAGAGACAACCATGTGAGGACACCGTGAGAAGGCGGCCATCTATAAGCTAAGAGGCCTCAGGAGACACCAACCTCCAGACTTCCAGCCTCCAGACCTGTGAGGAATAAGTTCCTGTTATTGAAGGTGACCAGTCTGCAGTATTTTGTTATGGCATCTCCAGCAGATTAGTACACCCACCCAGCTGATGGGCAGTGTGCCCAGCAGTCCCCATCCCGCTCCAGGGCCTTTTGGTCATGGTTGGTGCAGGTGGGGTGCTGGGTGCCTGGGCGATGGGAACAGTAGACTCAGTTTGTTCCTTCACCTGTTCATCTGGTCATTCCCCAGCAGTGGAGGAAGCCTGCTCTGTCCCAAGCTCTGTTCTAGACACTGGGGATATAGTTGTGAACAAAGTAGAGTCTCTGTCTTCATGATGTTTGCCATCTGGTCAGGGTGGGCAGACAACAAAATAAGTACAATATCCTACAGTAAGAGAAAAACTGCAAGAAGGGCTCAGAGTGCTGGGAGACGGGTATTTTAGTTGGGCACAGGATGGTTCCAGAAGACTGCCTGAGGGACAGCCCCTGCCTGCTGGGGACCTGCAGGCTGCCGAGGGTCACTCCTGACGGCCCAGCTCCTGTCAGTGGCAGAGGGAGGCTGTCATCAGGTCCACACCCAAAATTCCAGTTTAGAAACATAAATACCACCTTGGGCGTGGGTCCTGTCCCACTAAGAACTAAGATTCTGAGTGCACAGGAGAGAGACGTGTGTGTCAGTTTTTTTATTTGTATTGATGGGAACACACAAATGAAAGGCATGATTGATAACTGGTCAGGGCCCATCTCTCCTCTCAAGTGACTTGCCCTGGGCTTAATACCAAAAGTCGCGCAGTCCCATGTAGCCTGGACAGTGGACCCCCCTTATCGGCAGGGTCCCAGTTTTATACCCGCTAAGAGCAGGTGCTTTTACAACTGAAAACAATCTCACTGAAATGGGCTGACAAAAAGTGTAGGAAGATTTATTTTATAAAGAGGCCAAAAATCCACTCTGAAAAGGATTAAGCAATCCACATTTTATACATTTCTTGCACATGCTAATTTTTTAAAGTGTAGAGTGTTTCTGAAACCTTCGTGTTCTCTGAATCAGTTGGAAAGGATCAGGCGGAAGCGAGTTCATCAGACTTGCCCAGGAGAGCACAGGCCCACAGAAGGCCCAGGAGGAGCCATCTGCTTGTTCTGTGGGCTCCCCCATCTGCATTCCTCCCCCCAGGCCCGCAGAGAGCACCTTTTTTCTGCATCTAATTGAAATACTTGGCTTTGTGCGAGGTTTTGCCTTTTCTCATACAGATAGTGGCGTTCGGTCTGGCGTTTGTCACAATCTGTTCCTGGTGTCGGGCCGGCAGTCACTTACTGTCATATTGTTGTCAGGAGAATTCGCACAACCACAGTGACTGTGCTGAGAACTTCAAACAACAGCTGCTGTACAAGGAGGACAAACCCCAGGTGCCCTTGGAGTCGGATTCTGTGGAGTTCAACAACGCCATCAGCTATGTGAACAAGATTAAGACCCGCTTTCTGGACCACCCTGAGATCTACAGGTCGTTCCTGGAGATACTGCATACTTACCAGGTAAGAGGCCTCACTCAGGCCACACTTCTCTGCAGCTCTTCCGGTATAATCCAATGTCAGGTGCATTTTCTTGTCTGAATTCATGGAATCCTGTAAAAATCTGATAAGCTCTTGTTTTTGCGTTAGTTTTTTTTACTGTGGTAAAATACAGATAATGTAAAACTTAGCATTTTCACCATGTTTAAGTGTCCAGTTCAGTGGCATTAAGTACATTCACATTGTTGTGCAGCCATCGCCACTACCCTGCTCCAAAGCTCTATTCATCTTGTAAAACTGAAACCCTGTCCCCATTAAACACTAACTTCCCATCCCCTTTTCCAGCCACTGGCACCCACCATTCTTTCTGTCTCCATGAATTTTTTCACTCCTCTAGGGACCTCACCTAGTGGGATCATAAGGCCGAATAATATTCCATTGTGTTGATGGAACAGATTTTGTTTATCCTTTCATCTTTGGATGGACATTTGAGTTGCTTCTACATTTTGGCTGCTTTGAACATGGATGTGCAAGTACCTATTGGAGTTCGGTTTGGTTATGGGTTTGTTTGTGTTTTGGTTTTTTTTATTATGGTTTTAATATACTCCTTGAGGCAGCTCTGTACCCAAGGAAACATACATCAGAAGGATTAAAAAAGAACCTAAGGGGATGCTCTTGTTCTAAGACGACTTCATCATTGTTTAGACCACACAGCTTCTTTTATTTTTGCTGAGTACAGCTGTGCAGGCACTGAGGCCTCAGAGGTGAATGGTTGCTGCTGCTTAGGAGTTCAGTCTAGAAGTGGGAGAAACTTGAGATGAGGGTGGGAAAAAAAGGGAAATGCAAAGAAGTATGTCAGGGTTAGTGGTTGCCAACCGTGTAAGGGTCAGGGAGAAGATACTCAGGTTGAATCTTGACAAATGGGCCAGAACCATCAGGTAGACAGGTACAGAGAAAGGATGGACTCTCCGTGTTGGGAACAGCCCACGCAAAGGCCCAGGGGTCAGAAGGAGACTTAACAAGAAGCACAGGCAGGCAGTGGTGAGGGACATCTGTGTCATGCAAGGGCTTGGACGTCATCCTCTTCCAGACATGGAGTTTCTGACACCTTTTATTTTTCTAAGCAGCCGAACCCACTTTAAAAAAATGAAATCTTCTGCACAACCTTGATAAGTGAAATAAAGAAGTACAATTCTCTTTAACGTAAGTGTGTATGGTCAGATAACGTTTGCTTCCTGAAAACCCAGTGGAGCTGTTTTGACACAACAGACTTTTGCCAAACTTTTGCTAGTGGTGCTGGCGGTGTACATGGCCCCATCTGGCTCATGTCTAGTATGTAGTGCTTGTACAGCAGGAAGAACTTGCTTCTCACAGATGAGCGATTGCAGTGGTAGCTGTGAGCATTTGATCTGGGGGTGGGGGCAGTGATGTTTGGGGTCATAGGAGCTTATGGGTCCTTCACAGATTCCACGAGGTCATTACAGCATGGGGGCTGGAAGAACCATTACAGAGAGGAGACTGGGAGGTGTCTGTTCTGTTGATGGTAATGGGGAGGCAGAGCAGTTAGATTTATTTATCTAAGGTCGTATTGATGGGGCACAGACTCGTTCAGAGAAGACTCAGTGGTGAAGGTACAGCTTGGTGTCCTCCAACCAGAGCCACTGGGGGTTGGTGCCTGGAACTCATCCCAGAGTTATGACTCCTCACATCTGGCCCAGCATCTGCATTTCAAACAAGCCTCCTGATGACCCAGACCCGAGGCCGTCCGTTTCTTCAAGAGGAGCTAGGAGCTGAATTTTTGTGTGAGTTATCTTGGTTTTAGAACATTGGCTTGGATTTTAAAAGATACTGTGAGGCCCAGCGCAAGCAGCTCTGGTAAATCTGGCCGTGTGTTCCTGGGTTTGATGTCTGTTAGGTCTTGGTTCAGATCTTAGCTCTGCGCCCTCAGAGCCCTTTCCCTCACGCCCCTGAACCTCAGGTTCTAATCTGTAAAATGGCTGTAACACTGGTGGTGCTGACCCCTGGATTAAATGCAGCTTTCACTAGGCCATCATCTCACAGTGCTTGCCTTGGGTCAGCTGTGGAGAGCGGGTCCCATCATCCACCTGCATACAGCTGTCCCTTGTGTACTGGGGTGAGCACAGCCAGTCCTGCCCCCATGTGACGCTTGACATTCCTAGAAGTGACCTTGCTCTGGAAATCGCACCCGCCACAGGGCTTTTGGGAAAACAGGGTCAGGGCAAGACACTGGGAAACTGTTAGCGACACGTTAAAAAAAGGCACCTACTAAAAATGGTAGCACCATTGTAAACATTAAATGGCTAAGAATGACATAAATACCACAGCACTTGACCTTGGAAAGCCTTGTGGTTCACTCGTGGGTGTGGGAAGGTTGCAGCCTGTAGTGTGGGTCACCGTGAGATGCTGGGAGGAGGTTTCCTGAATGGCACGGACATTGTAACTCCCGACGGGGATGGCCGGTCGCTCTGAACAGATGTTGAAGCGGGGCAGGTAGATTCCCACACTACTCGGGTCAGCTTGGTGCAATGTTTTCTGCTCTTGCCCAGGGCTTCTCCCACATAAGCAATCGTAAAATCCACACTGCGCTCAGATGATTCCTTAGGACATGTGTCAAGCTCAAACAGAGGCTTTTTCAAAACAAATGTTAAAACAGAACTGACCATCTCTGGGGACACTCCCAGAACGTGTGTCCCTAAGTCAGGGTGTGTGCCCGTAACGTGGTCATAGATAGCTCCACGTTTCCCTGTGCCAGCCTTCCTCTCCGCCTCATGGTTCCCACGTCCTTGGAAAAACCAGTCCTCCTCATCTTTGTCGATCTGATGAGCGAAGTGGCACTGTTTGACATTGTTTTTCTTTAAACATCACCCAGTGTGATCATGGTTTCATGTGTATAGAGGTGACTTAATTCTCTGAGCTGAGTGGTCTTCGCCCATTTCCCCTTTGTCTTTCGCGTGTCCTGGTGGCTTTGGTGGGGGGTGAGGCAGTTACTCTTCCCCGTCTTAAACAGGTGCTAGGGTCAGGATTGAAAACCAGCTTCCCTCAGTGCAGCAGGCTGGGAGGAAGGGGGTCATGGGCCGTTCTCCTTTGTAGCTGTGGAGTAGGCATACTGATGGGAATGTCCTTCGCTCTGGGAGGGCCCCGGCCTCAACGCCTTCTACTTGGTCATATCCTCAGGTGTAAAGTTGACAGGAACTTTTTTTTTTTAATATATTTTTATTGATTTTTTTTTGCAGAGAGGAAGGGAGAGGGATAGAGAGTTAGAAACATCGATGAGAGAGAAACATCGACCAGCTGCCTCCTGCACACCTCCTACTGGGGATGTGCCCGCAACCAAGGTATATGCCCTTGACCGGAATCGAACCTGGGACCCTTCAGTCCGCAGGCTGACGCTCTATCCACCGAGCCAAACCGGTTTTGGCAGGAACTTATTTTTAATATCCAACTTGAGTTTTGCTCTCAGCTTCCTGCCCTCCCAACCCAGGTCCCTGCCGGTCTTTATATTGTTACTTTGAGCTCTGAGTCAGACCATCTTTCTTCAAGTGTTGGTGACTCGTGAACCGTTTTGTTGGCCTTGAAGTGCCTTCCCTTCTCTTTACCCTCTTCCCTTGAAGGCCCAGCACTAGTTCCACACTTCCCTGCCCAGCAAAACATGCTCCCTTGCCCTTGGGAGGGCGGGGACCATGTCCTTCCACAGCTGTGTTCCTGTCTACATCCCCCCACTCTTCTAGCACAGGCCCCATCCAAGGCCATGGCTCAGGCTGTGCTGTGAACTGGGTTCAGACACAAGCACATAGGACTGTTCTCCAGGCAAGGGGGCCCGATACGGGGCACCCCAAGGTGGGCCCCTCTCTCCCAGTAGCTGTCCTTCTGTCTCCTCCACAGTGGTTTGCCTGAATGTCACAGCCTAAGTACCTGGTTCCTTGGCTAACAACTCATTTTTTTCCCCAACAATTGGCAGAAGGAGCAGCTGAGCACAAAGGGCCGGCCCTTCCGAGGCATGTCTGAAGAGGAGGTGTTCACCGAGGTGGCCAACCTCTTCCGGGGCCAGGAGGACCTGCTCTCAGAGTTTGGACAGTTCCTGCCCGAAGCCAAGCGGTCCCTGGTGAGTACAGAGCACCCACCCAGCCCGGGGGCACCTTCTCAGCCAGGGCCGCGGGCCTCAGTGCAGCCCCCAGAGCCAGGCCAGGCTTGTCCAACCCCCGGACATACTGGCTTCCCCCAGGATACAGACTCAAAGGGAGGCTCCCATCACAGGCTCCACCTCCATGTCAAGTGGGAGTAGATCCTGAAGAGGGCTTCTCAGTGGACAGTGCCAGATGGCAAGGGCTGCTTTGGTAGGTGGAGACCAGGGGGAGAGGACCTTGTATTCTCCTGACCTTCAGTCCTGTGACAAGGACCGCAGAGCCACCTGCCTTGTAACCAAGGCTCTGTGGGCGGGGGCAGGGGAGGCTGAGCCTTAGCAATGACAGGAGGCAGAGAGCAGAGGAGGGACGAAGGACAGCGACTATGAGGATACAGACTGCATTGTTAGTCTGTCTATCCCTGTTGTGGCCCGAGTTTTGCTGGACTGCCCTTTCCATTTCCTCTTTTTCATGAATATAAGGTGCTTGCTTTTGTTGTTGTTAATCCTCACCCGAGAATATTTTTCCATTGATTTTTTTTAAAAATAAATTTTTATTGATTTCAGAGAGGAAGGCAGAGGAAGAGAGAGATAAAAACATCATTGAGAGAGAATCGTTGATCAGCTGCCTTCTGCATGCCCTACACTGGGGATCGAGCCTGCAACCTGGGCATGTGCCTTGACCAGGAATCGAGCCGTGACCTCCTGGTTCATAGATCGATGCTCAACCACTGAGCAGCACAGCCGGGTTCCTGTTTTTTTTGTTTGTTTGTCTTTTTAATTATAGCCTTCATGGTTGATGTGAAGTGCATCTCATTGTGGTTTTGATTTTTATTTCCATGCTGGCTAATGATACTGAACTTTTTTTTTAATGTACTTATTGGCCATTTGTATATCTTCTTTGGAGAAATGTGCATTCAAGTCCTTTGCCCATATTTTAGTTTGTCTCTTTGTTGTTGAGTTGTAAGAGTTCTTTGTATATTCTGAACACTAGATCCTTATTAGATATTTTCCTTCATTCTGCAGGTTGTCTTTTTTTTTAGTGTCCTTTAATGCACATAAGTTTGAAGTTTGATCAAGTCCAGTTACCCATTTTTTCTTTCGTTGCTCATGCTTTTAGTGTCAAATCTAAGAATCTATTGCCAACTCTTCTGAATTCAGGAAGGCTTCTCCATGTGTTTTCTTTTAATAGTTTTAGCTCTTATATTTAGGTCATTGATCCCTTTTGAGTTAGTATTTATATAGAGTGTGAGGTAAGGGCCCAACTTCATGTAATTTGAAGATCAGCTTTTCCATTTCTATGAAAAAGGCCATTGGGATCTTGATAAGGATTGCAATGAATCTTTCAACTGTTTTGGGAAGTATCGCCATCTTAACAATAGTAAGCCTTCCAATCCATGAACATGAGCATCTTCCCATCTATTTAAATCTTCTTTAATTTCTTTCAGCAGTGTTTTATAGTTTTCAATGTACATGTCTTACACTGCCCTGGTTAAACTTATTCCTAAGTCTTACTATTTTTTGATGCTAATGGACAGGAAGTTTTCTTAATTGCATTTTTGATCGTTCATTGCTAGTGTATAGAAACACCACTGCTTTCTTGTGTGTTGATTTTGTAACCTGTAGTTTTTCTGAATTCATTTATTCGCTTTGTTTCTGTGCATTTGCTAGGATTTTGTGTGTATCGGGTCATGTCACCTGCTAATATAGTTTCCCTTCTTCCTTTTCAATTTTAATCCCCTTTTCTTCTTTTCTTTTTTTGGCCTAATTGCCCTGGTAGAACCTCCAGTACTGTAGTGGGAGCAAACATCTTTGTCTTGTTCATGATCTTAGAGCAAAAGATTTAAGTTTTTCACCATTGAGTGTGCCGTGAGCTGTGGATTTTTCATAAACGCCCTTTATTGGATTGAGGAAGTTCCCTTCTCTTCCTTGTTTGTTGACTTCCCCTTCCTCTTTTCATTTTTCCTCTCTGTCCTGATGACGACTTGGAGAGTGAGCACAGAAATTGCACACACGCACACACGCACACACACACACACACACACACACACACACTTCACACTTCACACTTCATCACCACCTCTCGTGATTTCTGCTTCTGAACGAAGATGCTGTGAGGGCGGTCTCAAAGGGAGGAGATCGGGGCAGGAGTCTGGGTTTGGATGCCTTGAAGACGCTTTGTCTAGTCGGGCAGACTTCCAGTACGTGGGCTGGGGCTAGTCGCACGTGCCGACCCCCCTCCCCCCGCCCGTGTCACTGTCTCCAGGACATTTAGTGATATCCCTAAGCAGGGATGCCACCAGCAAACACTTCCTGACTCCAAGTCGGAGGAGCTCTGTGCCTCTCAGTGGGGCTGATATTAAGTGCTGGAGCTGCAGCCCATCCCTTCAACCTGCTTGGAGCCCAGTGCATCCTCACTGAGCCCTGTGAACACAGCCGGGACCGTGGCACTTGCTTAGCCGCCTTGGGCGCTGTAGGTGGGCTTGGCCAGCGCCCCTTGGGCCTCGTTTCCTTCCTGCCTCCTGCCCAGATGGGGACGCGACAAACTGTTGTTCTTCAAGTGCCTTCTGCAAGGCCCGGCGTGTGCTCAGTGCTCCATCTTTCTCTTCTCGGCAAAAGTCCCTCCTCTTCCTTCTGCATCCCTGGTAGTTCAAGCTGCATCCTGTCACACTCTGAAGCTCCGTCTTGCCCCCTTGTAGATCCCTTGGGTCTCATCCTCTTGGATCTGGGCCTTGCATCTCAGCCTTGGCAGCCTTTTCCTTGAATTCTGTCTTCGCAGGGAGATAGGCACACAGTAATGCCCTGACTGGCCTTCCCAGAGCCAGCCGGCAGCGCTGAGTGGTCCAGGGACAGCCCACCTTCCTGGGAAAGAAGGTCTGGCTGAGTCCCAGCCCACTTTCACTACTCTGGCGGAAGTGAGGGGGCTAACGATGCGTCCTTCTCCACACCCCAGGGAGGCTCGAGAGAGCAGCCCTGCCTTAACCAGAGATAGTGGGTGCAGTGCCTGGAGCGACAAGGGCTCATGATTGCACACCTTGGTTCTAGTCTCACTTTGTCACCTTCTTGCTGTGGGAGCCTGGCAGGTCATTTTGGGAGCCTCTAGGAAGTGACCCTCTCTTCCTGAGCCAGTTGGAAAATTCCTTAGAGAAGTGCCTGGCCAGAGTGAGCCTGGGTCTTTGCTACTGGACCATCCTGGCAGTCAGTATAGCGGGTGGAGAATGCTGTCCATTGGGGTTATGGGGGGCATTGCACAACAGCAGACAGTAGGTAATTGATAAAATTGTCTGTCTACACTGTTTGTTCCAACTCTTAGCAATTTTGGGGCAAGGGTGGTCTTAGTTCTCATGAAATTTCATCTTGATGGTAATGATGCTTCAAGCACTGGTGGATGGCCAGTGAGTGGAGCCTCTTGTCCTCTCATGGATGTGGTTGCAGCACCCCCTGGTGAGCATGACTGGAAATTTACAAAATTGGGCATAGATAAAGCCATCCTAAAAAATTAAGCATTTCCCCCAGAAAACTGCCTGCCCATCCATTTTTTTAAAATGGCATTTGTTATCAGTTCAGTTTTTTAGAGTATACTAGGTGATTAGAGCTACCTTATATATTTAGAAAGATTGAATCAATGTTTAAATTATTAAAAACACTCATGTACAATTTGTTATATAAAGTGAACTTTATATTATGGTCCTTTGTATTAATATTTGGATTTCTATTAAAATTTTGGGAAAAGCCGAAACCGGTTTGGCTCAGTGGATAGAGTGTCGGCCTGCGGACTGAAAGGATGTTTCTCTCTCATCGATGTTTCTGACTCTCTATCTCTCTCCCTTCCTCTCTGTGAAAAATCAATAAAATACATTTTTTAAAAAAGAGTTGATCTCTTAAAAAATAAAAAATAAAATTTCGGGAAAAAGAAACCAAGATGGAATTTGATGTTGTCCTAATTAAACCTGACTGTTTGGCCTAGGTCAGAGCTGGCTGATGTTTTCCTGTGAAGGGCCAGGTATTATGGGCTTTGCAGGCCAGGCATCCTGTGTTGCAAACACTCAGTTCTGCTGCCCTTTGGTGTGCAGGCCGGCGCTCTATCAGGAAAGCAGCCTTGGACTGTATGTCAAGTGGGTGTGCCTGTGTGCTAATAAAACTTTATTTACAGAAACAGGCGAAGAAGCATGGTGAATATGCCAACCCCCAGCCAAATGGGCTTTGGGTCCATGTAGCTCAAGTGTTCATAAATTGCAACTGTTAACTAATGTTAGCTAATGTTGCCCTTCGGCTGGGCAAGCACTGGGTTTCCCCGTTGGCCCCCAATCTCCGTCCCACTCAGTGCATGTCATAGTGCCACTGCCGGTCTCCTTTAGCAATTGGTGTTTTCACCTGTTCTTACATCCACAAAAAAGATGAGAGAGAATTTTCCACTTAATATTCTTAAGAGTAACTGACTCTTTAGATGACTATTCTCCAAAGAAGTTTTTCCCCTAAGGGACAAGTGTGGCCTGTAGTTAACAATAAGATTTTATTACTGTCATTATAATTATTATAAAATAGTAGGTGCTCATGAAAAAAACCAAGTATCAGTAAGAGTATCAAGTATGAAAAGTAAGTTTCCCTTCCTCTCCTCAGTTCCCCAGTCACTGTCCTCAGAGGTCAGCACCCACAGCCTTACATTGAGTCCCTCTAGAAATTCCCACTGCCTGTGCAAACAGATGTTTATCCTTTTTTATCAATCCTCACCTTGAGGATATTTTTTCCATTGCTTTTCAGAGAAAGAGTAACAGGTAGGGAGGGAGAGAATGGGAGAGAGAGGGAGGGCAGGGGGAAACATCCATGTGAGAGACATTGACTGATGCCTCCCTCACGCACCCTGACCAAGGCTGGGGAGCGAACCCATAACCGAAGTATGAGGTACGTGTCCTTAACCTCTAGAGTTGAACCCGTGACCCTTTGGTGCTCAGGCTGGCACTCTAACCACTGAGAACACTGGCTAGGGCTATCCTTTTTTTTTTTTTAACGGCATCCTATTTCTTCTGCTTAGATTTTTTTCTTTTCTGTTTTACGTAACGATGTATCATGTACACCGGTCTCAGGCAGAGACACACAGATGCAGAGCTCACTGTTACCTGGTAGATGCTGCTGTTTTCTTTGGGTGCAGCATGACGTGCTCACCCAGCCCACGCTGTGGGCCTATAGCGTGTCCTTTATGTGGTGTCTCCCCGTCCAGGTCCCATGGTGGGGTGGGAATGACAACGTGGTGGGTGACTTTGGAGTGCCTCCAAAAGCTGCCGTCTATCCACCTTCCTCCACCCACTCCAGCTTTCCGGCACATTCACATAGATGCAAGTTCTCCCAGAAGCGTTTTTTGTAAATGTTGCTAACACCCAATAGATACCCCACTTGGGAGAAACAGCCGTAACCTGTTCATTGATGGCTGGTGTAGAGCCTGCGAGTACTGAGCGCCAACACTGCTCATTCATAGGAAAGAATACAGACT
>NW_006294353.1:356020-387025 GCF_000327345.1 Myotis davidii | reverse complement strand
GACCTGGAGGCTGTCAGCTGCTTCCTCTTGCCGCTGGGGCTCTGTGCGTGCCAGTCGCCTCGTCTGAAGTGCTTTCCCTTCTGGATGCACTTGAACACCAGACCCTCATTATCGGTGGTCCACTGGGTGAGCCCCACACACCCAGGCCCAGCCCCACTGTTCCACCCTATGGCTTCTCTCTCTGGTCAGGACCCAGCCTCCATCGTGGCCTTCTGGAGCCTTCTCCCAGCCTCATGGCATTTGTCACACTGTCATGATCTGGGTACATGGTTCTCTTCCCAGTAAATGTGAGCATCTCGAGAGTTGGGGTCACCTCACATGTGGACAGAGCACCTGGCCCATGGCAGACAGTGCTCTCTGGAGCCAGGGGCCGAGCTAAAGGCTGTTGCAGGCATGCGGACAAGTAGAGAACCAGCACTGATGGGCCCGGCCATGTCCCCCCAATGCTAACCACCTCCTGTGTTTGTGTCCTTAGTTCACAGGAAATGGGCCCTGCGAAATGAACAGTGTCCAGAAGAGTGAGCACGAGAAGAGCCTGGAACACAGCAAAAAGCGCTCCCGGCCCTCACTCCTCCGTCCTGTGTCAGCACCGGCCAAGGTAATCGCCAGCCTCGGTGTGGATGTACGTGTGTGGACGCACGGCAGCCTTGCCTTCTCTGTACATGAACTGGGGAGCAGCATTCGCAGCCCAAGCAAGTAGGCCTGGGCAGGAGGCTGAGTCTGGGCCCTGGTCTGGCTTGAAATGCCCTGGCTGTGGGACCTGGGCAGTCAGCTCAGCTCCAAGGGTGCTGCTCCTCTGTTTCCCTGGATCACAGATAGTTGTGAGGAGTGTCCCCTCCTCCTCGAGAAACCAGAGGTAATGCTCACTCTGCTCCTGGGCACCGTCACGCCTCTCCGATGGGCGGGGCCCATGTACAGTTGTGCAGGTTGATCCCTGCCTCGGGCACCCCGCTAAGGGAGGGAAGGGGCTGAGGTCCAGCTCCTGTTGCTCTCATCACCCTGATTGTGATGTTCTCATTCCACCAGTGTTTGTGCATTTACTAGGGGACTTTCTGCTGTAAGGAAGGACTTCCTTTTACCCCTTTATTCAGTTACCTGTGTCAATCGGAACTCTGGGTTATAATCCGTAACTATTGTTTATCTTGTTGCCCAAACTGTCCCAAAATGGGTCAGTACAGCCCTTTCGGGGTGGCTCCTGTGTCCCCTTGACACGTCTCCATCATTCTTCAGGCATCGGAAGATGGTTTTGTAGCCTCAGGAGTGTATCCAGGTTTAGGTCCCAGTCTAGCTAAGAGACAGAAGTCTTCCAGAGCCATAAAACCTGGCCTCTGTGGGATCCCACCAATGCTGTCCTCGTCCTGTCCCTTTCCCATCACTGCATGGCTCACAGGATAAAACGGGCAGGGAGGGGTTTCTGATATTGTATCCAGTGGCATAGCTCCCTTGCTATTCCAACTTTATGATGTTCCTGCCTGTTATCAAAAGCCCTAAGCTATCGAGACTTAGATCCCAGATTATGGGTGGGGCAGTCCTGTGACCTTCACCCGTCACTAGGTTGTGGAGGTGAGTGGTTCTGAGACGGTCATCCACAGGGGTCCTGGGCAGACCTCATCCAGCACCCAGTGGCAGTTCCTGTCAGAACTCAGTGCTGGCCGTGCGGACTCTGACAAAGATGGATGCACAGAGCACTGACAGCACGAATTTCTCTCCACAGAAGAAAATGAAGCTGCGTGGCACCAAAGACCTGTCCATCGCTGCCGTGGGGAAGTACGGGACTCTGCAGGAGTTCTCCTTCTTCGACAAGGTGACTGGTGGGACTGAGGTTTGCAGAGCGAGAGTTTCTAGGAAGGGAGCAGGTAGGAGGAGGGGAGCTCTTGAGTGGGTCTGGGAGGAGGAACAGGCACTAGCTTTCACAGTGGAAGGGAGTGTGGGCCATCATTGAACAGATGGCAGGTGGTGCGCTGTAGGCGTCAGAGCTCAGGGCCAAGCGGATATGAGAACACACATCTTCCACACCCCAACTGTGTGACTTTTCTAAAGCAGAGCTCATGCTGGGGCTCCCATGGGGTCAGTGGCCTGAACCAGCGAGATGGCCCATGCTATCTGAACTGTGAATGCTCAAGGAGAGCGTTGCCATGCAGACCACGGCCAGTCACTTTAGAGCAAGCCCATGTTGGTGACTTCATGTACCTAGCGATGGCTAAGCCAGGTAGGCACGGGCCAGGGTTGGGCCCAGCCCGCAAAGCCTCCTGACGTACTCTCCCCGCAGGTGCGCAGGGTCCTGAAGAGCCAGGAGGTTTATGAGAACTTTCTTCGCTGCATCGCACTCTTCAACCAGGAGCTCGTGTCCGGCTCTGAGCTCCTCCAGCTCGTCAGCCCGTTTTTAGGGTGAGCAACACTGCGCCAGGCTCTCCACAAGCTTAGCTTCTGTAAACTCTGTCCACCTTTCTTTGGGCTACTGTTTTGAAGATGATAGGTACTTTTTTTGGTACTGCCTTTAAATGGAAATTGTTGTGGGGATTGTTATAGATTCACCGGCAGTAGTAAGAAAGAACACAGGTCCTAGGACTGGTTCCCCCCATGGGAACCTCTGGAGTCAGCACTACAACCAGGATGGTGACACTGGGCAACCCACCCATCTTGCAGGTTTCCCTATTTCTAGTTCGTGTGTGTGTTTGTGTTTGTGTGTGTGTGTGTGTGTGTGTGTGTGTACAGTTCTGTCACCTGGGAAGGGAGTGTATCTCCCTACAGTCACGATACTCAGTGGCTCCAGAACCACAAGGATCCTGTGCTGACCTTTGATACCCAAGCCTGTATCCCTCTTGCTTCCTGCTCCAGTCCCCGCCACAGCCCCTGACAACCATCTCTGTGCTCCATCTCTAACACCTACACCACAAAAATGTTATATAAATGAAATCAGGATCAGCTCTTTCCACCCAGCACAGAGCCCTGGAGACTCTCACTATGTAGGCTTTTAAAATTCTAACAATCAGAAATTGCAGGAAGAATGAAAGACTGACTAGCATCCCAGCCACCCAAAGAGAAACACTTAACCACCAGCTTTCAGCACATCCTGCTCAGTGTGTGGGTGGCCCCAGGCCCGGGCAGCTGCTGGGAAGGTGGGGATGTTCTAGGACAGCAGTTGCCAACCTGTTGGACCTCACAGATCACCGGCTGGTGACAGTTGTTCTAGGAGGTGGACACGAACGCAGAGTTCGTGCACAATGAGCTTTAGGAAAGGGGGTTGGCCGGGTCCCAGCATTGCCTCCCCCTCACCCGCCCTATCACATTGGGCGGGTTTCTTAGCCAGTCTGACCTCTGTTTCAGAAAGCTCCATGTGGGCTCTGCGCATAAGACCCTTCAAATAGAATCCATAATATGGTGAGTGTGCATTATAGACGGCTGTATTAGTGACCTGTGTAGCCCCAATGAAAACCCCAGCGGGGAGCCTGCCTGGCTGTTGTGGCAGGATCGCTGTGCCAGCTGTCATAGTGACTGCACTCTTGCGTAGGCTTTGACACTCATTTAAACATGAATCCAGGTGACATTGGGGTGGATTGCACGAAAACCTTCCCATCAACATGCGAGGTGGTTACATTATGACTTACGAGACTGTATCTATAGAGGGTGTTCCTAGGAGGAGGAACAGAGCTTTCTCCCATGGGGGAGAAAGACTCCGGAACAGAGCTTGGCAGACTGATCTTCAAGGGCCAGGGGCTAGACTACCTAACTCCGGCATTGTGCAAAAGAAGCCACAAGCAGTGTGTCAGGATGGACATCACTGTGCCAATAAAACTTGATTTACAGAGACAGGAATGGGCAGGTTGGCCAACCCTGGTCTCTTCCAGTCAAGGAACATTGCCGACCCAGCTTCTGCCAGTCTAGGTTGTCTTTTCTAGAATGTGCAGGTCGTGGGCCTGACTGGTGACAAAGTTTTGGGGCGCAGATTCACTCCCAAGTGGGGACTTTATGCACATCTGGTGCTAGGTTCCGCCTCCTGCCTCTCCTCCCTGAGCTTGCATTCTGACCATCTTTAACCACGGATGTCTATATGGAGCCATTCTGAAATCTCTAGATCACTCCCAGGAAGCCCTGGGGGTGTCAACTTACCATTTGTTTTTATTTCTGAAGGAAATTTCCAGAACTTTTTGCACAATTCAAGTCTTTCCTGGGGGTGAAAGAACTATCATTCGCCCCGCCCATGAGCGACAGATCTGGGGATGGAATAAGCCGGGAAATCGACTATTCATCTTGTAAGCGCATTGGATCCAGCTATCGGGCGCTCCCCAAAACTTATCAGCAGCCCAAGTGCAGTGGGAGGACGGCCATCTGCAAGGAGGTAGCTCCCTGGGGCTTAGGTTGGCTTGTGTGGTGCATGTAACCCCCCTGCCCCCCAAAAAAACCCATCATTCTCATATATCAGATAAAAGACTGAATGTCAGCCCCCTAAATGTTGAGTAATCATGTGCTGGGATGTGGCAAAACAAAATACCTGAGCAGAGGTGAGTTTCTTACCCTGTTGGCAGTTTTGGTAAGCCACGGAGTCCACGGCACCAGCGTAGGGTTGGCACATGCCATCATTTTGCTGAGCCTGCTCTGTCCTGGGTTCACTGCCCTCAGTATGTTTTTGTTTAGTGTGACAGTTGAATACATCTTCAGGGTTAAAGGACAGCCTGTTACTGTATATCCAGAATTCAAGACTGCCTGCTGGGTTCCAGGGATCAGCAAGGAACCGCCTATGGGCCAAATCCCAGGCCAAAGTTGGTCCATTGGTTGTGTTTGTCAATAAAGTTTTATTGTCACACAGCTACGCCCATTGATTTGCATATTGCCTGTGACTACTTTACTAAGACTAAGGCAGAATTGAGTAGTCCTCGCAAAACTTGAAATATTTATTATCTGGCTTTTTAAAATATATATATAAATATTTTTATTGACTTCAGAGAGGAAGGGAGAGGGAGAGAGAGATAGAAACATCAATGATGAGAGAGAATCACTGATTGGCTGCCTCCTACTGAGAATTGAGCCAGCAACCCGAGCACGTGCCCTTGACTAGAATCGAACCTGGAACCCTTCAGTCCACAGGCCAAGGCTCTATCCACTGAGTCAAACCAGCTAGGGCTTTACTATATATTTTTATTGATTTTAGAGAGGAAAGGAGAGGGGAGAGAGATAGAAATATCAATGATGAGCGAGAATCATCGATTGGCTGCCTCCCACATGCCCCACTCTGGGCATCGAACCCACAACCCAGGCATGTGCCCTGACCAGGAATTGAACTGTAAACTCCCAATTCATAGGTCAATGCTCAACCACTGAACCACACTGGCTGGGCTCATTTTTACAATTATTGAGGTAGATTTCCATGCCTCAGGAAGCTGGGAAATCACTGACAGTCTCCAGTCCCAGTAAGCATCTGGGCCGAAACGAGATGGGAGCCCAGGCACGTGATGCCTGCCTTGTGGTGTAGGCAGATTCATGGAGTGAGCCCATGGTTAGGTTAGAAGCTCTGATTCATAAATGCATTGTGCTGGGGGCACTGCCCTGAGAAGGTGGACTTACTGGAGGTATAGTTCTCATTGGCATGTATGTGCATGACATGTCCCTCTCTCTGATCTTCCTGTCCCGACTCTGGTTCAGGATCAGTGGCTGCTTGGCACTTGCTTACTCTTTTATTAACTCTACTAGAGGCCGAGTGCACAAAATTCATGCACTGCAGGGGGCGGGGGGAGTCCTTCAGCCCATCTGCACCCTCTCACAGTCCAGGAGCCCTTGGGGGATGTCCGACTGCAGTGGAGGCGGGAGAGCCTCCTGCCACAACCAATGCACTCGCCAGCTGTGACCCCGGCTTCTGGCTAAGCAGCACTACCCCTGTGGGAGCACACTGACCACCAGGAGGCAGCTCTTGCATTGAGTGTCTGCCCCCTGGTGGTCAGTGCGCATCATAGCAACCGTCATTCTGCTGTTTGGTCAATTTGCATGTTAGCATTTTATTATATAGGATGACTTGAGAAGCCAATCTAGTGGGAGTGTGCATTATCTGGCTTTTTACAGAGAAAGTTTGCCAACCCCTAAAATACTATTATTTGTTCACTTGATCACATTTACTGTTTGTATGATAAGGGAATTTCCTGTAAAATCAAGGTGATATTACTTCTTATATTTTGTACTATGAACAGTACTGTAAACAGTTCTGGCAGCCAGGGCTTGTTACCTGGGATAACAGCATCTCTTCTTGATGCAGGTGCTGAATGACACCTGGGTCTCATTCCCATCTTGGTCAGAGGACTCCACCTTTGTCAGCTCTAAGAAGACACCCTACGAGGAGCAGCTGCACCGCTGTGAGGACGAGCGCTTTGAGGTGTGTATGCTGGTGCTGCAGGGTCCTCTGGGTGGCCCTGAGTCCTGGCCAGGATGCTGGTGACATGGGGTGTGCCTTGTCCCCCATCCTCCATGGCACTATCCTCACTCTCCCCTGCTCATCTCCCTCTCCATCCTGGGATATATCCTGACCCTTTTTTTTTAATTTTGTTTTATTGCTTAAAGTATTACAAAGAGTATTACATTTGTCTCCTTTTCTTTTTCTCGACCTTCCCCCGGCCTCCCCTACCCCACAGTGTCTTGTGTCCATTGGTCATGCTTATATGCATGCATACAAGTCCTTCAGTTGATCTCTAACCCCCCTCCCCACCCTGCAGTTTTCTAATCCATTCATCTACTGATGGGCACTTAGGCTGTTTCCAGATCTTAGCTATGGTGAATTGTGCTGCTATGAACATAGGGGTGCATATATCCTTTCTGATTGGTGTTTCTGGTTTCTTGGGATATATTCCTAGAAGTGGGATCACAGGGTCAAATGGGAGTTCCATTTTTAGTTTTTTGAGGAAACTCCATACTGTCTTCCATCGTGGCTGCACCAGTCTGCACTGACCCTTCTTAACCTCCCCACTGCACCCCACCCCCGTCTCCTCTTGAGTATCAGGGATGCCAGCACTTTCCAACAGGGCAGGTCCTCACAGATCTCTTTTTTGCCTTGCTTTACTTCAGGCTGGCTAGGCAATGTATTTGAATTTAATTTCTTTAATTAAAATTAAGTTAGCTTGCCTGGCCAGTGTTGCTCAGTGGTTGAGTGTCAACCCAGGGACTGAGAGGTTGTGGGTTCAATTCCTTGTCGGGGCACATACCAGGTTTTGGGCTCAATCCCTAGTGGGGGGTATACAAGAGGCAGCTGATTGATGATGTTATTCTCTCATCGATGTTTCTGTCTCTCTATCCCTCCCTTCCTCTCTCTCTCAAAATCAATAAGAATATATTTTAATTTAGTTAGCTTAAGTTAATTTTTTGAAAATTTTGCTGACATGCAGCATAAGAATAGACAGCAATCAGGTTCCCTTCCTCAGTGGTAACAGCTCGTAAGTCCCTGTCACAAAATCACAGCGAGGTCAGTGACACTGGCACATTTGCCCCGTTGGACTGTATTTGTGTGTGCATATGTGGCGTGTGCACGTGTTGAATTGTGCATACACGTGTATTCAGCTCTGCGTGTTCCCACCTTTGGTGGTTCCTGTGTTCACCACCACAGCCAAGACACTAAGCGGCTCCGTACCACTAGGACCCCTCCTTCTGCCCTTTATATCTGAGCACCTCCCTCCCAGGCCTGCCCAGCCCTGACCCCTGGCAACACTGACCTTGTTCATCTCTCACTGTGGCACAAATGGAGTCACATGGTATGTTCCCTTTGGGGATTGGCTCCCCCTGCACATGCCCTGAGAGTCATCCAGGGGCTAGGTACACCACAGGTCCGTTCCCCTTTTTTGCCAAGCAAAGCTTGCTCTCTGTGCCTGTGCAGGGGTCAGCCAGCAGTGAATGGCCAATGGCTCTCAGTCCCTCGGCACCAGGTCCTGCATTTGTGCCTCCCCTGACTGGATGCCAGCTCAGTAACCAGTAATCAGCCTCACTTGCCCAGGGCCCCACCTTCTGATGCCCGTCACACCCCTCAGACGTGGAGTTCGTTAGCTCTGTCCTAGCATCCCTTCTGCCAGCCCAGGCTCTTCCCTAGGGCCCCACTGACCCCTTCCCGCCTTCCTCTCCATAGTTAGACGTCGTCCTGGAGACCAACCTGGCCACCATTCGAGTGTTGGAAAGCGTGCAGAAAAAACTGTCCCGGATGGCACCGGAAGACCAGGATAAGTTCCGGCTGGACGACTGTCTGGGGGGCACGTCGGAGGTGATCCAGCGTCGCGCCATCCATCGCATCTATGGGGACAAGGCTCCTGAGATCATCGAGAGCCTCAAGAAAAACCCTGTCACCGCTGTCCCGGTCGTTCTCAAAAGGTTTCCTCAGCTCTGGCCCCTGGGCACTGGCTCATTAGTGTTGTTGGTCACAGATGTCATCACAAGGTGGGGAGGGGGGCTGGGGGGTCCCTGGGGCCTCAGGGTGCCTTACTGGGTGTCTCAGTCTTCCTTCGTCTTCCTGTTCCCCTCCCAAGAGGAAAGCATGGTTAACACTTGTCCTAGTCCTTTGGCCACCACACACATCATTAGGTCGAAACGCGAAGAGTGGGACCTGTATCACAGCTTGCCTTGTACTTAGTATTGTGTCTTAGGAACTTTTCCATGGTAGTGAACAGATACGAAGTGCTGCCCTCAGTTGGGTGCTATGCTTGGCCCTGGGGTTGCAGAGCTGAGCGAGACCCACACAGTCCCCTCATGGGGTTCACAGTTGAGCCAACAGCTACATGGAATATGGTCAGAAGCCAGGACAGGGAGGAGGTTGGTTCCGTGGCAGCGACGTTTGAGAAATCATAAAACTGTCCACATTGGTCCTCCAGGACCATGGCTCCCTCCTCCCCTCCTTTACTCTATACAGACAGGCCTGGCGCTG
This sequence comes from Myotis davidii, assembly GCF_000327345.1. Lineage (NCBI taxonomy): Eukaryota > Metazoa > Chordata > Mammalia > Chiroptera > Vespertilionidae > Myotis > Myotis davidii. The sequence continues at coordinate 378,141 of NW_006294353.1, read as the reverse complement.
GCTGTCCCACTGTGGCACAAATGGAGTCACATGGTATGTCCCGTAGTGCATGGCTAGTCTGTGGATGGAAGACAGGCTGGCCCTAGTGCAGGGATGGCTCAGGCGGGTGTCACCGCTGTTCCCGTGCTGTCCTGTGCTGAGCCCCTCTGGCCCCCACAGGCTGAAGGCCAAGGAGGAGGAGTGGCGGGAGGCCCAGCAGGGCTTCAACAAGATTTGGCGGGAGCAGTACGAGAAGGCATACCTCAAGTCCCTGGACCACCAGGCCGTGAACTTCAAGCAGAACGACACCAAGGCCCTTCGCTCCAAGAGCTTGCTCAACGAGATTGAGAGCGTCTATGACGAGGTGAGGCCCTCCTCTGCGCCGGGTCTCTGCCTGTGTCCCAGCGGGTAGGCGGGCTGGGTGGCGTTGCCCTCACGACCGTGTAGGGGTGAGGATGGAGGTTCCTGTAGCACAGACCAGGGCTGGTCAGGGAGGACTGGGGCTCTTCCCTCCTCCCTCCCCCTGTGGGCTTTGATGGACCTTCCTTCAGATGCCTGATGCTAGCAGCTTTCCTGTCTCCACAGCCAGTGGGTACCAGATAGCATTTGAACCCCCAGAAGGAACATGCCATAGAACCCTTGCTCACACGCCTTCCTATGCAGTACTGTTACCCAGGTTTTAGTTTCCTCAGTGAGGAAGCTGAGGCACAAGACGCCACAGGAGATCAGAGCTCTGAGCCCTCGGCTCCACCTCCAGCAGCCGCACTGTGTCCTCTTGCCGGTCTTGGGCCGTCTAGGCTCATGGGCCCGGAATCACATAACAGGCCGGGCTGGGCTCTCAGGCTCTGAGAATGTGGACCTCTGAAAAATACATGTAAGAAGTGGCCTGGCAGGGAGGTGGAGGCCCTGGGGGCGGGCAGTCAGGGAGGTTGCGGGTGCTGCTCTCGGGCTGTGCCCAGGAGACAGGGACAGAGCAGCATCGATGGCTGAGCACTTGCCTGGGCAGGCTCACTTATTCCCTTTTATTCTTCTCATAAGCAGCAAGCGTCGCACCTCCTCTCATAGTATGAAAATTACGGACAGAAAAGCCAGGCCACTGGGGGTGTCTCCACATAACTGGAGACCACCCAGGGCTGCGGCCCTAAGACCTTGCCCTTCAACCTCCCTCCCCCTGGGGCACCCTCCCCCCTGCAGGGCCCAGCCCCTAGCCCCAGGCTCTACTCTTCAGCTTGTGTGACCTCCTCACTTGAGGAAGGACCTCGAAGCCTGCGACCTCTCCCCACCAATGGGGTCTGTGGTACATTGTCAACTTGGGGGTGATGATGTAGCCCAACAGACCCACCACTGACCACTGAGTTCCTGGCTCTTCCCTTGGGGGTAGAGGGGAAAGGGGTGTTTAGCTGATGAGGACCAGGGCACAGAGTGGGAGGCCCCATCTCCATTTCCTGCCAGTCACTAGTTCTGTTTGAGGAACAGCCTTTGCCTCCTCCCTCCCCCTGCCCTGCCCTCAGGAGGTCCCACCTACAGGGATGGCATCCAGACTCGGTTTTCCCAAGATCCTGGACGTCCCCCGCCCCCCGCGTGCTCAGGCGGTCTGGAGGATGTAGTCATTGTCTAGGTTTCTGGAAGAAGGATGATTAGCTAAAGACAGGAGAGGGGTGAACCCAGGGATGTGGTTCTCCAGGGAGAAAGAGTAAACGGGCTCATGCAAAGGTCCTGCGCTCCGGAAGCCTCAGAGCAGGAGCATGTGTGCTCTGCAGGCCTGCATGCCAGGGCTGGAGTCCTCTGCTGACCAGTGTGGGAGGGCCTGGTGGGGGTGGTAGAGCTGGCTGTGCTCCTGTTGCCATATTGCTCTAAACTCGGTGAGCAGAGTGGTTGGAATGAGCAGGTAGGAGGTCTGCGCAGCAGGGTGATAGGAGAACGGTGGAGGGACTGGTGGTGGGTGGGAGGGGGGCAGAGGCAGGGTATGGGCCAGGTGTGAAAGGCTGAGGGAGAAGAGGCTGACATGTAAGTAGTCCCAGGTCTTCATGGTCTAGCCAAGCATCGTGAATGAATGATGGTGGGCAGAGAGGCCCAGGGTCCACCTTCAGCCTTCCTGACCCCCATGGAGAGCTTGGATTGGGCACCTCAGGTCAGCTGGAATTTGGTGACCAGAGCACTGCTCCCCTCAGATCCCCTGGCCCCTAGGCACTGCTGCAGGCAGTGGTGGTGGGAGGGAGGTTGGCCCTTTTCTGGTCCTGGCGCTGAGCAGTGTGACACTGTTAAAGCTGAGGGTGCAAATCTTGGGTTCTCCCAGCGGGTTGCTTCCTGCCTGACGTTCACCCTGTTCCCAGCACCAGGAGCAGCACTCAGAGGGCCGCAGCGCCCCCTCCAGCGAACCACACCTTATCTTCGTGTATGAGGACAAGCAGATCCTGGAGGATGCAGCCGCACTCATCAGCTACTACGTGAAGCGGCAGCCAGCCATCCAGAAGGAGGACCAGGGCACCATCCACCAGCTGGTGCACCAGTTCGTGCCCAGCCTCTTCTTCTCCCAGCACCTGGACCTAGGGGCATCTGAGGACTCTGCTGACGAGGGCCGGGGGAGCCCCCAGGGGCAGAGTGTGGAACCTGGTGACCGGAAGAAGCCGGCGCCTGGGCCACAGAGCAGCCCCCTGGTGGAGAAGGGGCCCACCGGCGAGGGCACCACCCCTGAGCAACAGCCGCCGCCGCCGCCCCTGCCGCCACCGCCTTTACCACCCCCACCACACAAGCCCATGGATGACGTCTACAGCCTCTTCTTCGCCAACAACAACTGGTACTTCTTCCTGCGCCTCCACCAGACCCTGTGCTCCCGGCTCCTGAAGATCTACCGCCAGGCTCAGAAGCAGCTCCTGGAGTATCGGACGGAGAAGGAGAGGGAGAAGCTGCTGTGCGAGGGCCGTCGGGAGAAGGGCAGTGACCCCGCCATGGAGCTGCGGCTGAAGCAGCCCAGTGAGTCCCCGACCCTTGTCAGAGCCCACGGATGACATGCAGGCGCTGGGAGACGGGCAGTGGCACCAAGGGTTTCAGTTCACAGCTTATGATCGGACATGTCCCCTTGTGTTTTTTCTGGCTTTTCATTTTGAAATAATTACAGTATCTCAAATGAGAAGCCACAAAAATAGTAGAGTCTCGAACACCCTTCCTAGCCTTCCCAAGCAGTAGCACCGCTTCTGGCTGTGGTGCCGTGGTAGGAGCAGGAAACCGGCATCGCCAGGCCCCAGCCACAGCGCTGCTTGCCTGCCTCCCAAGCTGGGCCTCGTGCAACTACTGCCAGTCACACTCCCATCCTGGAGTTGGGCCACCATGAAGAAGCCCGTGGTGGGAGGCGGACCGTGGGCTGCTTGATTCAAGACCCTGTGGGGTCTTGTGGGTATAGCCCTGTGTGACCTGTCTCCGCCCCCTTAGGTGAGGTGGAGCTGGAGGAGTACTACCCGGCCTTCCTGGACATGGTGCGCAGCCTGCTGGACGGCAGCATCGACCCCACGCAGTACGAGGACACGCTGCGCGAGATGTTCACCATCCACGCCTACGTCGGCTTCACCATGGACAAGCTGGTGCAGAGCATCGCGCGCCAGGTGAGCGGGTGCAGGATGGGCAGCGAGCAGGGTGACAGGAGGCCTGACACACGGGGCGACAGCACCTCCTCAAGATTCCTTGCCAGTCCCCAGCTTTGAAAACCTGCCCTTCTATCACTCCTGCTGTGTGGTTGGTCCCATGCCAGCATCTTTCCTTTTTTTAACCAACGTAGAATTCACATAACATAATGTTAATAACCATTTAATTTATTTTACTTACTAGAGGCCCAGTGCACCAGTGGGGTCCCTCGGCCTGGCCTGCAGGATCGGGAGAAACCAGCTCTCTGACATCCCCTGAGGGGTTCCAGATTGCAACAGGTCGCAGGCCAGGTCGAGGGACCCCACCAGTGCACGATAGGGGCCGGGGAGGGAGGTGGAAGGTTGGCCAGCTGGGGAGGGACAATGGGGAGGGTCCAGGGCATGTCCTTCCCATCTTGCTCAGCAGCAAACTAACCTACTGGTCATAGAGACTGATCTACCGGTCAACTGTCTGCCCCCTGGTGGTCAGTGCACATCATAGCGAGCGGTTAAGCGGCCTTAGCATATCATTAGCATATTATGCTTTGATTGGTTGAATGGACGACCAGACACTTAGCATATTAGGTTTTTATTATATAGGATCTTTTTATTGATTTTAGAGAGGAAGGCATAGGGATAGAGAGAGAGAAACATCAATGAGAATCATTGATCGGTTGCCTCCTGCATGTCTCCCACTGGTGGTCAAGTCCAAAACCTGGGCATGTGCTCTGATTGGAAATTGAGCCAGTGACCTCTCACATCAATGGTCGACACTCAATCACTGAGCCACACCATCAGGGCACGTTAACCCTTTTATTTTTTTTTATTTTTATTTTTAAATATATTTTATTGAGTTTTTACAGAGAGGAAAGGAGAGAGACAGAGAGTTAGAAACATTGATGAGAGAGAAACATCAACCAGCTGCCTCCTGCACACTCCCCACTGGGGATGTGCCCGCAACCAAGGTACATGACCCTGACCAGAATTGAACCTGGGACCTTTCAGTCCGCAGGCCGACGCTCTATCCACTGAGCCAAACTGGTTTCGGCACATTAACCATTTTAAAGTGAATAATTCAATAGCATTTAATACATTCACAGTGTTATATAATCTTCACCTCTGTCTAGTTCCAGGACATTTCTCTCACCCCAGAAAGAGACCCTGTCCCCATTAGCAGTCACTCTCCATTCCCCTTCGCCAGCTCCTAATTACCACCAATCTGCTTTCTGTCTATGTGTTTACCCAATCTGGACATTTCATATACATGGACTCATACAGTATATGGTCTGACTTCTCTTACTTGGCATGATGTTTTCAAGATTCATCCACATTGTATCATGTCAGTGCTTCATTCCTCTTTACAGCTGAGTAATATTCCATTGTAGAATGGACCTCATTGTGTTCATTCATTCATCCATGGATGGGCACCTGCGTTGCTGCCACCTTTTGGCAATTGTGGATAATGCTGCTGTGAGCATGAATTTGAGTCCCTGCTAACAAACCTTTTGTGAGGGTGGCTTGGCATTGTGTAAAGAGTTTTGGCCCCCTTCTAGGGGGGTGGGGCAGATATCAGTGACGTTCTCAGCACTCAGTATCATTTATAGAAGCAAAACACTGGCAATAGCCAAATGTCAAGGAGAGGAAATGAGTCATAAAATATAAACAACAAAGCCCAGACAGGTCGGTGTGGTCCTGGGACATGTGTCCTCCTGGTGGTATTCTTCAGGTTGACTTTTGTTTCCTGATTACCAACTAAGGCTGTTCACTTAAAGTGGAAGAGAAGCCAGTAAAATAATGTTATTCCTCTCCCACCCAGATACAGTCATTGGGAACATTCTAGAAACGTCATTTCCTTCTAGGTTAGAAAAACTTCTCATTGAAGTAGAACACACAGGAAAGTGCCCACATCCTAAGTGGGGGGCCCAGTGGGTCTTCACATGTGGATGCCCTCACCCACAGCCCCTCCCAGCTGCTCCTCACCATGGGCACCCACTGCCCTGATTGCTGAAGCTGAGGTAGAGTTCCTGTCTTGAGCTGTGTTTAAATGGAAGTAGACCACCCGTCGGGCATCAGGCAGTGTGATTCTGCAGCATTCCTTCTTGCAGTTGTGGCTCCTTCATCCTGGCCTGCTCCAGGGAATAAACTCCTCTCTGGGGTCTTGGAGCCGCACTGCTTGTCTCCTGGTGGACATCTGCGAGTTTCCTGCACTCCCCTGGGTGGGGTGGAGGCAAGCCCGCTGGCTGCCGTGGAAGCTTTTGGTTTTCCAGTGGGTCCTCTGTCCTGCCCAGAGCTGGGATTGGTGGTCTCTCTCCGCTCCTGGGCTGAGGGGCAGCGGGATCTCGTGTTTTACATTGCATTTCCCTGGTGGCTCCTAAGGTGCCACCTTTTCCTCCCTCTGTGGCCATTTGGATGTCCAGTGATGGGGAAGCACGCATGGGACCTTGCACACAGCTCCAGGAGACAGTGGCTCAGGGGACACCCTGGGCAAGCACTTCACCCCCCCAAGCTGTGGCTTCATCAAACCCCACTGGACGTGCCCTGGGCCAGATATGCTCGCAGGGCTCTCCCATGCTGACATCTGTAACTTAACTTAGAGGCACCATATCCACACCCTTTGCCCTTTTTCCATTATTATTAGCATTTCTTGTTTTCAGTAACAGCAGCCACTATTTGGGGAGTTTGCTGTGTGCCAGGCACCATATGAGATCCCTGGTACTCGGGGCCGAACCCAAGGCCCTGCTGCAGCCAGTGGTGGCAGGGCTGACTCACACCAGCTCCATCCGACCCTGTGCCTCCGCTATCTCCGTATTCATTTCTTCTTAAACCTTATGGTTTTAGATGTTTGTAGGAATTAAAGGCATTCATTGTGTTTATTGCTGAAAATTTAGGGAAAATAACCTTCCTCCATCCCACCACTTTCAGATAATTACGATCCCCATTTTGGAACATTTTCTTTTGCATTTATCATCTGTTTCTCAAACTCAAGCAGGGTTTGCTGGTCTGGTCTAGTTTGAACTGGTCTGCTTGGCTCTGGACTGGTCTGCTCTTGTCTGTTCTAGTCTGATCTGGGCTAGCTTTTCTGCTCTGGTCTGCTCTGCACCCTGTGCCGAGGTCCTCACTCTGCATGGCCCATCTGATCCTGGCCTTCATCCCATTTCACGGACTTCACCATGTTGTCTTTGGGTGAGGTGGGGACTGCAGCAGGCAGTGTGCTCAGAAACTGCTCGCCCCTTCTGAGGGGCACACGCTCCAGGCACCCACCAGCTTTCCTCCCCACCAGCTGCACCACCTCGTGAGTGACGACATCTGCCTGAAGGTGGTGGAGCTCTACCTGAACGAGAAGAAGCGGGGTGCCGCCGGTGGGAACCTGTCCTCCCGCTGCGTCCGCGCCGCTAGGGAGACTAGCTACCAGTGGAAGGCTGAGCGGTGCATGGCTGATGAGAACTGCTTCAAGGTGAGAGACCAGCCACGCTCAGTCCCATATGAGGCTAGGGTGCAAGGGGAATGCCCAAAACAGGAGGGGCCGGCCATTGTGTTCTGGCCTGGGGGGCGGGATTGGACTGAACATGGCTTTTTCAGCCAGTCCGGTTACATGTACTTCCTTGACTGGGCCTCTGGATGCTGGTCCTGGCCTCAGGGGGTACCACAGGGCCCATGAGGTGGGTACCCAGCACATGATCCCTGGAGGAAGGGTCTAGGCCCAGAGGCTGGCAAAGGTGGTTAATTGATGAGCTTTTGACCTCATCCTGTGTCAGCTTGGACTGTTCTGTGGCTTCAGCATTGTCCCCACCTTCCCCAGGTGATGTTCCTTCAGCGCAAAGGGCAGGTGATTATGACCATTGAGCTCCTGGACACCGAGGAAGCCCAGTCGGAGGACCCCGTGGAGGTCCAGGTGAGGGCGATGGCCCTGTGCACACTATGGGCCAGGGGAAGCCATAGTCAGCATCGTGGAGTTCCCACCCCAAGGGCCGCATGCACAAGCACAGGACACATGCCCTCCATGGCAGCTGAGGGAGGGCCCAAGGTGCAGACAACCCCTCAGGAATCCAGGGTGTGTCCCAGGGCAGTACCCTGGGTCCTGATTCCTCCCACCTGCTGTCGACGCAGCCATCCCAATTGAGCCTGCGGCCGGCGTGGTCACCCGAGCCGTGTGACCTCTGCACTCTGTGTATAAAGCTCAGGGCTCCGGGTCCCGAGCCTTAGTCACCAGAACATCCGCCCAGCCATGCTCTGAGTCACACATTCCACTAGACGAGACATTTCCCGTGTTGGTTTTCTGCTCTTACAAGGACACCAGGCATTGGGTTTGGGCCCACCTTACTCCAGTGTCACCTCACCGTGATTACTCTGTTTCCAAATGGGTCACATGAACAGGCGCCAGAGGCTGGGGCTCAGACATGTCTCTTTTGGGGACACAATTCAACCCACAATAGTGAACAGCTTGTCCAGTTTACCTGGGACATTCCTGGTTTTATCGCCAAAGGTTCCACATTCCAGGAATTGCTTGTTCTCAGACGAACCACAGCGATTGGTCCCCTGACACGTAGCTGTGTCAGACCTTTTCTGGAGTCAAGCCGTACGTAACCAAATAAGTAAGGACGTCGAAAGGAATCATATTTCAAAAAGGTGTTGCTGCCTTTTTGACCTTGAGTCAAACAGCCCAGATCTGTGGAGCAGGAGCCCTGGAGCATCATGTCCGCTCAGGAGCTCTGTCTGGAGAAATGGGGAGGTGCAGTGACACTTGGTGCCCTCACACCGGGCCGGTCAGCCCAAGCCTCCTTCCCAGAGCTGGGGGCACTCACCACAGCCGCAGGGGCTCCCCTCCCAGCATCCTCCCTGCCGACCTCAGGACTCCCCCACACAGGAAACATCAAGACCAGTGAGGGTGGAGGCCTGCATACCTTGCACCTTCCGGAAGTTGCCAGCAAATGCGGTTTTATTAAGCTCATGTCTGGAGGAGCCTCTGGCTTTAACAGGGCGGTGAGCAGATGGTCACTGGACACCACCGTGCCCTACTGCACCTGGTGGCCCCTCCCAGCCCACCTCCTGTTCACTCCCACCCGTGACCTGGTCTTTCCCTCTTTCTGCTGCTCGTGCGCGATGTCCACACTGGACCTTGCATTCCTCCATGAGGGTCCCCGTTCCCTGTGTGAACTGGAATAGGTGGTTACACAGCAGGGACTTCCCCACTTCAGCACAGAATGCCGTAAAGTGTCTCATTGTAGCTGGTGCGCACGTCCCGCCCAGCTGCAGTCTGGCTTCGGTCACACTTCAGGGTCTTCAACAGCCACCATCCCTAACACATCCCCAGGAGCCCTGAGCTCGGGGTCCTGGCTGAGGAGCCCTTACGCAGGAAGTCACGGCCATGTCTCCTCCTGTTCCCCAGCACCTGGCTCGGTACATGGAGCAGTACGTGGGGACCGAGGGTGCATCCAGCTCCCCCACCGAGGGCTTCCTCCTGAAGCCCGTGTTCCTGCAGAGGTGAGAGGAGCCACAAGGAAACCCTGTGTCTTTAACTGAGGCTAAAGACAGTTTCCTTCGTCTGGAAACACTAATTGGGCACCTGATGTGAACAAGGTGTGGCTGTGCCCTCCTGAGGTCTGGGGTGAGCAGAGCAGTGGTGCAGTCACCCCAGGACGAGGGGGCTGCCCTGCCTAAGGGAGCAGAGGGGCTGGAGGGAGAAGCTCCCGGAAATGGCAGCCATCGGGCCAGAGACGGGAGCGCCAGCACCATTAGACCCTGGACCTGGGCCAGGCAGAGCTAGATCTCCCCTCAGGCCAAGATCAATGGGGACTGTTGGTTGGTGTTTAGATTTGAGTGAGGACCCATTGCCAGGTGGGGGCCAGCCTGGGGGTGGGGTCCCAGGCCCACTGATGGGAGGGAGATGGGACCAGGTCTGGGAGGGTGGAGGTAGGGGAGGGGCTCCTGGATGAGGGGCTCCCTATTGGAGGTACATAGGAAGCAAGCGAGAGGAGCCAACTAGCCAGGCAGCCCCTCCCAAGGCTACTAGCACCCTGTGTGACTAGAGTTGGTTTCTCTGGATTGAAGGGTTGGGTAGCGGGTTTTTGCTTCTGTTTGCATCTCCTTACCCTTGGGAAATCCAGCCAAGGATTTCCTGATCCGCAAATCCCCCCTGACCCTCAGGAACCTCAAGAAATTCCGCAGGTGGCAGTGCGAGCAGGTGCGGGCCCTGCGTGGTGAGGCCAAGAGCTCCTGGAAGCGGCTGGTGGGGGTGGAGAGCGCCTGCAACGTGGACTGCCGCTTCAAGCTCAGCTCCCACAAGATGATGTTCATTGTCAACTCCGAGGACTACATGTACCGCCGGGGGACCCTTTGCCGAGCCAAACAGGTACGCCGCCCACTCTGCCCTGGGACCCGGGGTCAGGCCCACAGCCGTGTATCAGTGCCAGCTGGGGCGCCCGGTCTCTTGACTCCACCCCACCCACCCCCTGCAGGTCCAGCCCCTGGTCCTGCTGCGGCACCACCAGCACTTTGAGGAATGGCACGGCCGCTGGCTGGAGGATAACGTGACCGTGGAGGCAGCTGGCCTGGTGCAGGACTGGCTGATGGGTGAAGAGGATGAGGACATGGTGCCCTGCAAGACACTCTGCGAGACGGCCCATGTGCATGGCCTGCCTGTGACCCGCTACCGCGTGCAGTACAGCCGCCGCCCCGCCTCCCCCTGATGCACCTGAGCAGCCATCACAGCACAGTCTGGTGTGGTTGCTTCCTCAGGCCTAGGTGTCCGTCGAGACCATTTTCCTGAACCACCGAGGGAAGGAGACCATCCCCCAGCCTCGCTGCTACAGGCTGCCGCTCCAGAGCAGGGTGTGTCAGCTTGCGGCCCCACGCTGCATCACTCTCAGCTCCCCAGCCTCCTTGGGGCCAGTCCTGTGCCAAGCCTGAACCCCCTGCACTTGAACTTGGGGCTCAGTCCCCAGCCGAAAGGGGAGGATCCACCCACTGCCTGAGGAGCAAGCAGTTGTATTCACACACCTGCCAGGCACTTACATCACCTGTGCCAGGTCTCTAGGCGGGGCTGCGCTGGTCATTTTGTGCACAGGCCATCTGGGAAAGTCAGTGACCAGCCATGTGAGGGCACACGTTTGGGAGGGGCTCCCAGCATAAAAGGAGTTGGGCAATGCCCAGATCTGACAGTGTGGGCATCAGCTTGGCCAAGCACCAGTGCTCAGAGCCTCGTTATTTTATAAGCAGGAGCCCTTAGCCAAACTGTGAGGTGTGTGGGCAGGAGCAGCAGAATGGCCCAGAAGACCCCACTCTGGAAAAAGGACCGCCAAACCCCGCATTGATCCAGCAGCCGGACTCTGGGTCTGTGGGGAACAGGGCTCGGCCCCACACCCACCCAGCGAGTGGCCCATGTGGCAGATCGTGTACCAAGATGGACACTAGAATGACAGGTGCACACCTATTTATTCCTTTACGCTCTCTCAGTAGTGGCAACTTTTCCAACAACCATGTCCCAAGGCTTCTGGGGAGTGAGAGCCTCCGCATTCCCACCCAACACCGCTGTCCTGCAGCTGCCACCTGGCGTGTGTATGAGGGGCTAGGGCAGCTGTTCCATGGAGGCGTCCACGGCTTTCTGGGCCAAGAATGCCAGGCAGTTCGGGCTGGGGACCAGCTCCTTCAAACTCACTGCACACGAGAAGCCCGGGCTGGGCCCTGGCAACATCGTACCGAGCGGGATCCGCTGACAGGTGGGCCCCGTGCAGCCTCTGCCACCGCAGCCCTCGCCCTCCTGCTGAGCTGTGCCAAGCCCACGGTTCCCGCACGTGGAGGCGTGTTTCTAGATGTTGCCTGTGGAACTCCAGGTTTGTGAAGCCTCTGACTGTGGGCCAAGGCTTACTTCTCCCTCCTGGGGTCTCCCTGCCCTGTTTCCTCAAGTGTAACCCAGGCACTTTGAACCCTTGTTTTGTAAGAAGGGAACTTACCAGAACTCCTGCACCAGCCCCGTGAGGCAGCCCCTCTGTGCCTCAGCGGGGGCCTGGGGTGTTTGCCAAACCCCTGATCCCCTACCCTGCATGCTTCTAAGGAGCTCTCTCATTTTTGAAGAATTTCTCTTCTGGGGCTTGAACTTCCTTTGCAGCTGTTTTGAATGTAGTTTCCTTTTCTATTTATTTGCACATTAAAGTGAACAATTAAATATTGACCTGAAGCTGTGAGCTTCCATCCGTTATTTCCTGTTAGTGAATCCCAGGGCGGCTTTTCCCACCCAGTGAATTCAGGCAGCGGGACCCACAGGGAGGGTCTGCACCTGTGCACAGTGGTCCCCAGACCTCCCAGTTACGTTTCCCGCAGGTGGTTCTCCGTCCCCATACCAGAGCATTTTCTGGAACTTTCCAGTTCAGTTGTTATGTTCAGTAGAAATGTGAGTGTTTCCTTCTAATGTTGTGCATGCAAAAACAATTACAACACCGGTGTCTGCTCGGAGTTTTCTCTGCCTTGTGCGTCTGATGCCAAGTCCTGAGGCTCATGGGAGGTGGTTGGGACATGGAGGGGGTGGGGGGCGGACTTTGTTTCCCCAGCCCCACAAAACCATCCTCCATACTCTACCTCTGGGGCCACGCCCTTCCACCTCTTGCTTCTTTCCCATCACTGTCCTCTGAACATCTCTAGGACCCCCTCCCACCTGGCTTGCTCCCACCCTCCAAGGATCAGGGAGCCCACACCTCTGCTCAGGGGCCTTTCAGCTGCCACCTCTTGCACGGCCACAGGGGAACTGGCTGTGCCCTCCAGCTGCACCATGTACCTGCCTCCCCTCAGCCATGCCCAGTGCCTACCACCAGGTTCCTGAGCTCAGTTGGCACTGCCCTGCCCACCTGGCCAGTCCTCTCCCAGAAGTTGCCCACCTCCCTGAGTGGCTGTTGCTGCCTCCCAGGGGCCCCTCCATCCATGTGGGGCCCCTCATGGTCCCCACCTCCCCTCCCCCTCCAGACTGTCAGGGGTAGCAGGCAACTTGGAGAAGGAGGCTCTGCTAGCTTGGATTCGTGGCACCCACCATTCTACTTGCTGTCTTTGGATCTGACTAGGAACCGTGTAAGTGGAATCATACAGTATGTCCTTTTGTGTCTGGCTTATAATGTCCCCAGCGTTTATCCATGTAGCATGTGTCAGAATTCCCTTCCTGTCTGAAGCGACCTTTCTGCTTTTTTAAAAACAAGTTTTTATGGAAAGTGAAACATGTAGAGAAAATTCCAATAGTACAAAGAAAAACACGAAGGAGTCAGGGCCCAAGTCCCTCTCCCCAAAGGCAGCTCTCCCAGTCACTCACCATCTCCCCCTGTGCTCCAGCCGTCAGGACACGGGGGTCGGGGTGCCACCCTCAAGGCTGACCAGGGGCCACAGCAGCAGGAGCGCCCACATGCGATCAGGCCAGGCGCCGGCTGCTCTGGGCTTCAGCCAACTGGCCTTGGGCTTCCTTCTGCTGGACCCCCACCCCCAGCTTCCTGATTGCAGGCGGAGGCAGACACCTCTGCACCACTTGTCACCCCGTTGGGACAGGACAGCAGCCGACACCTCCCTGTCTGGGGTCCCTTCGTTCTGCTGGCACAGGGTTGTCTCCATGGTGGTGGTGGTGGTGGGGGGCGTCAATGAGCAGCCCCTCTCCCCCCGCACCCACCCCCGCCCTGCCTTGCTGGTAATAGCCCCTGTACAGATACCTTCCTGCACACACGTGTCTGCCATAAATTCCAAGACACGGAACTCCTGAGTCAGACCGCCCTCCTGGGGGCTCCCAGTCTGCCCTGGCCCGGGACCCCAGCATCCCTGCACCAGTTCCCTGGAGGAGAGCAGGGGCCCCCATCCTGGCTTTCCTGTGCTGAAGGCGTCATCCGTTATGCATCATCCAGAGACTAGGCATGGGCTGAATTTGTTACTGTGGAAACCACTCCCAATGGGAGAGCTCCTGGCTGAGGCCCTGGCCCAGGGGGAGGGCTCTAGTCCCCAGTCCCCCTCACCCCGGGGCTGGGGGCAGGGACTCAGCATCTCGGCCTCTGGCCATGTCCAAACTGCTCAGTCACTTCCTGCTGGTCTCTGTCCCTGAGAGTGACGAGATTAGGGTGGCTGTGCCAAGACACCACATCGGACCCCCTCTACCTCCCCCACTGCCCCTTGGGGTCCTCCTGCTCCCAGACACAGGCCCACGGCCCAGACCTGGCCACACAGAACCGAGGCCCCCGAGTTCCTGGCTGGACTGTTGGAGGCTTCTCTAGGCCCTGGAGGGGAGTGGGGGTGGGGGTTTGCATGCAGGAGAGAGGAATGCCCTCCCTTTGAGCCTCAGTTTCTTCACCTGCACAGTGGCCCCCATCAGAATACAGGAACATGGGGCAGAGGAAGGAGGGCCCCTGGGAGATGGCTCTGGTGTCCCGACCTGGGCTGGCCTGCTGCCTCCCTCAGCCTCAGATGTGGATGTGTGTGACCATCCCTCCCAGTCAGGCTGGGGTGGGGCCAGGGCAGGAGCAAAAGACGCTTCGAGAACTCAGGACAGACATCGCCCAGAGGTGGCTGCGCCAGGCTCCCCTCAACACTCGGAGCAACACGACAACAGGGCTCTCATCTCCTCCACTCTCCCCAGCAGACCCAACTCACAAGGCGCCTTCCCCTCTCAGCACCTCACTTTGCGCATGCCCAGGCGGTCGTGCTGGGTAATGGGTGAGGAGGCGAGAAGGCAGGGCAGACCTTATAGAGGACCGGCGGCTTGGGCACATGTGGGGGACGGGGGTTCACCTGCTCTGACCTATGACCTGAAAGGCAGGACTCTAGTCTTGCCCACCAGAGAGAGAGGTTTCAGGAAGGGCCAACAGCTCCTGATGGAGGACGTGACCTGGAGGACTGGGCGGCTATGAGAACGGCAACTGTGACTGGCCAGCAGGAAGTGACCACTTAGACCACACAGGCTTCCTGGTCTGGACAGGGGGTGGTGGGGCTGCTGCAGCCTGAGACTTCCTCCCCATCTCACTGGCCCAGCACTTGTACCCTGTGAGGCACCGCCGCCAGACAAAGTGGCCCCAGCCACCAGGCCACTTAGGTCATCCGTGGGCCTCCCACAGGCTGGCTGGGGGCAGGGGCTGGTTTATCTCACAGGCCCTGTCCGCTCCACCGCCTCCACTCAGGAAGCTGGGGGTGGGGGTCCAGCAGATAGGAAGCCCAAGGCCAGTTGGCTGAAGCCCAGAGCAGCCGGCGCCCGGCCCCGATAGCATGTGGGCGCTCCTGCTGCTAGGGCCCCTGGCCCTAGGATTCAGCCTGGAGGGTGGAACCCCAACCCCCAGTGTCTACGATGAAGGCTGGAGCACAGGGGGAGGAGATGGTGAGTGACTCCAGGTGCTGCCTTGGGACTGGGGGAGCATGATAGATGGGCGGAAGGACACGGGACTGGGGGGCCCTCCAGCTCAGCCCTGAGCCCACGGGGAAAGGGTTTCCATGTCCAACTCTGTCCCACCAACCTGGGGGGGTGGTGCTCCTGTGAGCTGGGGCCTGGGTTGTAACCCCTGTGGGGGGACTATCCAGCAGGAGGGCTGGTTGAAAGGCAGGAGATGATGCCTCCATCCCTGTTCCCTCCCCCAGATGGCCAGTTGGAACCTTGGACCAAACCCCAGGGGGCAACAATTTGCATAACTCGCACCTTCCCTGGCAGGCCCTGTGCCAACCGCAGCTACACTCTGGAGCTTTCGGAAAGTTCACGAGCGCTGCTGCGGGGCTGGGTGCCCACAAGGATGGTGCCCGCTCTCTATGGGCTGGTCCTGGTGGTGGGGCTGCCGGCCAACGGCCTGGCACTGTGGGTGCTGGCCACGCGAGTGCCTCGGCTGCCATCCACGGTGCTGCTCATGAACCTGGCAGCTGCCGACCTGCTGCTGGCCCTGACCTTGCCACCCCGCATTGTCTACCATCTTCGGGGCCAGCGCTGGCCCTTTGGCGAGGCCGCCTGCCGCCTGGACATAGCCGCACTCTATGGCCATATGTACTGTTCTGTGCTACTGCTGGCTGCCATCAGCCTGGACCGCTACCTGGCCGTGGTACACCCACTGCGGGCCCGCGCCCTGCGAGGCCAGCGCCTGGCCACGGGGCTGTGCGCCTTGGCCTGGCTGGTGGCGGCCACCCTGGTGCTGCCCCTGGGGCTGCAGCGGCAGACCTACCAGGTGTCAGAATCGGATCATGTGCTGTGCCACGACGCACATCCCGTCGGTACCCAGGACTCCTACTGGCGACCCACCTTCGTCTGCCTGGCCGTGGTTGGCTGCCTCCTGCCCCTGCTGGCCATGCTGCTCTGCTACGGGGCTACCCTGTGCGCACTGGCCGCTGGAGGCGAGCGCTACAGCCACGCGCTAAGGCTGATTGCGCTCGTGCTGGCCTCGGCCCTGGCCTTCTTTGCGCCCAGCAATGTGCTGCTGCTGCTGCACTACTCGGACCCAGGCTCAGAGACCTGGGGCAACCTGTACGCTGCCTACGTGCCCAGCCTGGCACTCAGCACCCTCAACAGCTGCGTGGACCCCTTCGTCTACTATTACGTGTCCACCGAATTCAGGGACAAGGTGCGGGAAGGGTTGCTCCACTGGTTGCCAAGTTCCACCACGGTCTCCAAGGAGAGGGGCAACCCGGGGACGGGCACCAGGTCCTCATCGCTCGTCTGACAGCCCCTCAGGAGGCAGAGCAACAAAGAGGGTTTGGACTGGGTTGAATGGGCCTCCCGCCAAATTCATGTCCCTCAGGAACCTCTAATGAGCTTGTTTGGAAATAGGGTCTGTGCAGGTGTAATTAGTTAAGATAAGGTCGCATTGATGTAGGATCAGCCCTAAACCTGTCATGACTAATCTATATATAAAAAAGTGTCCGACCGTCCGACGCACACGGACCACCAGGGGGCAGATGCTCAATGCAGGAGCTGCCGCGAGGCACACAGAGAAACAGCTCCACGGACCTGGTGCCCACAAAGCAACACTCGGCTTCCCCCAAGTGGGACACAGGCCCTGCCACCACCCCGGAGTGACACCCCACCAAATCACAGCCGCTGCTGCCGAGACCCCATGGCGCAAAATGCAGCCCGCAGCCCAGCCCAGCCCGGAAACATTACCGTGGGCGCCAGGTAATGAGGTCACATAGCAACACCCAGCTTCTCTCCCTAGCAGCTAGCCTCCTGCAGTTTCTTCAGCCCAGGAACATGACTTGCTTTATAGCCAGGTGGAATCATTTTACACTTAAACCAAATGTCTGTGAAGCGTTTTCCCATGCCTCATCTCATTTGATCCTCACAGAAGTCCTGGAGTAGGTAGAGAGGAGACTTGGTGGAATCCTATTTTCTTTTCATTAGCCGGAAAATGGAGATTTAGAAAGCTTAGAAACGGAAAAGAAGAAATGCTGGGCCTTGAAAATGAGTTCAGGTTTTCTCACTGCGCAGAATATAGTCAAACACTGCTGCAGTTAAATATTTTACCCTTCATTCTCCCTGCATGATCTACAATAATAATCTGCTTCATGTTGATATTTACTGCTGGGCTGCTGCACTCGGGGGGTGGTGGGTCCTTCAGCCTGGCCTACGCCCTCTGACAGTCCAGGACCTCTCAGGGGATGTCCACCTGCTGGCTTAGGCCTGTTCCCCAGGGGGATCAGGCCTAAACTGGCAGTCAGACATCCCTCTGGAAGCCCGGGAGCCCTCGGGGGATGTCCAACTAATGGCTTAGGCCCACTGGTTCCCATCATCACCGCTGTGCTGGCCAGCCATGAGCCAGCTTCTGGCTGAGCAGCACCCCTCCTGTGGAAGCGCACTGACCACCAGGGGGCAGCTCCTACATTGAGTGTCTGGCCCCTGGTGGTCAGTGCACGTCATAGCAACCAGTTGTTCCTCGTCATTCTGCTGTTAGGGTCAATTTGCATATTACCCTTTTATTATACAGGAAAAGGCTAAGTTGACTTCTACATACATGATAGATATAAAGCTCTCGCTGGCGCCAATTGCACGCGTGTGTTTCGATCTGTCATTGTCAATTGTGAATTTGGTTGACACTTCTATTATACAGAAAGGGCTAATAGCGATATTAAAATATTTCTTCTGATTAATTTCCTTTTAATGTGCACAAATTTATGCACCGGGCCACTAGCGTCCTTCTAAGAAGACACAGAGACACAGGGAAGAAGGCTGTGTGACCAAGGAGTCAGAGACTGAGGCCACAAGCTAAGCACAAGGGTTGCTGGCAGCCACCGAACCCGAGGGAGCAGCCTGGGAGGGACGCTCCCTCAGGCCCTCCAGAGGACCCAGCCTTGCCCACAACCTGATATTAGACTTCTGGCCTCCAGGATTGAGACAATAAATGTCTGTTGTTTTAAGTCACCTGGTTTGTGGTGCTTGGTTACAGCAGCCCAGGAAGCCAAAATGGGCAAAATGCAGATTCCCAGGCCCGCCAGCTCCCCCGTGTCCAGGTGGGGATGAGACAGGCTGATGGTGCCCTGGACCCGCCAGGAACCCCTCCAGGAAAGGTTCAGACCCTCCCCACCGGCAGCCCAGGCAGGGGGAACCTGGTCAGAGGTTCTTGTTCTCAGAAGCCCAACTTCCAGCTCCAGGGGTCAGGGTGTCTCCTGAGCAATCACTATGGAAACCCCCACTCTGCCCCCCAAAGCCTCATGCAACCCATCACTGGGAGCCACAGGCTGTCTCCTGCTGTCCCCTGGCTGCAAGATGTCACCTCTTCCCTTTAACCTGACTCCTGCTTTCTCTTCTCATTTTATGTTAACTCCCCACCATCAGGACCAGGGGGGAGGGGAACTAAAGGGGGGACGCTGTGCATCTGGGGGCCGGGGGCTTCAGTCTCAGACCCCCACCCCCAGCTGTTTACAGCTGTTCTGAACTGAATGGGAGGGGGATGCCACACGGGAAAGGCAGCAGCCACTCTCTTCTGGGAGCAGCCTGGGTTATCAGCAGCCACTGAGGCAGCAGCTGTGGGGTTAGCAAGCCTCCTAAGGCACAGGGGATAGGGGTCATCCTGGATTCACATTGGGCCTATGTCTCTGGTCTGGGGGAAAAGGAGCTGGTGAGGGGGCAGCCCAGGGACACGCACACACTCACACCTGGGGAAGTGTAAGATCACCAGTAGCCTGGTGTGTGAAGTACTAGCTTTCTAAGATGTTACCACTGGTGGACTCTGGTGGGGGTACTAGGAACTCTGTATTGGTGTCATTTCTTATAAATGCACAGGAATCTTTGGGGTGCACGTGTGCAGCACCCTCCCCCGACCTGCTCTGGAAGGTTTGGCTGTGGACGAAGGAACAGAGGCCTGGGGGCCAGATGGGAACTGGGCCTCAAGCTTTTGGGGCTGGATCCCTCCAAGGCGACCGTGGAAATGAGCTTTTATTATACCAGCAGCCTCTAGTGCGTGAAATACGGGGCTCGACCAGTGAACTGTCCCTTGTAGATGGGCGGGGGCGGGGGGCCAGGGGCATGGGACACTCACTGCTGTGCTGCACCAGAGATCTCCTGGCGGGGCAGCCACCTCGGGCCCTGGGGCTCTGTGCTGCTCTGAGGGTTGGTCTGAAATAAATACCACGTGGGGGGCGCCCACTCCGACTGCATGTTTGAAGAGTCCCCTTCCCTGGGGCTGTGGAGGGGGATGGTCCTCCAGGCGGGGTGCCAGGGGACGTGGGGTTCTGGGGTGAGGCCTTGACAGCAGTAAGATCTAAGTGCATCTGGCCAAGACTAAGCATCAGGCGCCTCTGGGGCAAGACTGGGCGGTGTGTGTGGGGACCGCGACCATCCTGGTACAAGCCTGGGTCTGGGGAGGTGCTCTGGGGCCTGGGGCCCGGGTTCCCCAAAGGGACGCCAGGCTTTGCATTTTGGAGAAAGGCAGCCTGTTTCATTTCGAAGATGCAACGAGAGCACGGATACGGATGCGTCCTTGATTTATCCAGAGTCCTGTCCTCGCAGAAACAGCACTTGGGCCATGAATTCTTCCCGGAAACATCCCTTCTCCCCGGAGCAGAATGTCCAGCTGAGGGAGCTGCTCTGGTCCGCAGAAAGGGGGCGTCAGTCCTGGGATGGAGGATGGGTAGCCCGAGCTCCAGCTGCAGCTGTGGAGTTGGGGGTCCACGGGCGTCCAGCCACCGCCCAAGGCCTTCCCTCCGGTGGAGGTGGGGCTGGCCCCCCAGGAGGCCAGCCATCCATGGGGCAGTCAGGTCTCTGCAGTTGGGGTTAGAGGGTTCATTTGAAGGTGGGGCCACCAGCCACCAGGCAATCAAGGGAGCTCTGCAGCCAGTGGCCTCCTTCCCGCGGGGTGGACAGGAACAGGAAGCAGCCAGATCCGGTCCTGCTCTGAGCATTAGGAAGAGAAGCCGCTCTGACTGATGGGGAGAGAAGGAGAAAAAGGGTGTGGGCTGCCAGGTCTTGAGGGGCCCGGTGAGCTCTTCCCGGATCCCGCCTCCACCTCCGCAGGCCTGCACACAGCTCAGCAGGCTGCCCCGCCCATTGACACAGCAGCACCTCCCCTAGGGGGCCCAGCCCCGCAGGCCCCTGCCCACCCAACTGGGCCACCAAGATGGGACAGGGCTTCACAAATCGAAAAACCACCTGAGGGCCTCAAATCAGCGGTGAAAAGGAACTATTGATACACAAAAACCACACGTGGATTGAAAGGGAGCTCTGCTGAGAAAGCCAATCTCAAAAGGTTGCCTACTCTACAGCTCCGTTGACATAGCATTCCTGAAATGGCAAAATTACAGAGGGAGAACCGATGAGGCTGTGGAGGGGAGGTGGGGGCAGTGCTGAGGGTGGCTGTGCAACGGGGGTCCTGGAGGTGTCAGCTGTTCTGTGTCCTGACTGGGGTCGTGGTCACACAAATCCACACATGAGGGGAACGTGCAGGCTCGATTGCAAATGAGCGCATGTGGATGTGGTGACAGAGCAGTAAGATGGGGGGACTGGCCCTGGCCGGGTGACTCAGTTGGCTGGAGCATCATCCCATACACCAAAAGGTTGCGGGTTCGAGTCTCAGTCAGGGCACATACCTAGGTTGCAAGTTCGATGCCCCGTTGGAGCGTGTGCAGGAGGCAACTGATCCATGTTTCTCTCTCACATCGGTATTTCTCTCCCTCTCTTTTCCTCTTCTCTAAAAAATCAATAAAAACATTTTTTAAAAAGTTTGACAAAAATCCCCTCTCCAAAACAAGTGAAAGCAGACCCCTTGGGAGGCACTGGAGAGAGGGGGCAGATCCGAGGGGGGTGCCGACATTGGGAGAGTTCAGTGTATATACAACAGCTACAGCCCGGAGGTTGGGTGAGGACGAAAAACGGAGGGAGACACACACCTTCAAGGGTGATACATTTTTAGCAAAGTGGTACAACAGTCGCCCCAAGTATAATGAAAAGCTTAAGGATGTATATGGTAATCCCCACCCGGCCCCAGAGCTACCACTAACAAAAATAAGGCTAAAAGGACCCTCGCTAAATTAAAATGGAATTCTAAAGAAATATTCAATTAATAATCCAAAAGAGAGTGTGAAGGGAGGAACAGATGGGACAAAACAAAAATATTCCAGCAGTAGCCCTAAACCCAGCCTGTCAATCATTCCATGGAACGCACATAGAATGGCGCACCCCGGAACCTCTGGAAACTTCGGTGGGTGCCGACGGAAAAGCATTCTTGCGGGCTTTGCTGAGTGGGGTCAGGAGCAGCCTTTGCCACTGGTCTGGGGAGGCTAAGACTCTCTTCGAGGAAGTCAGGGCTCAGAAGACAGAGCCCGAGGCCCGATGGTGCACCAGCCCCCAGCACCTGACACATCGCTGAGCTACTGAGTTTGCTGTAAGTCACCCCCAAAACATAGGCCTCCTCCAGGAAGTCTGCTCAGAAGCCCCCTCCCAGCCTCACCCCACCACGCTCTGGTCTGCCCACTTCCACCGGGGCGACAAAGGCTCTCTCCCTGACCATCTCCACGCTGGCTCCTCTGGGCTCTTTTCCAACTACGTCTCTGGCTTTGGGCTACTGTGTTCATCCCGGCTCTGTCCAATTGCAAGAATCCACTAGGTGGGTTTAGCCCGAATCCCCAAATCCCCACCGTCCATATCTGATCACCCTCACACCTGTCAGGTGCCTCTCCCGCCCCCATCCACACCCCAGGGGACAATGTCTGATAACCCAGCCTGCCCTCAGCAAGAATCCTGTTGGGTTGGTTTAGCCAGATTCCCTCTTACCCCTGATGTTTCCTCTTAGTGATTTTCCGTCCACTCACCCACCGCCCTGCTCCCTGGCTATAAATCCCCACTTCCTGTATTCGGAGTTGGGTCCACTCTCTCTCCCCACTGCAAGACTGACTCTACCCATCTCGATACCACCCCCCTTAAATAGAGCCTTCCTTGTGTTGTATTTTCTTTTTCTTTTATTTTTTAAAATATGTTTTTTATTTATTTTAGAGAGAGAGACAGGAGAAGGAAAGAGAGGTACAGACATTTATGAGAGAGAAACATCATCGATTGGCTGCCCCTTGCACACCCCCTACTGGGGGCTGAGCTCAGAATTCAGGCAAGTGCCCTGA
>NW_006294353.1:350105-351397 GCF_000327345.1 Myotis davidii | reverse complement strand
CCCATCCCCCTCACACCTGTCAGGTGCCTCTCCCGCCCCCATCCACACCCCAGGGGACAATGTCTGATAACCCAGCCTGCCCTCAGCAAGAATCCTGTTGGGTTGGTTTAGCCAGATTCCCTCTTACCCCTGATGTTTCCTCTTAGTGATTTTCCGTCCACTCACCCACCGCCCTGCTCCCTGGCTATAAATCCCCACTTCCTGTATCCGGAGTTGGGTCCACGCTCTCTCCCCACTGCAAGACTGACTCTACCCATCTCGATACCACCCCCCTTAAATAGAGCCTTCCTTGTGTTGTATTTTCTTTTTCTTTTATTTTTTAAAATATGTTTTTTATTTATTTTAGAGAGAGAGAGAGAAAGAGAGAGAGAGAGAGAGAGAGAGAGAGAGGAACATCAATGATCGCTGCCTCCTGCATGAGCCCAACGGGGATGGAGCAGCAACCCGGGCATGTGCCCTGACCCCTGACTGGGAATGGAACCCGTGACCTCCTGCTCCATCCACTGAGCCATGCCAGCTGGGCATGAATATTTTCTTGGACAGTGGGTCTCAGGGACAGGTCTGTCCTGGTCTAGTCCTCCCTGGGAGGGCTCACTCAGCCTCACCCCGCACAGACAGGCTGGTCTCTGTGTGCTGGATGGACATGGGTGGGGGAGACAGGATCCCCCACTTGTCCTGGAAACCCCAGAAGGCTGACCCCTCCATTGTCACTCCCATCCCTGCCTGGATCCAGGGCTAGTGGAGGAGGTGGGGGCAGACCCAGCGCTCACCTGTCCTCCGCCTCCCCCTCCAAGTCCAGGGCCTCATGGCTGGCGGACAGGGGCCCAGAGTCCAGGGGGACCGGGTCATAGTTGTAGTTATAAGCAGAGGCTGGCATCAGCTGCTCTGGAAAGAAGGGGGACTCAGTAGGTAAAGGGTGCTGGAAGGAGGAGGCCTGAATGGCAGCCAGCCCAGCGGGACAGGAGAGGAGATGCATGGCCCAGAGCAAGACAGGAGGTGAGAGGTCATGAGAAAGGGGAAGGGACAGGTCAGAGGTGGGGAGATGCAGGAAGGGGCCGGGGAGGAGGAGATGCGAGGCCGGGAGGCTAAGGAATGGAGGGGAGGTCGGGGAGGACAGGAAGCCAAAGGGACAGAGAGATGGGGGGAGAGGGAGATGGGGCCACAAATAATGGGGGAAGTTGAAGGGAAGGGGGAGAGACAGAGGGAGCCTAGTTTCGCAGAGGGAGGAGAGACAGGGATCCATGCGGTGGGGTTGGGCGGGAAGTGAGGGACAAAGTAGGAAGCTGGGAAAT
>NW_006294353.1:331219-348950 GCF_000327345.1 Myotis davidii | reverse complement strand
CTCGGCTGGGTCCATTCGGCCCAGGGCCTGAGCTCCGGCCTCCATGCTCCTTGGCACCCCAAAGCCTGGACCCAGACTAGCTGATTTTGGGGTACCCAGGAGAAGTGAAACAAACCTGGTCCCATTTCAGTTCCTGGGTCCTTTCATCCCCCCCAAATAAGTCTCAGCTGGCCTTTCAGCACCCCAGTCCTGCAGCGGCGCCCCCCCCCCCAACATTCAGTTCCTTCACAGCGTGTGTGACATCACCTCTGTCTAGTTCCAGAGTGTTCATCACCCTAAAGGTGACCCTGTCCCCAAAGCAGTCACTCCCAATCCACCCCTTCCCTGTGCCCCTCCCTCATGCCCTGGCAACCACCACTCTGCTTCCTGTCTCCATGGATCTGCCTGTTCTGCATATCCTGGATAATAAAAGCATAATATGCTAAGTGTCGACCGCTGGACCAGTCGCTATGATGCACACTGACCACCAGGGGGCAGATGCTCCAACCAATGGCCCCTATCGGCCCTGATCACTGGCCAGGCCGAGGGACCCCACTTGTGCACGAATTTGTGCACAGGGCCTCTAGTTTCATATAAATGGGATCACACACTATGTCGTTTTTTCTGCTCAGCCTCTCTCAGGATGAACCTCGTTTTTGAGGTTCATCCATGTTGTAGCCTGTATCCGTGCTTCATTCCTTTTTGTGGCTGAATACTATATTCCATCCACCCCCCACTTTTCCCACCGAACCAGCTGGCTGGGGCACACCATCAGCTACAGCAGCTGTGCCTGATTACTCTCCTGGTTTCTTTCTCATGGTATGAGATAGCTGGAGGAATCACACTGGACCATGACCGCTGTGCCCTCCGCAATGTGGGTGCTGAGGAGGCCTCTGCCCACCACCCGGTGGGGGAGGGCGGGAAGTACCTCGTCAAAGTAGAAGAGAACTCTGCGTCCGGCCACCTCGTACCTCTTCAGTGCCACATGCTGGCTCCGGAGCAGCTGGCGAGGAAGCCAGAGGTCAGGGTTCCCCCAGGCCCTCTGCCTGCAATGCTTGCTTCCTCCCCCATCTCTTTGGGGCCTAACTGGTCAGTGGGAGAGAGGCTGGGGTCCCAAAGGCTGGGGGCGTTGCCCACTGTCATCAACAAGTCCCGATAGGCAGGGTCCAGGGGATGACAATTAGTGCCCCCCAGGCCCTGTGGACCCCCCAGCCCAGGAGAGGGCACCCAAGGCAGCCCTTGTCCCTAGCGGTGCCTCACCTCTTCCTGCAGCCTGTTCCCATCCAGCTCCAGCCCCGGGTCAGGTCTCCCTGTGGTCCCCCAGGGACCCGGCTGAGCCCTGTCACCAGCTCCTGCCTCACCCTCACCATTCAAAACCCTTCCCCCTACCCAGCCCCCCTGCTCGGCCTGGGACCTCTTTTCAGTTTTTTTGTTTGTTTTTATTGGTTTCAGAGAGGAAGGGAGAGGGAGAGGGAGAAGGAGAGAGAAACATCAACGATGAGAAGCCCGTACCCAGATGTCACACATAGTGGGTTCTTTCTAACACTAGCACGCCCCACACTGGGGATCAAGCCTCCTGCATGCCCCACACTGGGAATCAAGCCCGCAACCTGGGCATGTGCCCTGATGGGGAAGCAAACCATGACCTCCTGGTTCATAGGTCAACACTCAACCACTGAGCCACTCCTGCCCTGGAGCCTCTGTGCTGGTCTCCTCCTTCCCCTGGCACTCCTTCCAGTCCCCCTGATCACTCCCTCCCCACACTGTAGACCACCTTGGGCCCAGGCAAGACAGTCCCCCACTTTGTGCACCTCTCCTCCCCCACAAAAGAGGACATGAAACTTGTCTCTCTTAAAGCAAGTCTGCTGAAGCCCTCCACTGCATGGCCGGCTGGCCTGGAGGAGACTACCTAATCAGAGAGCCCCCCGCCTTCCCACCGGCCCCTCAGCAAATGGCCAGCCCCAAAAGCACCAACTCTGCCCAGAAAATGGGGGAAAACCCATCAACCAACCCATTTTAGGAAGTGCTGGGAACTGGCACTCTGGGCAGGACCACCGACCAGAGACCCCCTGGCCTCTGCCTGCCAGAGCTACCTTACCTGCTCCAGGCTCTCCACGTCCGCCCGCAATCCCGACAGCAAGGGCACCTCCAGGACAGCCATGTTGGAGGACCCTGCATGCAGCCACCTTCCGATAAGAGGAGAACAGGCTCAAACTCAAGCCTCTGGTGGAATTCACGGCCCTCTCCACCCCCCACCGCCCCTCCACATGGCTGACGTCCTGCCCTGGTCCTCACTGGCAGGCCATCTGCACACACACGGTTTGCTGGTCATCCGTCAGCCTCTTTCATAGCTGAGACACTGGGGCCATAAGGAGAGGGCCTTGCTAAGGGCTCTGGGCCTGAGGGGAACCTAGTCACTCAGTGCCAGACCTCCATCTCCCCTTTTTTAACATGGGATGTGGCACTGGCCTCTGGGGCCTGCTGCCCTGTGCTGGGCGTTGGTGACAGGAGGGAGGCTGGCATTCAGAGAGGAACCTGCAGACTGCGGGTCCGAGAGTTCAGGGTGGCTACCACCCCTGGGAGGGTCGGGAGGCTCCCTGAGGATTGAGGCCTGAGAGAGCCCCTACCCAGGTGGCACACATCGTGGGTTCTTTCTGACACTGGCAGGCTGGGGGCCCAGGTCAGGGTAGGTGCCACTGTTTGGGCTCCCAAATTATTGGTGTTTGTAGCCAATACTGTCTCTGTCCGGGGGCTGGGACTGACACAAGCACAGGGCAGAAGGCCTCACCTGGTGCACACCTCCAGGGTCACCTGGTACTCCTGGTGATGCAGGTCGGCTGCTGGGTCGTCATCGTCAGCTGAGGGTGCTGGTGCCGGGGGCCGGGGCCGCTCAGCCTCGGGCTCCCGGAGGTTCACGAACAGCTGGAAGGACGGCTTGGCCACTGGGTCTGGCACATTGTAGCTGACATCAATCTGGGGTGGGGGCGGTGAGAAGACCGAGTCTGGGGGCTCTGGGAGTGTGTGTGTGTGTGGGAGGGGGCAGGGCAGGGACAGATGGGAGAGGACAGGATGACGATGACAGTGACATCAGCAACAGTTCCAGGGACTACGGTTACCCATTTAGCTTTGAAATGCCCAAAGCTGTTTAAACAGACCACCATCCCCTTTTTACAGGCCTCAAGCCAGGTCTGCCCGCCCCAGGTCTCTCTCTTCTACCTCCGCTGAGACCACGGTGCCATCTGGGCTCCCACTTTAGAGATGGGAAGGCTGAGGCTGCGAAGGTCTCCAGGCAGACTTGCCTTCTCCCCACTCTCCAGAGCCCGTGAGGCCATCCTGCCCCAGCCCAGAGCTCAGCTAAACCTCAGGACCTGGCGACAGAGGGGCTGTAGGGAGGGCCAGGGGGAAGCCAGTCAAACGGATCTTTCTAGAGGGACCCGATACCCAAGGGGACACATGGTCACCTTCGTTGGGCCCTGCCTTGGGCAGGGCGGACTGTCGATGGGGTGCTGACAGTCTGTCCTGGGGTCTCTCTCACATACCCACCTCACATGCAGAGCTCAGAGCTGTGGCCCACCCCTCCCAGGGTCCCGGGTTCCAGATGCCCCTGTGAGCACCCTCACCTGCATCAGGCAGCAGCCTTCACCCTTGGCACTCACAAACAGCCCGGTGGGGAGGCTGGGGATCTGGGGAGAGAGGACACCGTGATCCCCCCGCAGACACACATGGGTGGGCAGGCAGCTGCCCCCACTCCCAGCCCTGGGAGCACTCACCACGGCCGTCTGCAGGACCTTCTGGTTGGCCCTGTGCAGCTCGAAGGTCTCCTGGTAGTCCAGGTTGGTGGAGGCCAGTGAGACGGTGAGGTTGACGCTGCCAGCGTAGGACAGGATGGCATACTCTGCCAAGGCCTGCAGAGCCACACAGGTGTCCTGGGGACAGAAGGGGAAGCTGCCCTCAGCGCCATGACCAGGCTGGCCAGCAGCCCCTCGGCTCCCCCTCCTGGACGGTGCTGACCCTGCCCAGACCCCAGCCCCTTTCCTGGCCCTGCCCAGCTCGCCTGAGTGGAGGAGAAGCCCCCCAGGGCGTTCCGCTGCTGGGACAGCCACTTCACCACGGGCAGGGCTGCGGCCACGTCGCCCAGGAGGGTGTAGGTCAGCAGGGCGTAGGCAGTCATCTCCACATCCGCCGAGACCACTGCAACGGGAAAGGTGGCCGCCAGGACCCAAACCCTAGGGCCCATGGCAGGCAGCAGGGGAGGGGCTGGCAGTACCTGCCTGGGGTGCCCCGTCGCTGAAGCTCAGGAAGGTGTCCTTGCCCCGATCCTGGGAACCCGTCAGGCTCCAGTGGGTGACCCCGTCTGCAAGGCCAGGACGGATGAGGGCCACACCCCAGGGCGTTCAGCCTGGCATCCCAGGGTGGGCATCAGGGCACGTGGTCTCAAGAAGAGGCCCAAAGGCTGGGCCCCAGTGTGGGGAGGGAGCCCGGCAGCGATGCGGGGACAGGACGGGCCTTGGGGCTGTCTCAGATCGCAACTACATGACAGACCTCGCCTTCCTGTACCCCTGGCGGCATCACTAACCAATGGCCTCCCTCCTGGCTAAGCCATGATGTGTCCCAGGAAGCCACTCCCCACTTGCAAAGGCTCCGTCCTATGAGCTGTGAAAGGCCTTTAAACCCTGAACAAACCAGGCACCCCCGCCCCCCATCCCTGCATTTAGTCCCAAATAGACACCAAGCAGCTAAATGACTGCTCTCAGAGTTTTGCTTTCTTTTTTCCTCCCTTAAGTAGCAAAAACAACTTTGCAGGGGATGTCTGGAGGAGAAAAGCCAGGATGGAGGCTCAGCCCCAGCACAGCTGCTGGGAATACGGGGGGAGGCGGGAGTGGGGGCAGTGAAGGGGAGGGGACTAGTGTGGGGGCATTCAGAGAGGTCACAGGTCAGTGGTGACTGGCACTCCTGGGACACAGTGGGTAGTCATTTTGTAGTTGGGGAGACTGACACCCTGAAGACAGAAAGGCTGCCTGAAGCTCACCCGGTGATGGGAGTGGGGTGAGGACCAGCCCCTGCCAGGGGTGATTTAAGGAAGCCTGGGGGACCCTCTGCTGGGGATCCCTGAGCAGTGTCCTCCCTGGTGGAGGGTGGGGGTCAGTGTTCCCTATTTCCTGGGGGGAGCAAGTGATACTCAGGCTCAATCCACGTCATCAAATGACGTCACTAGGAGATGCAATAATAAGTGAATAATCCAACCAAGTAAAGTGAGCACGAGATGCCTCCTTATTCCCATCACATGTGTCCATGCACTGTTCCCTGGGGTGGCAGGCGCGGGACACCTACCCTGCGTGATGGCCAGGCCGTGGAGCTTCCGCAGGGCCACGGCGGCTGCCGGGCTGCGGAGCAGGGTCAGCGCGTAGGCAGTCAGGGAGCTGGTGTAGGGGTCCGAGGCCAGGGCCACGCTGGACTCCAGGAAGTGCCGCGCTCTGGCAATGGCACCCCTCTCCTCCTGGGGGAGGGGGTGTGGAACATGCAGCCCTGAGAGATCACTCTGCCCCACCCCCACTCCCCACCCAGCACCCCCACCTGCGTGCCAGGGGACAGCGCCAGGTGGCTCACAGCCCCTTGCTTTTATGTTGGTGCCAGCATTTCCCGAATGAAGTCTGAGCACAGAGATCAACCCAGAGCAGCTCTGGGGACACGGGCAGAGCGCTGGCCGCCCACCCACCTCCCCTCGTCACCACGCGGGACTCTGAGTCCCACTGCTCGGCTTTTCAAGGCCTCGAATCAACGGTCGCCTCCTCCAGAGAGTCCACCAGCCCTGCTCACACTCACCCACCCGCCCCCACCCGCCAGTGTGAGTTGCTGGAGGACGGAAACCCAGTTTACTGCCCAGTGATGGGCTAGGTTCAGGGAAACTGCCTCAAAATAATGGTTAGACGGAGAAATGAGTGATTGGAAGCATTTAAGAATTAGCAAGTGAGCCATGTGTTCCCGCGGGCACCGGGGGAGCCTTGGAGTTAAGCTGACTCCGCTTTAGTGTCATGAAGACCGCAGAAGGCAGCTCTCCCCAAGCTTCCCATCTTCAGACCAGGACAGAGCGTGGGGGCTGCTGTGAAGGTGCGGTGTCCAGATGCACCCTGTACCTTCCGGGGCAGGTGCCAGGGATGACACAGCAGGGGACCCGGACCCAGACCCAGGCCTGGCCCGTGCAGGCCAGCAGGGGAACCCCCTCCCCCGTTCCTCCCGCCTGATCTCTGGGCCCCTGCGCTCACCTCCGAGGCCACATCCGTCTCCAGAAGTGCAGCCACCACATAGGCCGTCAGCGGGACTGCGCCATGGATCCCGCCCTGCAGGAGGATTCTTGGCTGCACCCCGACCAGAGGGGCAGCCCTCACCGCAGGCCCGGCAGCACCAGGGCAGGCAGGGCAGGGCCAGGGTCCGAAAGGAGGCCCGGAGGCCGCTCACCTGGATGTCCTTGTTCAGAATCCTGCCTGTGGCTGGGAAGGAGCCGTCCACCTGCTGCTGCCGCATGATCCAGCCCTTGGCGGCCGCCAGCTCCCGGGGGTCAATGAAGATGAAGCTTCGCGCCTGGGCAAAGGACTTCAGGACAAAGGCTGTGAGCCTGAAACAGCACCAAAGGGGCTGGGAGGTGCAGAGCAGGGTCGCCTCCCGCGTGCCCGCTTGGGGACTGGGGGATGCCCCCGAATCCCTCTGAGCCTCCACCTCCTCATCGGTGAGACAGGTGAGCCCAGTCTGCCCGTCTGTCCGGGGCGGCTGAGAGCGCTCAGGGAAAGTGTGTGGGCACCAGCTGGCCCAGTGATGGAGCCAGTCTCCTTGCCAGGCCCTCTCTCTCCGGCACCCAAGCCCTCCTACAGACTGGCCCAGCCCCACCTCCCCTGCCATGTGCATCCATGGTAAAGCTAAGACCGCGGCCTGGCACACAGGAGCACCCACTAAGTGAACAAGTGAATGAGCAAATGAATGAATGAACATGCAGTGAATGCATAGGTGCCTGGGAAGCTATCTGTAACTGATCCCGAGTTTTAAGGCTTTGAGGCTGGGTCCTCCCCGTCAAGTATTTAGGGAGAAGCACTAAGGATTGTCCGTCCCGATGGATACCGGCTCTGTGCTGAGCACACACACATCCTATCCCACTGTTTCTTGGATCCCGGTCCTGGATGTATAGTGAGGAAACAGGCTCAGAGAGGTTGGGCACCTGCTCTAAGGGCACACAGCTCACAAGGGACACAGCCCCGTTTTCCCAGCCCCAGGTGGATGCCGTGCCCCTGCCTGTGCTTCCTGTAGCCTCACCCTAAAGAGCTCTTCACAGGGGAGGGCGAGGGAGAGGCCTCTGAGTGTCACGTGGCAACCACAGGGGACCTGGTCTTGCTCACGGTGTGCGTGTCCACAGGGGAAGGTGTGTGATGAGTCACAGCTCACTGTTCCTGACCGGCAGAGACCCTGGGGGCTACTGGGGCTTGGCCAGCTTCTGAAGAAGGAGCCAATGGCTCTGGCCACCGGGGGCGGTGTTACCGTGGCCGTGCATCAAGGGCCATCAGCACATCAGGGCCCTGGGACCAGAACTGGGACAGTAGACAGGCTGCTGGGGGATGGGAGACTGGGCAGGTCTGGAGCCACGTGAGCAGCTCCGTCACCGCAGGGCTCAGCTGGGCGTGTCCTGCTCCCCTGGGCCTAGGCACCGCGGTTGTGCAGTGGACGCTGTCGGCTTAAGGGCAGGGCATCTCCACACACACAGCTGCTGCAGGTGCCGCCAGGCTGGTGCTTTGGGAGGAGGGCCCCTGGGGACAGTTGGGGGTGCCCTACAGTCTGTGGCCGGGGCAAATCCACAGACTGTCATGGTCCGAGGATCCCCGGGAACAAGACCCGGGTCTGCCCAGCCCCCCACTGGGCCTGCCCTGGTCACTCCAAAAGTCAGAGGGAGCCCCTTGCCAGGGAAACCGGATGCCAGGCCATTCCTCCTAAGCACCCAACCCAGACCTCTCCATCCCCATCCTCAGGTCCAGGGCGCCCGAAGGAGGCCCAGAGCGCCCAGGCCTGTTCCCAAAAGGCCGGAGAACCAGGGGGTCCGGGTCCCAGGGGCTGCGGCCACAGCAGCAGAAAGAGTAACAGTAGCTCCCACCACCCACACCGCACCCAGGGCCAGGCAGAGCCTCCACTTGCCAGGCAGGCTACGTGTCACCCTGGGGTCAGGCCCCGAGTCCTGGCCTCGCCGTGCTGGACGAGGCCCTCTGTGGCAGCGCCGGGCGTGGGACTCACCACATGCTCCCTGAGGCGTCCCGCTCCCCGAAAGCACTGTAGGCGCCATCTCGGTGCTTATAGGTCAGCTGCCGCTGGTAGCCTGTGGGACAAGCAGAGGTGATGGCATCCTCTGCTGAACGGCCTGGCCCGGGCCGGCCCATGTCCCACCCTGGGAACCACAGACCATGCCACAGCCACATCGGGGATCCTTGAAACTGCCCCATCACAGCAGGGCTGGCCAATGTGCACCATCTCGGGGCAACGCCCGCCCTCCATCCCCAGAGGTGGGGACTGCTCCGCCCAATGGAGACGCCACAGTGACCAAAGCAGGAGAGTGACGGGGACAGAAGGGAAGGAGGGAGGGAAGTCAGGCAACTAGGGGGCCTCCAAGCTGGGCATCAGGTCTTATTGTAAGGCCAGCAGGGGGCATGGGCAGTGCAAGCCCTGCAAGCGATTACAAATTGATCAGATCATGAGACTCAGAAATTCCACTCCAGCGATCTTCCGTGTGTCTTTACCCAGCCCAGGAATGGGACGGTGGGTGGCAGCACCATCTAAGGGTCCCGAGCTGGAGACCGCTGCTTGCCCATCAGCACGCACATCGTGGTCCCTTTACACAGCAACGGGAGGTGAAAGGACCCCGCGTCCCCCAGCTCAGGGAGCAACTCTCTCTCTCTCTCTCTCTCTCTCTCACACACACACACACACACACACACACACACACACACGGCGCAGGCAGGAGCACGCTGTGGATGCCCTGGTCAGAGCGCCAAGAGCAGAAAGCTAATCTGTGCTACTCAGGGCAGGAAAGTAAACCCAGATCCAACTCCGATATTTTATAGGACTTTTTCTATTCTAAATGTGTGTGTTTTTAAATATTACTAGAGGCCGGGTGCACGAAATTCATGCACAGGAGGGGTCCCTCAGCCCAACTGCACCCTCTCCAATCCAGGACCCCTCAGGGGATGTCCGACTGCTGGTTTAGGCCCGATCCTAATTGCTCACTTGCCTGCCTGACTGATCGCCCCCTACCTGCTCTACCCTGCCGGCCAGATCACCCCTAACTGCCTCAGCCCCCGCCACTGTGGCTTTGTCTGGAAGGACGTCTAGAAGACGTCCAGTCTACCCCATCTAATTAGCATATTACCCTTTTATTAGTATAGATTATATTGCTCTTGTTGGTTAAAAAAAAAGTCTACATTTTTAAAAGATTCTGTTCTTTCCCCTGGCTGACTACCAGTACTCAGAGCCTTGTCCTCACAGGTGTGGCCCCAGCTCTGCTGACAGTGGCCTCACTCAGCCACTTCCTTCCCTCCCCCCATCTACTGTGCCTGGCATGCGGGCCACCCCAGCAGTCATGGCTGCCTTCCTCCCCACACCCTCAACCAGTTCCCCCAGTACCTTGTACCAGGTGATCAGTGGTCTCCCTTTCCACTTCGGGGCTGAGCTGCCGGGTTTTCTGAAGATACTTCAGGACAAAGACATTGGGCGCAAAGTGGATCATGTTTTGCTCTCCGCAGCCAAAGGGCAGCCGCAGGAGGCTGCTGAGGTGGCTCAGGGTGGGCCCCATGACGTCTCCTGGGGAGAAGGAAAGGAAGGCTGGGCTGGGGCCCGGCCTTGCCAGGGTCCTCGCTGTCTTTGGGGCAGCTTTGCAGAGATGGGAGCCCACCTGTGGCCTAACAGTGGCCACCCCCACCTCCGAATGCTAGTGCTGCCATTTGACACTGGACTGCACCCTGTCCAGTCAGCCCACCTGACCTACCAGCTCTGGTGGCCACCTCATACACACCTCCCTGTGTTCCTTAGCTTGAACTCAGGTGTTCTTTCTCTGCCTTTTCATTACACTAAATGCTTTTTGCTTTCTGGCTTTTTAAACAGGTACATTCAAGGCTATGAATTTCCCTCAAAGTATGATTTTGCTGCACCTCACAAATAATAATGCATCAATACAGCCATTTAGATTTCTAAATCATTCTAAATATTTTTTCTAACTTTTAATAAAAAAGGTGATTTTTAAAAATTGCTTTTAGAGAGAGGAAAGGAGAGAGAGCAAGAGAAAATCAATTTATTTTTCCACTGATTTATGCATTCATTTGTTGATTCTTTTTTTTAATATGCTTTTATTGATTTCAGAGAGAGGAAGAGAGATAGAAACATCAATGATGACAGAGAATCATTGATCGGCTGCCTGCTGCAGGTCCTCTATTGGGGATTGAGCCTGCAACCCAGGTATGTGCCCTGACAGGGATTGAACTGTGATCTCCTTTGTTCATAGATCAATGCTCAACCACTAAGCCACACCAGCTGGGCCATTGGTTGATCTTGTATGTGCCCTGACGGAACCCACACCCCTGGCTGATGGGGCTGCTGCTCTAACCAACTGTGCTACACGGCCAGGGCAGTATTTGGATTTTTAATAAAAGTTTCCATACATGTCAGTGCATTTAAAAATTTTTTTCTTTTACTTCCGGTCCTTATTCTCATCCTTTCACACTGTGTCTTCCTCTTCTCGGCCTCTCTGTCCCCAAAATTGCTGAGGGGCCCTCCAGAATCCCCACTGTTCCCTGGTCGCACCTCCTTTCCTTCCTTGGTCTTTCCTCCTGTCCCACTGTGGCTGCCACCGCTTCTGGGGCCTTCTCCGTGGAGGGGCTGCCTGGCTACTTTCTCATCGACCCCCTCTGGGTTCCCTGCGTCCTCTCTGCCCTCTGCCCTCTTGTGCGGAAGGCACTGGCACCGGGGTCAGCCTTCCCCTCCTCTCCACCTCGGCCCACATGCCTCCCCACCTATGCCCTTCACCTCCATTTGGGCCACGAACCCTCCCAGCCACCTCTAACTTCACCTTGTACCTCAGAAATCATCAACTCCAATATCTTCTGATCCAGCCACAGCCATCAACCCTGAGCCTCAGGGCTTCCACTCTCTGATGTCAGACCTAAGACCCCCTCGGTCAGGCCTGTCTGCCCGCTCCTGGCCTCTCCCCCTCCCCACCCTTCCAGCTCCCAACAGAAGATGGATCACACAGTGCCTACTTCCCACTCCCATGCCTGAGCTACAGAAGACAGTCCACAGCCCTAGAGGCTCCGGTCACAGCTTCTTGCCCCTGTTCAGCCAACGTTCTAGATGCCTGCGCCTCTCACCAGGACCCCCACGCCCCTCCCTGTACCCGGCTGGTTTCACCTGGCCGTTTGGCCTTCTTTGCCCATTGCCCCAGCTCCATTGCCTCTGGAGTTTATCACCTGCCCCTTGGGGTCACCCTACACAGGGCTTGGACCGGGTAGGCTGGACCTGTCTTCTCGGCCAGACAAGGCGCTCTTCAAGGGTAGGTTTGGGATCACCTCTGGGACTGTCCCCAGAGCCCAGCATGGAGAAGGCACTAGAAACTACTTGTCAGGTGAGAGTGGGTGTATGGCTGGAGGCCCTAGGGGCACAGGTTCCCAGCAGAGCCCAGTGTGACCTGAACCTGAAGTGGCCACCTGGCCCTCGGGCTCCGGCCCCATCCTCCCGAGCCAAGCTGTGGAGCTGGCACACCTATGAGGGAAGCGGCCGCCCGCTCCGAGCCAGGGATGGCGCTGGGTGGGACCCCCAGGGTGAAGGCCTCGCTGTAGCTCTCATCCGCCTCCATCTTCCTCCAGATGCGGAACTCGCCCACGGAGCCCCAGCCGGTGGAGAAGCCAATGAACTGCACATCTGGGGCCTTGGGGAGGGTCCAGGTCATGATGACAGACTCGTTGGATGGCTCTGGGCCGTACCCAACCTGCAAGGAAGAGGCCACGGCTGCTGGAAGCTGGGAGAAAGCACGCAGTGGCACTCAGGCAGCAGCAACACTGGCTACCGGGTCCAGGTCAGAGAAACCAGAGGTTATCCTATCCATTGAATGGCCAACAGAGACACAGCACGGCATCTACAGGTCCCGAGGTGACCCGGCTCCCTGGAACCTCTGGGCCTTTGCACATGCTGTTCCCTCTGCCAGGAACATCCTTCACCCTGGTTTGCTCAATGGCCTATGTCCCTCCTCTAGGAAGCTGTGTTAGCTGTTCCTTTTCTATGGCCCCCCTCCTTGGATCACAAAGTACCCTGAGCCCCTTTTTGACCTGGTCACATCCACTTTCTTTCTACCTAACCACCCACCACCGCTCAGCTCCCAGATCCCCAGGCGCTTCCTCTGCCAGAGCTCTCACCACAACTCCAGGTGGACTGTGAGAAACTCGAGGTGCCGCCCTGTGTCCACCCTCCTCCTCCCCAGCCCTCCTCAGAGCCACACACAGAGCGGGAAGCAGTAAAGGTCAAAGAACCACGCGGTTCCCATGCCCAGCCAGGCCAGCCCAGCCGTGCCTCGATGAGCCCGCCGTGCCAGCTGATCCAAAACGTTCGGAACTCATCCCAGGAGAGGATCTTGGCCGTGTGTGTGCCGGCCACGGGCTCGCCCATCTTGCTGGTGGAGATCCAGGACCTGGTGTTCTGGTGTCCCCCTAGGACGATCTCAACCATCTCTGCGGTGTCTTGGGGCCCGGGGGACAAGGCCACGCGGGCGTCGTTGTGGGCTCGCACGGCCAGGTCGAAACGCGTGAGGCGCTGTGGCCGCTGCACGTACTGGAACTCGTACTTGTTGGGCGTGGAGATATGAACTCTCTCTGGATGGAGGAAAGGAAGAGGGGGCATTGTGGGTCGCCTGAAGGCCCCCGCCTCCCTGTTGCCTGCTCCTGGAGCCGAGAATGGGGACAATGGGGAGTGGGTCTCACTGTGGCTCGGCCAGCAGCTGCAGAGGCATGGCTGCTGCTGGCTTAATGACGGCTGTGCCAACAGCACAGGAAAGAAGACGTGCTCTCAGGGATACTTCCTGCAAAAGATGCACAAGACCTGTGCCCTGGGAACTGGAAATGCTACTGAAACTAAGACAGACCCAAGTCAGTAGGGAGCCAGATATGTTCATGGGTCTGAAGACAATATTTCGAGACACTAATCTACAGATGTGATATCATCCCAACAAAACCCCAGCAGGGTCTTTGGAGAAATTGCAAAGCTGATTCTACATGGAAACGCAAGACCTAGAAGAAGCAAAACAACTTTAATAAGAAAGAATCGAGTTGGAGGACTCACCCCATATGACACTGAGACTAAAGCTACAGGAATAGCCCGGCTGGTGTGGCCCAGTGGTTGATCATCGCCCTATGAACCAGGAAGTCATGGTTTGATTCCCGGTTCAGGGCACATGCCTGGGTTGCAATCCCTCCGCCCCCCAGTAGGGGGCATGCAGGAGGTGGCTGATAAATGATTCTCTCTCATCATCGATGTTTCTATCTCTTTCTCCCTTCCTCTCTGAAATCAATAAAAAAAATAAGCCTCCCGCACACCCCACACTGGGGATCGAGCCCGCAACCCAGGCATGTGCCCTTGACCGGAATCGAACCCGGGACCCTTCAGTCCACAGACTGACGCTCTATCCACTGAGCCAAACCAGCTAGGGCAAATATATATGTATTTTTTTTTAATTCTAAAAAAAATAAAATAAAACTACAGGAATCACCAGAGTGTAGCTGTGCTGTCAACATAGACAAATCCTCAATGGAACAGAACAGGGAGTCCAGAAATAGACACACACACATGTCTGAACAACTGACTTTCAACAAAGCTGTGAAGGCAATCCCACAGGGAAAGAAAAGTCTTTTCAAGAAATGGTGCTAGAGCCCTGGCCGGTACTCAGTGGGTTAGAGAGAGAGAAACTTACTTGTTGTTCCACTTATTTATACATTCATTGGTTGATTCTTGTACATGCTCTGACAAGGGATTGAACCCACAACCTTGGCATATCGGGATGACGCTCTAACCAGGCATAAATGCTAATTTAAGGGGCGTCAAGGTAGACCCCGGACCCCCACCCTCTGGAACTCACTTTAATTTCCCATGTCCTCCTCTGCTGCACCAAGGTCTGGGTCTCCCTAATTCCTCAGTGCCACTCTAACACCCCTTCCCTGGACCCTGGGCTCTACTCCTGCCCACAGTCACTTTTCTTGTTGGCATCGACAGTCTGCAATTGGGTACATTCACTTCCTGTGTGGCAGGTGCCCAGCCCTCACTCTGGTTCATGGCTGTCCCCAGACAGAACATCTCAGTTCTCTGCTGCTGGGTCCTCAGCCCCCAGGGAGGGTGGCTGTCTACTTAGCAGCTGGAGAGCTGCGACACTGCAGGGGTAAGGGCCGAAGTCCTCAGGGGGTGGGGCCGGGGACTCACCGTTGGGACAGAAGAAAGCACTGTAGGTGTACGTGCGGGGAGCTCCTTCGGGCTGAAACAGAGAAATGGGGAAACAGCGTTGGCTGGCGGTCAGGAGAGGGTGCAGTGTCCTCCCAGGGCAGCGGCTCCAGCTCTGGACACTGCAGGGTGATGCCAACCTCACAGGTACACAGACAAGGCCTGGGCTGCCCACCTCCCAGGCCCAGGTGGGGAAACTGAGGCTCCCGCCCCCTTCCCTGGGCTCTAGTCAAACAAACTCACCAACCAATCCTGGACTTGCCATGCTCCCCACGCTCCCACTGGCCCTCCTGGCCGCCCTCTTCCACGGGCTGCCAGCCCAGTGTCCCTCTGGGGGTGGGGAGCACTATGCCTTGAAGGCTGCCGTGACCGAAGGCCCCACCTGACGCCCCTCAGCACCCAGAAGGGGAGGCCACGGAGAGGGGCCAGATGCTGCAGCCTTCTGGCGAGGGGCCCCCTCACCTGTCCAGGGCCCCCAGGGCCCCGAGGCCCTGCTGAAAGAAACCAGGGAGGTCCCAGGGAGCCGAGCCCTGACCCGGTGCCCTGGGCGAGGGCGTGGGCTCACCTCCACGATCACGCTGCGCCGGACGTGGTCCCTCCCGGCGGGGACCCTCCCGTCAGCGTAGCTCTCCTCGGCCTGTTTGCTGGGCTTCCCGTCCCGGCAGCAGCTTGTTTCTCCGTAAGCCAGGACTTTGGCTGCAGAGATCTGAGTGCTCAGTGCTGCTCTCAGAGCAGGGAACTGTCCTGCCCCCCTTGTAACATTCATGCACATGTATGTGTGCGCATGCACGCACACGTGAAAGCTGCATGGTGTATATGTGCGTGTGCACGTGTGTGTCTGTGCATGCATGTGTTTGTGTGCATGCATGTGTGTGTTTGTACTTGCATGCATGCACACGTGTGTGCTACACTGGTTTGGTGCCTTAAGAACCCGGCTCTAGCAGGTAAGGCCTCAAGCCCCACCCTCAGGGGCCGCCTCCCCCATGTCCTGACCATTCCCTCTGGCCGGCCTCCCCAGCTACTTTCCTGCCCTTCAGGAGGGCCCTCCCTCCACCCCACACCTCGCCCCTGCGTGGCCTGGAGTGGGTGCCCAAAGAGCAGGGCCCTCACCTGTGATGTTGCTGAGCCCCAGGTCGCTGAAGGACAGGACCACCCAGATGGGCTCCGTCTCCCCAGAGGCCACGCACAGCTTCTTGGTCAGATGACGTTTGCCGGGATGCCCGACAAACCGGGTGCCCTTGGGAACGGAGATCTTCACGTACACCTGCAGGGGGTGGGCTCATGGTGCCCCGAGTCTGTGCGACCCCCAGCACACCCCACCACCCGCCGCCACCGTCAGCCTGCCAGCCCTCCCCCAAAACCGTGCCTCCTTGGAAGCCCCCTTTCCAGTTCTAACCAGAACCTGTACTCACAGTGTCCTGCTGGGAGCCCCCTTCCCCCCTCAGCTCCCCACATCCCCCAGGTCTAGTTCCCCCCTCAGACCAAGACCAGTTCAAGAGCAACCTCTCCACAGCCACCCCGGGGCATCGAGTGATGAGCCGCTCCCCATGCAGGCCCCACAGAGCAGCCCTCTGAGACTCTCCAACCACCGAGGCTACAGCATCCTAACAGCTCTGTGTGCGCATGCGTGTGCACCATGTGTCTCTATAACCCCAAATCTAGGACAGGCTCTTTGCTCCCCATCTGCTTGTTCGGCCAGCAGGTATGAAGTACCTCGTGGGTGCAGGTGCCCTGCTAGGAGCTAAAGAAACAGAACTCAGTGAACCACGGAGCCTGTGGGAGTGAGCGGGACCAGGCTGAACTCACACACCCAGTTTACAGATAGGAAAACTGAGGCAGAACGGCTGGTAGTTTAGCCAAGCTAAAGCCCAGAGGGTCCTCTGAGGAAAGGGAGGCACAGGTGTGCTGAGACCACGTCCCAACCCCCAGCAGCCTCGGCGCCCTTCAGCTCACAAATTCCAACCCCTCCCTCGACAGATGTCCTCATTTTTCAGGAAAAGCCAGCAATCTGTTTGGGGGGAGTAACCTCTCTTGGTTTCTACAGTGTCTCTGTTTTGGGGCCACAGCTCACATCTTCTGTTGTCCGTGTGAAATAAGCCAGAAGCCTTGGGGGACACTGTGCACCTGGGCAGGGTCTGGAGGAGGCCAGCCGTGTCCCCAGCGCCCCGCTGGCCGGGGTGAGGCTGACACCGAGCTGGACTCCTGACCCTGTGCCCCGCCTACCGCTCTGCCCCGGCCCCAGTTTATAATCGCTGCCCCCGAGAGCTGACTCTAACCATGGGGAGCCCTCCTCGCCTCCCTTCCTCTCACCCTCCAGCTGGCATCCAGGCTGAGACGGGGCTCAAAGATGACAAGGTCAGGGAGGATGGGGGCCCCTGGCCTCCCCAAGCTGCACCAAATCAGAGCCCCCCAAACACCCTTTCCCCACTGTGCCCCTACCAGATCCTGGCCCTGCAGGGCCCCTCCACCTCACCTGCTGTCCTTCCCTGTCACCAGGTTCTGAAATCCCTCAGCCTCCAAGGTCAGCCTCCTCCAGGGCAGCTGCTATGGGTCGAACTGTGTCCCCCCAAAAGATATGCTGATGCTCTAACCCCCACTACCTGTAATCGTGACCTTATTTGGAAACAGGGTCATCAAATTACAATGAGACCCTAATCCAACATGACTGGGGTCCTTCCTTATAGCATTTGGACGCAGACATTCACAGAAGGAAGCGGGCCACATGAAGACAGGGGCAGAGATGGGAGCTACGCAGCCACAGGCAAGAGGAACACAAGGGTTGCAGCAGCCACCAGAGGCCTGGAGAGCCAGGCAACACTGTCCCTCAGAGCCTCACAGGGTCATCAAATTACAATGAGACCCTAATCCGACATGACTGGGGTCCTTCCTTATAATATTTGGACGCAGACGTTCACAGAGGGAAGGTGGCCACGTGAAGACAGGGGCAGAGATGGGAGCGCCGCAGCCACAGGCAAGAGGAACACAAGGGTTTCGGCAGCCACCAGAGGCCAGGAGAGCAATGATGGGCTCAGAGCCACTGTCCCTCAGAGCCTCTAGAACAGTGGTTATCAACCTTCTGGCCCTTTAAATACATGTTGTGACCCAACCATAACATTATTTTCGTTGCTACTTCATAACTGTAATGTTGCTACTGTTATGAATCGTGATGTAAATATCTGATATGCAGGATGGTCTTAGGCGGCCCCTGTGAAAGGGTCATTCGACCGCCAAAGGGGTCGCGACCCACAGGTGGAGA
>NW_006294353.1:329145-330994 GCF_000327345.1 Myotis davidii | reverse complement strand
TGGTGGATCAGAGGCCGATCCCATCCTGCCTCTGCCTCCTCCACAACACAGACGCTGTCCCCGCAGTCCCCACCCTGTGTCCCCAATATCCCAGATGCTATTCCCACGGCCCCCAGGATGGCCCCGCTTCCCATACCTTCCCGATATCCCAGATGCTCACCCCACGGCCTCCCCAGGATGACCCCATCTCTCCCCTGCTTCCCTGATAGCAAAGATGCTGTGCCCCCTCTAACATCCCCCCCGGACGACCCCACCCGCCCGCTTCCTGATATCATGGGTGCTGCCCCCCAACAGAGGGCTGTGGGGGGCTCAATACCTCAGCGCAGGTGCCCATGTAGTTGTAGATGCTGAGCGGGATCTTGACCTGCTCCCCGCGGACCACCTGGGGGGGCAGCGTGAAGTCCACAAAGAAGGGCTTGAAGGTCTTCAGCAAGGAGGGCGTGGCGATGCCCAGGCCCCACGCCGAGGACAGACCCACAGCCTCGCCCACCCAGCTGGTGATGGAGTCGGGGACCTGCACACGGAACGTCTCCTCGCCAGACGGGTCGCTGCGGAAAGACGGACAACCTGTGGGCCCTTCTCCGGGGCCAGGCTGCAGCGGCGAGGTGGGGACAGATGACGCGAGCCACACGGCCCAAGCCCAGAGAGGTACCCCCTGCAGCTGGGGGGAATCACTTAAGACACCATGAGCGTGTGACAGCAGAGGGCCGCCCTCTGCCCCGACTCGCTGTGATCAGAAATGTGAATGGCTCTGAGGACAAAAGCCCATAGGGACACAGGCCCCCAAAATACGGGTTCAGAGGCACAAACTTTAGCAGTGCATGCTCCGCCCAGTTTAGGGGAGAAGAGGGGACCAGTCACTTAGGGCATGCTGTGAGTCCCAGAAAGGTGTGTCCACGTCCTGACCCCTGGTTCCTGTGGATGTGGCCTTATTCAGAAACAGGTCTTTGCAGCTGTTGACATGAGGTCACGCTGGGGTAAGTGGTCCCTAACGCAATAGCAGGCGTCCTTATAAGAAGGAAAGGCCATGGGGAGACAAGGCAGACACGGGCAGAGGACCATGGGGAGACAGAAGCAGACACTGGGGTGATGTGGCTGCGAGCCAAGGACACCTAGAGCCCCCAGAAGCTGGAAGAGACAGTGAACATCCTCCCCCAGAACCTCCGGAGGGAGCTCAGCCCTGCCGAAGCCTTGCTCTCCGACTTCTGGCCTCCAGACCATGAAAGAATAAATTTCTATCGTTTTAAGTCTCCCAGCTTGTGATCATGTGTTACCGCAGACCCAGGAAACTGATACAGTAACCCCCACAAAAAGAAAGAAAGAAAGAACATAAAAAGCTTTAACAATTTTTAAATTGATCACATGACACAACAGTATTTGGGGCCTATGTAAAACACATAATTCAAACGAACTCCACCTGTTTCTTTTTACCCCTCTGACATGGCACTAGGAGGTTTGAAATTACATATCGGACAGCACTGCTCAAACCCGCCCCAGATCCTCCCTGCCCCCGCCAGGGGCACACTGATCGCTCTAGGATGGCTCTGGGGACAAACCCTATTGTCCCCTTTGCGGTTTCAGGATGTCCTTTGGCAATTTGCCTTGGCATTTGGTGCAAAAGAGCTCGTTGGAAAATAAAACCTTTAACCCGAGGAGAAGCCTGAGAACGGAAGCCGGAACTACACCTGGGCTGGCAGGGAGCCAGGCTGCTGCTCCTCACCTGCCCGTCCACCTCTGTCCACGTCCGGAGCCTGACCCAGCTGGGCCTCGCGGGGCAGCCAGACACCCCAGGCTGCAGCTTGCAGAGGCCACACTGCCCGCCAGGCCCCGCAGTGCCTGCGAACCTATC
>NW_006294353.1:327036-327674 GCF_000327345.1 Myotis davidii | reverse complement strand
CTCCCCCACCCCAACCACTCCCATTCCTCAGAGCGCCTTTCCTCATCGGTCCATCCTCAGAAGCCTCACAGTCCACCTTCCCTGGGGGTTGTCCCTTCACTTAAAAAAATTACAAGAAGCCCAACTGGAAATTTAGCAAAACGGCTCAGAATTTAAAAAACGGTCACATTCTTTCCACCTGCAATACCTCTCCTGGGAATGCACCCTGGAAATACCCACAAACACCTGTGCCAGACAGACAGAGAGATGGAGCAGTTCCTGGCAGCCCTGTGAGCATTAGCAAACAGCTGGACTCTCCATCAGCAGGGGGCTGGTTAATCATATGACACACATCCGTACAGCAGAACACTCTATGCCCGTGAAAAAGAGGGAGATAAGCATGTACCGTATGGACTGATAGGGACTGTCTCCAAGGCTTGTTGTTGGCTTAAAGAAGGGAGGTACAAACAGTATTGTAGTCTTCTCCCAGAAATGCCTCCGTGTGCACCCAAACGACCACAGGAGGAGCCTGGTCTGCCATGCCCTGATTTGGAATTTGGAAGCTAAGATCCTGTGGGGCTGCCCTACTCCTGCTAAATGAGTGGCCCAGGCAGGAAGAACCCGGGGGACCCAGGCACCCAGCAGCCACTGCAGGGGGG
>NW_006294353.1:322352-326837 GCF_000327345.1 Myotis davidii | reverse complement strand
CCCGTGAAAAAGAGGGAGATAAGCATGTACCGTGTGGACTGATAGGGACTGTCTCCGAGGCTTGTTGTTGGCTTAAAGAAGGGAGGTCCAAACAGTATTGTAGTCTTCTCCCATTTACGTTTGTTTTTAAATCCTTATATATGCACCCCAAAATTCTAGAAGGGTATCTAAGAAATTATCGGCCATGGTTGTCTCTAAGAAGGGAATAAGAGACTCTGGAGATGGGAGGCTTCCGCTTCACTGTATAACCTTTCATACTGTTTGAAAAAATTTTAACCACAGGCACACGGTTCAAAAAACATTTTGTCCTCGGACTAAGAATGTTATCCAATTACAGAAAGGCACAGACACCTGCTTTTTAAGGCATTTCCTGTGCCTTTTGCATTGGGATTTGCAGT
The DNA here is from genome assembly GCF_000327345.1 of Myotis davidii. Taxonomy (NCBI): domain Eukaryota; kingdom Metazoa; phylum Chordata; class Mammalia; order Chiroptera; family Vespertilionidae; genus Myotis; species Myotis davidii. Next base: position 326,439 of record NW_006294353.1, on the reverse strand, counting down.
TACCCTTTTGTGGTTTTGGGGTTCAGAAGGCTGCTTCCAGGCCAAGCTCTCGAGGCCCCCGGGGCAGTGGCTGACTGGTGGAGCCTGAGGGGCTGGTACTCGCCTCCCTCACCCAAACCACATCCCAGAAATGCCTCCGTGTGCATCCAAACGACCGCAGGAGGAGCCTGGCCTGCCACGCCCTGATTTGGAATTTGGAAGTTAAGAAGCTGTGGGCCTGCCCTACTCCTGCTAAATGAGTGGCCCAGGCAGGAAGAACCCGGGGGACCCAGGCACCCAGCAGCCACTGCAGAGGGGGCTGGCGCGTTGGGAAGGCGCTCAGTTTAGGCAGAGGACGCTTGAAAGGTGAAGAGGGCTTTCATGGGTAGGCCCACCAGGGCGGAAGGCCCTCTGGTCCATTTTTGATTCAGAAAAAGGGCTGAGGAGCCAGGGGCCCATCCTCAGGGTCTCCGGAGAGACCCAGGTGCTGAGGGACTGCTGACTGCATCGACCCCATTCCTGGCCCCCTTTGGCTGTGTGCCCTCTCTCAGAGGGAGAGGTGGGAAAGAGGACATCCCAGGCTTGCCTCCCCTATCTGAGCTCATATGCCCTTAAATCCAGAGAGTGGGGAGGCAAAGTCTTCAGGGCACCCTTCCCCTTCCCAAGCTGGCTGGCTGGCCCGTGATTGAGAACCTAGTGGCAGAAGCACAGGAATGAAGAGGGTGGGAGGTTTAACCACAGGCACACGGTTCAAAAAACATTTTGTCCTCGGACTAAGAATGTTATCCAATTACAGAAAGGCACAGACACCTGCTTTTTAAGGCATTTCCTGTGCCTTTTGCATTGGGATTTGCAGTTACCCTTTTGTGGTTTTGGGGTTCAGAAGGCTGCTTCCAGGCCAAGCTCTCGAGGCCCCCGGGGCAGTGGCTGACTGGTGGAGCCTGAGGGGCTGGTACTCGCCTCCCTCACCCAAACCACATCCCAGAAATGCCTCCGTGTGCATCCAAACGACCGCAGGAGGAGCCTGGCCTGCCACGCCCTGATTTGGAATTTGGAAGTTAAGAAGCTGTGGGCTGGCAAGCCAGAAGGCTGTACAATGTAGGGGGTAAGACAGAGGAATCAGACAGACCTGAGTTCAGATATTGGCTCTACCACTTCCTGGTATGATCTCTGGCAAAGAACTTAACTTCCCTGTAAAATACGAGTAGGTATCATACTATTACTCACTTCGGGGTTGCTCTGATTAAATCAAGGCCAGTACACAGTGAACATTGCATCCCAGATTATATCTCCCTAATGGCGCTGAGGGACTGCTGACTGCATCGACCCCATTCCTGGCCCCCTTTGGCTGTGTGCCCTCTCTCAGAGGGAGAGGTGGGAAAGAGGACATCCCAGGCTTGCCTCCCCTATCTGAGCTCATATGCCCTTAAATCCAGAGAGTGGGGAGGCAAAGTCTTCAGGGTGCCCTTCCCCTTCCCAAGCTGGCTGGCTGGCCCGTGATTGAGAACCTAGTGGCAGAAGCACAGGAATGAAGAGGGTGGGAGGAAAAATAGGTAGGCAATCGGGGAGCAGAAGGGAGGGGACAAAGAGAGAAACAGGAGAGAAGAGAAAACATCACCTCCGGTATAACAAAGGTTTCCATAACTCCAGGGACAAAGCCACAAATCTGAGGAAGATATGTGAATGCCTCTCTCTCAGTAATTGATAAGTTAGCAAACAAACAAACAAAAGATGAGTAAGGATATGGAGGATCTGGATACCACTATCGGTAAGCTTGACCAAAAGTATGCTTAGAGAGCCCTGTACCCAATGATAGGGGTTAGGATATTCAAATAGACATGAGCATTTACAATCACTGGCAATATAGTCAGTCTCCAAAATAAAACCAGACAATGGATATCATACAGACCATGCTCACTGGATATGATGCACATTCGAAAAAAATTTACAAAACACATAAAAAAATCACTTGAAATTTTTAAAAACTTCTGGACAATTCACAGCTCAGAAAGGGAATATTCTGAGCTATAATGGAAACACATACAGAACAATTCAGGTGCAGCCAAAGCAGTACTCTGAGGGAAATTCATAGCATTCAAAAAGCTTAAACATTTAGAGTTAAAATAAGAAAGATTGAAAAGTAATTATTTGGTTTCAACTTGAGAAGATAGGGATTTTGAGAGGAAGGAGAACGAGAAAGAAAAAGAAGCAGGGGAAAGAGAAAGGGTAATAGAATTTTCTAAGCAGAGTCTCTGGGAGATGGAGGATCTCCCAGCTTCCCTCCCTGTCCTGATCCTTCTCTCCTGATGGACCTTCCTCTCTCTATAACCCCAACCCATGCACGGGATGTGGCTAAAAATGGGGAAGGGTAGAGCTGAATGCTCAGTGCCCAGCCCACTAGGTAAGTGGTGATTTTGTCCCCAAGAGGACTATGGGTGATGCCTGAAGACATTTGTGCTTGTTACAACTGGGGGAAATTGATGCTTCGGGCATCAGATGGGTGGAGGCCAGGATGCTACTCAACACCCTACAGTGCATGGGTTGGCCTCACCACAAAGAATGATCTGGCCCAGCCTTTTTTATTATTATTAGTTTTTCTTTTTCTTTTTTTGGCCACAGCCTTAGATGTCAACAGGGTGAAGTTTGAAAACCCTGCTCGAGGCAGCGGCAATTACCTGGGAGGCTGCCTGGAGGATGCCACGGCCATCAGGCTCCCTGTGTGGGGTTGGAAGGTGTGGACAGCCTCGTCGGTGTATAGGCCACCATCCTGCCGGTGGTTCAGGCTCACCAGGTCAGTCATCACCACCAGCCCTGTTTCCTAGACAACAGACAACAAGAGACCCACGGTGGGGAAGTGGATGTAATGTCCCCAGCAGTTCTCATCACCCTGAGGCCACTGACCCAACATTGCTTCTGTGTCATGGCCCTGCAGCAGGCTTGGTGACATGGACTGAGGGGGCCATGGCACCCAGTGACCATCCAGGACAGAGTAGAGGAAAGCCCAATACATTTGTGGCTCAGACAGGCAAACCCACAGAGACAGAGAGCAGATTGCTGGCTGCCAGGGGTGGGGAAGGGGACGTGGGGAGTGGCCGCGAATGGAGATGGCGTTTCCTTTTGGGGCGATGGGAATGGTTTGGTACTAGGTAGAGGTAGTGGTTGCATCGCATTGCAAATACACTAAAGGCCAATGAATTGTTCACTTTGAAATGGTTAAATTTCCTGTTGTGTGGCTTTCACACACACACACACACAAAATCGACTGTTGTAGTGCCTGGTCCAGACCAAGGGCCAGTGACTGTCACAATTATCTCCCTCACTCTGCTAATTATTGGGACAACTGGACTGAGGGGAAGCCCCGTCCTGGTCTGGCCGACTCTGCCTTGCGCACAGCAATGCAAACCTAGTTACTCTGACTCAGAAACAGCACCTCCTGATTCCCAAAGCTGCCAGGACCCAGGGGTTCAAATCGCCTGGCATTCAACAAGCACGTAATTGAAACTTCATTTGTTCCAACATAGGTCTACAGGTATAGAGAGATATGTAATAAATATATTTTAGCTAATATAGCCAAATAAGTCATTTGTTCAAATATATTACATATGTTTTATAGATGTAGTTTTTAAGATAATTTTTTAAACTATTACAGCGAAAGGTTAATTGTGAGATCTAGGTGGTAGGTATACAGGTGTTTATAAATTTGTTCAACTTTTCCAAATGTATGGAAAATTCCACCGTAAAAACGGTGTGTGTGGGGGCGGGGGGGTTAAAACGGGGAAGAAAAGCACCTTCAGATGGGACATGCATTTGCGTGGAGACCATTAGCATGTAAGGTGGGCTCCCAGCCTGACCTAGACTGACAGACCTAGACTGACACTGGTACACATGGCGGCTGCTGGCACCAGCCCCACCCTTGAAGGCAGGCAGGAGAGGGGTGGACGGGAGCTACAGATGTCATTGCAAGCGAACCCACCACCTGAGAACACAGCCACCTACTCCCCTTGTGAAGGTTTTCCTTCCAGCAAAGCACCTGAACATCACTGCTCCCTATCAAGTTCAAGTTGTCAGTCCGTGCTGAGAGCCGTCCTGCTCTCATCTGCCTTGCACA
>NW_006294353.1:310139-322264 GCF_000327345.1 Myotis davidii | reverse complement strand
GGGGGGTGGGGGCGGGGAGGTCTGCTTATGAGCTTCCACTGGGGAGAATCGCAAACAAGTTCTGCAGCAATGAGTCTGGGAGCCTCCACCCCCACCCAACTCTGTATCCCCAAGACCCTTTGTTTCAAAATGAGAAGAGCACAGAAGCGGGTTCCAAGACCACCCCTCCTTACGGCAAAGGCAAACCCGGAGTCCTTGGTGACGCCCCAGAGCCAGGGGAAGACGAAGGAGCGCCGGCGGCGGCGGGCGGCCAGCCCAGCCCACCAGAGGGGTCCGTCCTCCCACGACACCCTGAGGGCATCAGACACGTCGTAATCTTCCAGTTCCCGGAAAACCTACAGGCAAGCGGGGCGTGGGGGTCAGTCAGCTAAGGGTTTCTTTCCAGCCCAAGCTGGCTCTCACGGGCCTGGCGTGCTCCCGTCTCAACCTCCGTTCACACACATCACTGAAGACAAGCCTAGGGGACAGGCACTGGTGGTGGTAAACACAATGTAAAGGGAGCCCTTTAAGACGGAGCCGGAGCGGTCACGCCAGAGGAACTGAACTGCCTTGCACGACGTATGCCTCCAACATTTGGAATGTGAAAACCAGGCAAAATAACCTGTGGTCGAGGCCTAAAGCAACACTGTGCCCCCAAGAACTGTTTGCAAAGGTAACAAGAAAGCAGTTATTATAACTACTAGGCTGAAAAGATTTAAAAACCGTCTAGAATTAGCATCACTACGTTATGTTACCTGCACCAACAGAAATGCCTTCCTCCTACTGATGTAATTATTCCCCTTCCCTTTCCCGTAAACACCCTTTGCCTTTGTCCCCTAACCGGACACCATTTGGGCTTCTACCGGAATCAGTGAGTCCCTAGTAGCTCTTCTGATTGATCTAGAAAAAATGCTTGTTGCCTCTCACTTTGAAATTCCTCCTATTTTTAGGTTGGTAGTGGCACTGGCCCATTTTAAAGATGGGCAGACTGAGGCCGGAGAGGTGAGACCTGGACAAAGGTCTTCTGAATTTGACTCCAAGATCTTTCAACCGCACAGAAGCAGCGACAAAGGGTGGGTTCGCTGAGGAATGAGCCCCACGGAGAGAGGGTACGTGGGTTCACACCGGGCTCTTCACTTGCTGACAAGCAAGCAACCCCTGGGGAGGTACAGGAAGCCGGCACTCACCTGGGCGGGAGTCAGCCGGAAACCAGACCTCAGCAGGTAGACGCTCTTATCAACCACGGCGACACACATGCAGCTGCCCCTGGCAGCCTTGACCCGCAGGTCCACAACCTCCCCGGGCTGGGTCTCATTCACCGAATACGTCAGTGAAACCTGGACCCAAACACAGCAGAGAAATCAGGAGCTTGGCCCAAACCTCCCAAACCGCCCCCTCACCCTCTCCCACCTTGGTCCTCGCTAGCCCAGCCATCCAGGTGAGGACTCAAGGGGAAGGCAGAGTGAGAGGAACTAAGCTGGTGCAACTGGGACATTCTGTGCACAGGATGGGAGGGTGGGCCTGGGAGACAGGCGCTGGCCGAGGGCGTGTTGCGGCCAGGTGTGAAGGGGGCGGGGAGAGGGCAGGCTGAGCCTGCTGTTGGGGCATAAGCCGTGTCCCTCAGGTCGGAGCCCAGTGGGTAGAGAACAGCTTTTCCCTGTGTGTGCTGAATGCAAATCCCCACCTGGGTGACTTCTGGAGAAGCTCCAGCTACGATGCAACTTAGGTTCTGGTTATTCCTGAAGGCAGGGCAGCCCTTACAAGTCCTGCTTGTGGCGCCACCATGTGGCAGCTGTGCACAGCCCACCCCGCATTGACACCCCGGGGTTCCCAGCCCTGGATGGCGATTGACACCCTGGGGTCCCCCTACCCCCACCCCGTTGGGATCCCGATGTCCTACCTGGTTTTCAAAGAAAGTCTCCACAGTGAACTGGACGCTGTCGGCAACCCCTTCTCCATTCTCCCTGACATAGAAGACCAGCAGGCGGCCGAGGGGGACCATGCTGGGGGTCACGGCCAGTTGGAGAGAGGTCATGCATACACTGAGCTCAGCTGCTGGGGCTGGCGGGGGCTCTAAGACAAGTCAAAGGTGGGAGAGGTGGGGGAGCCAGCACTCCACGGCAGGCCCCCCAATTCCCAGGCTGCACAGCGCAGGGAGGGGCTGGCTCAGGCCCAGTGCTCCGGGAGGGGAGGGAAGCCAAGCCCCAGAGGACGAAGGTGAACAGTGCCTAGAGCCCCACTCGGGCCAGCAGCTCTCACCCAGGGCGATGCTGCCCCCTAGGGGCCATTCGGCAATGTCTAGGGACATTTGTGGTCACAACTTGGAGGTGCTACTGGCATCTAGTGAGTGGGGCTGGCATACTGATCAACACCCTACAGTGCACAGGGCAGAGAAAGCTCCGCCCTCAACACCAGCAGGGCCAAGGGTGAGGAAGTGACAGCATGGGAGAGGAGACCCTGTCTTCCTGTCTGTCTATGAATCTCAGGCGGCCGAGGGGGACCATGCTGGGGGTCACGGCCAGTTGGAGAGAGGTCATGCATACACTGAGCTCAGCTGCTGGGGCTGGCGGGGGCTCTAAGACAAGTCAAAGGTGGGAGAGGTGGGGGAGCCAGCACTCCACGGCAGGCCCCCCAATTCCCAGGCTGCACAGCGCAGGGAGGGGCTGGCTCAGGCCCAGTGCTCCCGGAGGGGAGGGAAGCCAAGCCCCAGAGGACGAAGGTGAACAGTGCCTAGACTAGAACCTCACTCAGGCCAGCAGCTCTCACCCAGGGCGATGCTGCCCCCTAGGGGCCATTCGGCAATGTCTAGGGACATTTGTGGTCACAACTTGGAGGTGCTACTGGCATCTAGTGAGTGGGGCTGGCATACTGATCAACACCCTACAGTGCACAGGGCAGAGAAAGCTCCGCCCTCAACACCAGCAGGGCCAAGGGTGAGGAAGTGACTTAGCATGGGAGAGGAGACCTTGTCTTCCTGTCTGTCTATCTATGAATCTATGCATCTATCTACCCATGAGTCTGTCTATCTATCTATATCTATTTATCTACCAATCCACAAATCAATTTGTCTACCTACCTATCTATCTATAAGTCTATCTATCCATGAATCTATGTATCTATTTATGAATCAATCTATCCATGAGTCAGTCAGTCTGTCTAGCTGGCTGTTTGGGTATCTATCCATCCATTCATCTATCCATCCATCCATCATGCTTTTCTCTTCCCTTCCATCTTTCCATACATCCATCTGTCTGTCCTTCTATTCACCCATCCATTCCTCCATCATCTGTCTATCTGTCTATCTATCTATCCATCCATCTATAAATCTATCCACCTATCTCAGGGATTCTCACGCAAGGTGACTTTTCTCCCTAGGGACACTGGTGATGTCCAGGATTGTTAGGTTGTCACTGCGTGTGGATGGGTTGTTACTGACATCTGGTGGGGGGAGACCAGGGATGTTGTTTCGGACCCTACGGTGCCCAGGACATCCCACCACGAGGATGACTCGCCCTCGAGCTCCCATAGTCCCCACTTTGGAGATCCTGCTTTAGGCAAAAGGGCTGTGAAAAGGAGGAAGCCCCTGGGACAGCGGTGGGTCTCGTGAGGAGCACATGGAGTCAAGGAGAAGAAAAAAAACAGGACTCCCAGGTGCGGCAACAACCTGGGCAAAGGCTGAAGGGCGCTGGCAGGAGGCACCATAGCAGGGTGTGGGCCAGTGCAGGGCCCCGCCTACTGCCACCTGCCCCATCCCCTGCAGACACACAGTAAGGACCTCTCCACCTGGAGCCGCTGGCCACCCTGCCATCCTGGCCCCAGCCCCGTCTCACTAGGGACACGTGCCCTGCGCCCAGAGGCAGGCTCGCCTCTTGGCTGTGTCTGGTTACCCCTTCTCTCCGGGGCACCTGTCCCAGTCTCCACGGCCGAGGAGGAGGAACGGGACTTCCAGCCTGCAGCCAGCTCACCTGTCTCCGAAAGGTGTGTTAAGCGAATCGGCTTCTCCAGGGCTGCCCGCCTGCTTCTCTGCTGGGTGACGCGGGCAGGCTGCTGGCCAGAGAGCACGATGTTGCCCCGTGCGGCCACCTCGTAGTGCAGGGTGAGATTGCAGGCACACGTGGACGTCACGGAAAAACGGGCTTCTTCCCCAACCTGCGGGAAATGGACGGCGTGGCTGGCCCTGCTGGTACCCACAGCCTGGCACCACCGTCACGGCCCACCCTGGGAGACGGCCGCCCTGGGGCGACGGGGGGCTGGGAAGGCTAAGGGAGGAGTGCTGGCCTTAGGGCGGGTCACCCGTGTCCAGTCCTGGCTGTGGCCATGTCCGCCTGGCAGCCTCACTGCTGCCCTACAAACGGGGCTCTCGTGCACTGAAATGCCATCCTGGGAGCTCTCCGTGAGGCGTCGGGTAGTAAAGATTTAACTTGGGCCCTAGCTGGCTTGGCTCAGTGGATAGAGCGTCAGCCTGCTGACTGAAGGGTCCCAGGTTTGATTCCAGCCAAGGGCACATGCCTGGGTTGTGGGCTAGATTCCCAGTGGGGGGCGTGCGGGAGGCAACCAATCAATGATTCTCCCTCATCATTGATGTTTCTAACTCTCTCTCCTTCTCCCTTCCTCTCTGAAATCAATAAAAGTATATTTTAAAAAAGATTTAACTTGGTCCAAAGAGAGGGCTGGCGTTCGCCCTCAGCTCCTAACAGGGGATCTCCACGCCCCTGAGGTGTCCTGCCGAATACGTGTCTTCGCTGACCTACGGTCTTGGGCCACACCAGCGTCACCTCTGGAGGGGCTGGGACTGAGGCCAGCCATGCAGTGGCCAGCTGTGTCTATGAAACTGACCCCCCATCAAAACTCTGGATGCTGAGGCTCAGATGAGCGTCCTGGTGGGCAGGACACCAGGCACGTGGTCATACATTTTTGCTGGGAACGTAACACAGTCTGTGACCCTGTGGGGAGAGGACGATGGAAGCTCACCTTCAGGATGATCCTGGACCCTGCCTCTTCCTGGGCTGATTTTTTAAAATATATTTTATTGATTTTTTACAGAGAGGAAGGGAGAGGGATAGAGAGTTAGAAACATCGATCAGCTGCCTCCTGCACACCCCCTAACTGAGGATGTGCCCGCAACCAAGGTACGTGCCCTTGACCAGAATCAAACCAGGGACCCTTCAGGCCTCAGGCTGCCGCTCTATCCACTGAGCCAAACCGGTTAGGGCTGAGCTGGTTTTAATCTATATCTTTCACTGTAATAAACCATAACTGTGAGCGTAACAGCTGGGAGTGAGCCTGTGAACTCCTCCTTGAAACTGAAAAACCTGAGGATAGTCTGGGGACCCCCAAACTTTGCAGTTGGTGTCAGGAGAGGGGGAGTCTTGGGGCATCTCCCTAACTGAGCAGGTGCCAGTGCTGGCAGTGGGCTGGCCCTTCTCATCGCACATAGGCATTCGATCCGAGGAAAACCCCATCGCTGGAGGGACGGGGGCTCCAACACCGGCATCAGCACTGGCCCTGCAGGGCCGTGTGCAGGCCCTGGAGGCACTGGAACAGGCCCACCGGAAGCCTTACCTGCAGGGGGCGGGCGGGCGGCTGCAGCTGCAGGTAGCACTGGCTTGGGGAGTACCAGCTGCTGAGAGACAGGTAGCTGGGCAGGTACTGGGTCCCCACAGGCTTTCCATTGAGTGCCGTCACCTTGGCCTGAGGAGGAGAGAGTGCTTGGTCAAGGCCTGGGTGCCTGGAGTAGGAAGGGAATCTTGGGGATGCGTCTGCCTGTCCAGCCGTGTAGCAAGACCCTCTCAGGCTCCAATTTCCCCTTTGGGGAACCCCCTCCCCGATTCTCAGTCAACAGCATTTAGTGTGGCTAGCGCCTGTTCTTCCCAGCTCTGTGGGAAACACGTGTCCAAGACTGGCCACTGGGTGTTGGGGGTTGGCTAGGTTGCCCACTTGGCCACTGGGTGACAGTTCCACCACCTAGTAGGGAACGCCACCCCTCCCAGGCTCGTCAGCAGCCAGGTGGCTTCTAAAGGGAATCAGCTGCATGAGAAGTGAGCAGGGGAGAGGGCAGTGAGGGGAGGGCCCGTTGTGCATTCCAGGGGCTCTGGACCCGCCCCGCCTGCAGCTCACGGCCCTTCTCCTGCCTGCCCCAGGTCCTGGTGGATACACCACTATTGCTCCTCAAGGGTTGGCACCTTTACTGGGTGCTAAAAGAATGTGGCTAACACAAGGGCGACCTCAGAGGGGGCAGTTTAAGACCTATGTGTGGTGCAATACACAGATCTTGGAACACAGAACCCTATATGTTCATGTTGATCAATGTCACTCCAATCAATTTGATAAAAATGAAAATACTCATGTGTGATAAAGAATAAAGACGTCGGCAGCTTCTGTCCAGCGCCTGGGAAGTAGCCTCCAGCCCCCTGGAACGTCCCGAGTGCTGTGAGCTCGTGGTGCCTGGAGGGCCCTGATAACATGTGCTAATGCGACCACTCGGGATGGGAACAGCCACACCAGAAAGACCAACCAGTGATCAGAGGGTTGGGGATCTGAGCCACGTGATCTCAGCCTGACCTCCAGGGGGGGGGAGGTAGCGGGGGACTTAGCTGAGTCTTAGGGCCCATGGTTCAATCAGTGGCACCTACATCATGAGACCCCAACAAAATCCGTGGACACCAAAGTATAAGTGAGCATCCCTGGTTGGCTGTTCTTTGTGTCTGTCATTCCATGTGGGTGAGCCAGGGTCCCGACTCCATGGCGATGGCACAAGAAGCTTCAAATTTGGGACCCTCCCTGCTCTCGCCCTATGATCTCTCTCTTTGCTTTATCCTAACTTGTATTATCCATAATAGCACGTAATATGCTAATTAGACCAGATGACCTTCCGGACAAAGCCGGGGCTGCGGGGGTAGCCCGGGTCCCGGGTGCCTGCCAATGGCCATAGGGAAGCCGGTGCCGGCAGGAGCCGGGGGAAGGAAGGCCTACTATTGCACGAATTTCATGCATCGGGCCTTTAGTTCTATTATAATAAAACTGTAATGGCCAAAGGTACGAACTTCTAGTTACAAACTAAAGTCCTAGGGATGTAATGTGTATCATGGTGACTATAGTTAACAATTGTGTATTATATATTTAAAAGTTGCTGAGAGAGTAAATCTTACAAGTAGTTCTTCTCACAAGAAAAAAATTGAAGGTGTGTGTGGTGATGGATGTTAGCTAGACTTACTGTAGTGGTCATTTCATAATGTGTACGTATATTGAATCACTGTTATACATCAGAAGCTGATATAATGTTATATGTCAATTATATCTCAATAAAAATAATCAGATAGTGTTTACAATTGGCTCTGCTTTAAAAAAAGAAAAGAAAGAAAGACTTTTTCCTAAGCAGCATTTGGTAATAGAATAGAATATCTTTCCAGTGAAGTAACATTTTTGGAAAAAGCTAATTTTTTTTATTAGTTCTAAGTTGAGGATAGTTTTTCCATTGATTTTTAGAGAAAGTGGGAGGGAGGCGGGAGGGAGAGATGGAGAGAAAGAGAGAGAGAAACATCAATGTGAGAGAGACACATCTATTGGTTGCCTCCTGTATGCTCCTTGACCCAGGCCAGGGATCGAACCTGCAACCGAGGTACATGTCCCTGATCAGGAATCGAACCAGTGACCCTTCAGTGTGCGGGCCAATGCTTTCACCACTGAGCATACCAGCCATGGGGAAATATATACTAGTAGCTATGAGAGAAAATTATTTGGCTAATTCTGATATTTGAGTCATTTGGGGGCTTTGCAGCTACTTACTTGCTAAAGGACTAATGGAAATAAAGGAATGTCTTTCAATTATTAAAAGTAAAAAACAGCCCTGGCCGGTGTTTCTCAGTGGTTAGAGCGTTGGCCAGTGCGCCAAGGGTCATGAGTTCGATTCCTGGTCAGGGATATGTAGCTGGGTTGCAGGTTCAATCCCTAGCCCTGGTCAGGGTGTATGCAGGAGGCAACCAATTGATGTGTCTTTCCCACCTCTCTCTCTCTTCAGGACTATGAGAAAATGCAATTATCAAGGCACTATTTGTTCTCACAATAAATTAAGAGTGTATTTGGAGAGAAGACATGAAACAAAGACCCCCTTCTTTTCTCCCTTAAACTCTGTCTAAAAACCAATGGAAAAAAATATCCTCATGTGAGGATTAACAAATAAACAAACAAACAAGCTTGTAGTTGTCAGATAGTGGGCAGCAGGAACAGCCAGTTGGTAAAAAGTGTGAGTGACCTGGGGACCCCCAGGCTTGTGTCTTTGGTGCTTTAAAATCTTTAAGGATGTGTTGGCTTCAGGGGACACAAGTGTCTTCAGCTTCCACCTACATATTTACTCTCAGCTACCCCCTGTCCTCACCATCCTAGTGTCATGGGGTCGTCACAGAGACGGGACCCCCTCTTCCATCTCTCCTGCTCTTCCCTCCTCTACCCATCGGGCACCAAGTCCTACTGATTCTACCTCAACAGCTCAGGCTTGGTGCCCTCTCATCATCTCTCATGTGCCCACCTGGGGTGCCCCCGCCACCTCCCACTACGGGCACTGGAGCAGCTGCTGGGGGTTAAAATTCAAATCACTCTGCCCCCTGACACTACCTTCTGGGTAAGCCCCAAGCACCCCTGGGAGGTGGGGGTTAGCTCCGCTGGCTCCCTCCTCCATATCTTTCTGAAATGGCTCAGCCTGGATGGGTACTTGCAGGACCCAATTGCACTATGGCGGTCCTCTGGGCTTCTGCGTATATTGTTCTGCCTCCCAGAAGCAGCCTCCCGCCTCATCCTGGGACAGCCGAGTTATCTGTTCCCACGCTGGGTCCCCCATCAGACTGAACTCCCTCGGGGGAGGGGGCATCCCAGGCCCACTGAGACCATGCCTGCTGGCTGAATGACTAGGGTCCGGGGACTCACCCACCTCCAGCCACACATGCTGGGCAGATGAGGGGATGGAGGGGATTTCAAACGTCACCAGCCCTCCCTGGGATACGGATTCCGTGGTGTAGATGTTGTCCTTTGGGGTCAGCTCTGCCCTGATCTGGACCGTCACCCCCTCGGCCGGGCTGCCATCTGGGTAGGTCAGCTCCACCTGGAAGGGGTCACCGAAGAGTCAATGTTGTTTAGGTGTTAGGGTGGCAACACTCCCCAAAATGATCTAGACGTGACCTGATTCCCATGGGAACCCCAGCCAGCTTCTCTGCAAAAATAGACAAGCTGATGATAAAATTCACAAGGAATTACAGGCGGCTCCAAGTAGCCAAAGCAACTCTGATAAAGAACAAAGGAGAGCCCTAACCGGTTTGGCTCAGTGGATAGAATGTTGGCCTGTGAACTGAAGGGTCCCAGGTTCGATTCCTGGGCATGTACCTTCATTGTGGGCACATCCCCAGTAGTGGGTGTGCAGGAGGCAGCTGATCGATGTTTCTCTCTCATCAATGTTTCTAACTCTCTATCCCTCTCCCTTCCTCTCTGTAAAAAAAATCAATAAAATATATATTTTTTTAAAAAGAACAAAGAGAACTCACACTGCAATCAAGTCACTACAAAGCTATACTAATCCAGTGAGTGGTGGTATTGGCATGAGGATAGACATGGAGACCAAGGGGACAGAGCTGAGCGTCTAGAAATGAACCCACATATCTACTACAACCAAAGGATCTTCGACAAGGGCGCCAAGACCATTCAGTGAGGAGAGGTATCGTTTCTTCAACAAACGGTGCTGGGACCACTGGCTCCCCATGTGCAAAAGAATAAAGTGGGACCCCTCCCTCCCATCCTACGTAAAAGGTAACTCAAAGTGGATCCCAGACCGAAATGTAAGAGCTGAAACGACAAAACGCTCAGAAGCAAACAGGGAAAAAACCTCACGGCCCTGGACTTGGCAAAGCAGACACAAGATGCAATCAGCCCGTGCCAGCTGCTGGCCTCATGCCACATCAGATACCCACAGGGCGGGCACTGCTGGGACCGTTCCTCCTGACTCCCCGACTTCACTCGTGCAGGAGGGCAGAACATGCGACGAGAATGAGGGGCTCAGGAGACATGCATGTTGTGAAAGAAGCATGGCCGGGGGCCCGGAGCAGCCCTGGAGCAGCCCTTTGACTGGGCAGGGATTTGGTGCTGGGGTGACGGGGGCTTCAGCCTGTGTGATTCCCATGAACAGCTCTGTTCCCTAACCCAGATGGGGAGCAATTTCCCAGCTGTACGTGAAATGTTCCCCTTTTCCTGAATGGACACCCCCAGCCCCTTCTGCATGCATGTTCTGGCCATGCATGTGGTACTTTGGCTTCTCCTCCAGCCGGGACCCTGCAATCAAGGGGCACAGGAGCCGTGTCTCCATGCGTGGGACATGGAGGCAGAGATCCTGGCACAAAGAGAGAAGGGTGGCCCCAACGCGGAGCAAGAGGGGGACACAGTGTGAGGACAGACCACCACGATCCTGTGGGTGACTCCGGAAGGCAAGAGGGCACAGGGCTATGGGTGGTGGGTAGAGAAAGGGGTCAGAGACAGGCCAGGTGACATCAGGCCCTGCTGGTCCCAGCGCTTACCATCCCCACGTAGGACAGACCCGGCTTGAACTGCTTCCTGGTGGCCTTGGAGTAGCGGATGTCCACCAGCTGCTTCTGGACGGGGGTGGAATCGTCAAAGGCCACTTGCTGGCTCCCATCCGTGGTGGTCACAGAGGCCCAGATGCTGACTGTGCCCCGGAAGTGCTCAGGGATGACAGTCGGGATCATGTCCCTCACGCAGATGTGAAAGTCCTGGGAGCCGTGAATCTGGAGGCAGGAGACAGGCAGGCTGTGCTCGCTTGGGGCTGGAGTGGCTTCGAGGGAGGACTTGCAAGCACACATCTCAGGTATAGGGCTCTCCAGCCACCTGTAGGGCCAGGGGACCCTCGGCGACACACGCAGTCGATGCTGTGGGCACTGCGAGGGGATGGACCCCTGCTGGGTATGCAGCTGTCCCTGTCCGCTCTGCTGGGCAGAAGGTGAGGCAGTGGCCCTCCAGCCAGACGGCAGGGCAGGGATCCGAACCTGGCCAGCCCCACTCTGGTGCACTCACTCCCCTCCTGCTCCCGGAGCACAGAACTGCCCCCAGGCAGCCCTCGTCTTAGGAACCACCAGGGCCTGGCCAATGCACATTCAGAAACATCTGTGGAGTTAACTACTCAGTAATGAGAGAATTAAGGAGGCCCCCAGCCAGCAGCCTCCAGGGAGAACAAAGGGGACAGAGAGAAGCTTTGGGTGGGGGTGGGGACCATGATCATAGCCCAGTTGAGGCCGATGCCTACAGGGTTCAGGGTGGGGAACCCCATGAAGGCACAGGCTCTCCAGGATGTGTGTGGAGGGACACACTCACAAACATACAGAACAATAAACACCAGATTATAAAACTTGACATACCCAGGAATGGGAAATTTTGCAGCCACTGTGGAAGAACAGTCTGGAATTTCTCAAATGGCAAAACACAGAGTCACCGTTGAGAGAGGGAACAAACAGACCTTGACCAGACTGTGTAGGCAGTGATGGCGAACCTTTTGAGCTCGGTGTGTCAGCATTTGGAAAAACCCTAACTTAACTCTGGTGCCATGTCACATATAGAAATTTTTTTGATATTTGCAACCATAGTAAAACAAAGATGTATATTTTTGATATTTATTTTATATATTTAAATGCCATTTAACAAAGAAAAATCAACCAAAAAAATGAGTTCACGCGTCACCTCTGACACACGTGTCATAGGTTCGCCGTCACTGGTGTAGGAAGAACACTGACCCAGTCGGCAGTCACCAGCCCAGGAAGCCAGCCTCTCCTTTCCAGGTCAGACTTCTTGCGTGAAGTCAGACCGCTCTCTCTAGCAACCAAACAACAGTGGACCCCCAACGGCCAGGACTTTCTTAATAACTGACAATTTCCCTGATTTTTGCCCCCACTTCCAACTCAGGACCAACTGGAGAAAGCCAAGGGTGTCTCAGTAGCTGCCCTCAGCTTCTCTGGGCCACCAGCCTCTACTGGGGCACACCTGACACCCCCTTCTCTTTTTTTCACTGTAAAGCTTTCCCACATCTCCCCCTGCCACTGAGTCTCTGCCAAACACCACTGATGGCTGATTCCCTTGCCATAGCAGGCTTTGTCCTTATT
>NW_006294353.1:305703-310068 GCF_000327345.1 Myotis davidii | reverse complement strand
GCCACACCCAAGAGAAATGAAACATCCCCCACACAAAACCTCGTAAATGAATGCCCAGAGCAGCACTGGCCACAGTCACCAAAAAGTGGAAACAACCCAAAGTCCATCGGCGAATGAGTGGGTCAGTGCACTGTGGCCCACCCGTGCTGTGGAATATTACCCAGCCGTTAAACAGGAGCGAAGCACCGACACGCTGCAGCATGGGTGACCGCTGAAAAAGTGAGGCGAATGAGAGAATGCAGGCACAAAAGGCCACAGAGTCTATCACCCCATTTATATGAAATGTCCGAAACAGGCAAATCCACAGACACAGGAAGTGGAGCCGTGGTTGCCAGGGGCTGGAGAGGGACAGGAATTCACTGTAAAAGGACATGAGAAATTTGAGAGGCCCTAGCTGGTTTGGCTCAGTGGATAGAGCATCGGCCTGCAGACTGCAGGGACCTAGGTTCAATTCCAGTCGGGGGCACATGCCTGGGTTGCGGGCTTGATCCCCAGTGGGGGATGTGCAGGAGGCAGCCGATCAATGATTCTCTCTCATCATTGATATTTCTATCTCTCTCTCCCTCTCCCTTCCTCTCTGAAATCAATAAAAAAAATATTAAAAAAAGAAAAAGAAATTTGGGAGGCTTGGTGGAACTATTCTAAAACTAGACAGTGGTGATGGGTGCATATCTGTGATTATACTACAAACTGCTGAACAATACACTCTCTGTGGGTATTTGAATTGTGTGGTACATGAATCATACCTCAATAAAACTGGGGTGTTTTTTTTAATTTACATACAATATCCCGGGAAGAAACACATCAAAATATCAATAACGGTTGTGTCAGACTGTTGGAGAACAAGTTATGGTTATTTTCTTCCTTTTTAAGAATGTTCTAAAGTCTCCATGTTCAGTCCACAAGAATTTTATCTTTGGGGAAATCCCCCCTGTATACTGTTTTAGAAATTCAAATAAAATGGATGATAATAGAGCGGAAGCCGAGGGCAGACGCTGTGTGAAGGGACCCACTGGGCGGACAGCATGAGGTGCTGCTCCTCACCTTCATGGTCCTGAGGACGGGGCACCCCATCTCCTGGCTATAGTACCCCACACCATTCACGGTCATGTTGATTGTTAAGGTTCCGGAGACGGGCTTCCCAAAGGTATACCTGGAACAAAGGGACAAGGGTAGCTGATGTCACATGCAGCAGGTGGTCACTGGTACAGCAGCTGGACGAGGGTGGTGTCCAAGGCGACCTAGTGGCTATTAGGGGGAAGTACTCAAGGATGTGTGCCAAGATCCTGTCCTTCACAGCAGGATGCTTCCCCACCCTGCAGCCCAACCTTCCAGCCTTTCCTGCCGCCCTGAGTCAGGACAGATAACCTCGGGGCCCCGCAGTCCTCGGTACCAAGCCTCATGTTGGACAGAAAAAGAGACCGAGAATCAGAGAGAAACCCTGGGCCAGGATGTGTGAGACAAGCGCTGGGGTTGGTGACACCACTGGAGCACGAGGAGGCCTGGTTCTAAGTGCCCTTACGAGCTCAGCTGTGAACTAGGGGCTTGACTTCTCTGAGCTCCCGCTTCCCCACCGAGGTTGGGAATAAAACTACCACCTCAGGGATGTTGGTGGAATTTAAATGCCTGAATGGCATGCAGAGGGGACACCTGCTTACCAGGGCACGGAGCAAAATGAGAGACTGTAGTGAAAAAAAAATAATGCCAGGCACTTCAACCGTATTTTCTAAACTGGAAAACGTGTGTGTGTCAAGCACAGCCTTGGATTTTAACACACACACGGGCCAGAGAGCAGCCTGAGCCAGGCCACCACCTCCAGCAGGCAGCAGGGCTGGGGCCGGACTAGGGGCCTCAAAGGAGCCCCAGAAAGGGACATGTCTCTTGATGACCCTGGTCAGCCCCGCACTTCAGCCTGGGTCAAAGGCCTGGCCACTAAGGGGGCAGCCCCCGCTAGAAATCCCTCTCAGGTCAGCCCACAGCTGTGGGGCTGCCGATGGGGAGGGGGGAGAGGAAGCCTTTGGGGGAAGAGAAACACCTGAGGAGGGCTACACCCAAGGGGGAGTGCCGGGAGCTAGTCCATCCTTGCTGTTTCAAGGGACCTGGCATATATGGCATACTGTTCTTAATATGTTTGCTCACCTTCTTGGCACTATGTGTTTTAACCAAGATCACCTCTCTGAGAAAGGTTGTTTCTCCAGGTAGGGATTTTCCCCTGAAGTTAGGGAGGGAATAAAACCCCTTAACTAAGTGCCAGGCAGGTAATTAATCACTTTAACTATGAACAATCATGCTTAAACTACATAATCTTTACTCCCTGGAATGGAGATAAGAAACGCCCTAACCTTTGGAATAGAGATTGATAGCATTGGAATCAACTGGTATAAATACAGATGTAACAAGACAACAGGACACAGAACTTAGATACAGAACCTAGAGACAGAACCTAGCGAGAGAACCTGGCTGAAGATCCTAGAGACAGAACCTGGCTACAGAACCTGGATAGAACATGGCAAGAGAACCTGCCTAGAACCTGGTGACAGAACCTGGCTGGAGAACCTGGCTGGATAACCTAGCAAGAGAACATGGACATAGAACCTGGCTGGAGATCCTAACCAGAACTTCGCTGGAGATCCTAGACAGAACTTGGCTGGGGATTGTGGCTAGAGATCCTGGCAAGGCTGCTGATCAACTGAACGCTGTCTCTGTGTCATTCCTTCTTCGCCGACTCCGTCCACACCTTTGGGGACCCAGCAGGGGAGGGGTCCAGTTTGGAGAAGGGTGCCTCTTATGGGAGAGGTATGTTCCAAAGGGGAGGAGCAGGCCCACGGGGGAGGGGTATCCCACAGGAAGAGGGCATGCCTGTGGGGGGACCCCCCTTCTCACCTGGCCTGCACAGTGCCAGTCTCGCAGGCGTCCACATCCCGGATGTAGCGGGGCGGGTCAATAAGGAGCTCAAACTTGGGCAGCGCTGAAGGGAGAGAGCAGAGCGGAGGGAAGCAGGTGGCCCCACCCCCGGGCGGGGCATCAGAGGGATGCCGGCCGCCACTGCACGCTTACACGGTCAGAGCCCACGCCACCCTGTGCTGGGCACTGGCAGCTCTCTGGGGATTTGCCGGCCACATCCATTTCCTATCTCTGGGGGACCAGCACCCCGTTTCTCTCAGGGGTCCACGTGCCTTGAGTACAGCGAATCCCATCCCATTCCAGGGGTGTGCCAGTGGCTCCTGGCCCAACTAGGGGGAGGTCCTGAGGTGCTTGTGACAGGAAGGAGCCTCTTCTGACCCTATGACTCAGCCCTGGGAGCATCCAGCCTCCGGGGCACCCTGTGCAGCTCACAGCTCGGGGAGGAGGGACCAATACCCAGGGAGGAGGGACCGATATCCAGGAGCAGCAGAGGAAACTTGGTCCCACCCGCTTGTTACATGAGCCAATAAATTCCTTTTCTTTGGCCCTGGCTGGTGTGCTCAGTGGTTAGAGTGTCAGCCCAGGCACCGAAGAGTTGCAGGCTCAATTCCCAGTCAAGGGCACATACCTGGCTTGCAGGTTCGATCCCCGCCCCAGGCATCTGGGGATGTGAGGGAGGCAACCAATTAATGTCTCTCTCACATCAATGTTTCTCTTTTTCTCTCTCTCTCTCCCTCCCTTCGCCCTTCCACTCTCTCTAAATGGAAAAAATATCCTCTGGTGAGGTTTCGCAAAAATAAAAATAAATTCCTTTTCTATTGCTTCCTGAATATTCACCGGGCTTCTGTTGCTTATAACCCACACCCTGACCTACGGCTTTTCCTCCCAGGATCTTTCTTTCGTTAAAAAATATGTTGATATTGATGTTAGAGAGAGAGGAAGAGGGAGGGATAAAGAGAGAGAAACATCGATGAGAGACATCCATCAGCTGCCTCCTGCACACCCCTCACTGGGGACTGAGCCTGCAACCCGGGCATGTGCCCTGATCAGGAATGGAACTGGGACCAAGATCTTCCTCTTAAAAGGAGAAGCCCTTGACCACGTAGGGGAGATGTTAGCACAGAAGCAGAGTAACTGGCTCTGGCAGGTTCGCGCCCTAGCTCTTGTCGCTTGAGCACTTTCCTCAATGGCTCTCTCAGACTCAGTTTCCCCATCTGTAAAGTGGAGATGCCTCACGGGGTCAGAACAAGGAAAAAATAACAAGAGGAAAAGAAGGACTTCAAAGGGAAGGAAATTCTGACACATGCCACAACATGGATGGGCTTGAGGACGTGCTGAGAGAAAGAGCTAGGCACCACCGGACAAATACAGTGTGATCCCACGTATGCAAGGTCCCTAGAGGAGTCAGATTCATGGGGACAGGAAGTAGATGGGGGTGCCAGGCGCTGGGGAGGGGAAGAA
>NW_006294353.1:304053-305454 GCF_000327345.1 Myotis davidii | reverse complement strand
AGGACGTGCTGAGAGAAAGAGCTAGGCACCACCAGACAAATACAGTGTGATCCCACGTATGGAAGGTCCCTAGAGGCGTCAGATTCATGGGGACAGGAAGTAGATGGGGTGCCAGGTGCTGGGGAGGGGAAGAAGGGAGTTAGTGTTTAAAGGGGCAGAGTTTCAGTCTGGGAAGATAAAAAAGTTCTGGCGATGGATGGTGGTGATGTTTGCACAACAATGCAAACGTACTTAATGCCGCTGAATTGTCCATTAGAAATGCTTAAGGTGGTAATTTTACGTTACTTATATTTTACCACCCCTTTTTAGAAAAGACATAACAGCCCGGCCAGTGCTGCTCAGTGGTTAAGCTTCAGACCCAAGCGCCAAGAGGTCGCTGGTTCGATTACCGATCAGGGCACATGCCCAGGTTGCAGGCTCGATCCCCAGGAAGGGGTATACAGGAGGCAGCCAATGGGTGGATATTTCTCTCATTGATGTTTCTATCTCTTTCTCCCTTCTCCCTCTCTCTAAAAATAAATAAAAACATATTTTTAAAAAAGAAAAGAAAAAACATGACAAAGGCCAGCCTTCCACACTGTGCCTGGCCTTCCCGGCCCTCGACGCCTGGGGTTCCTGCCATCCACCCCTTCCGCATCTGTGTCATCCCTGGGTCAATGGTTTCTCCCAGATCTGAAGTCCTAGGATCCCGGGTTCCCCACTTACCATACTTCTGAACTTCAAAGGACTTGTTGTATACGTGGCCTTGCATTTCAACAAAAATGAACCATTCTCCCAGCACCGGCTGGTCGGATAATGGGAAGGTCAAGTTGGTGATGCCTGTGTCAAGAGAGACACCCCGAATCCTGGGGCAAGTGCGTGTGCAGGGAGCTGGCTGGGCCCTGCGTCCAGCAGTGGTGAGGTCAGGTAGAGGCGCTCTGGGGACCCTGTGCCTCCCCCCTACCCCAAGCAGCCCCTGAGGAAGCCAGAGGGGGTCTGAGGCTGGGGTGGGGGTTCCCAGCAGAATATTCACCCCTGCAGGCTCAAGAAGAGTGGATGTGGGAGGAGCCAAAGGCTGCGCAGGGGCTTGGAGGCATGACACCACGCAAACGCCGTGGCCCATGCGCCTGCCGGAGGCCCCGCACTCCACGTCTGGCTCAGAGGCACATGGAGCCCAGAAGCCCCCCTGAGCAGGACTCCGGGTCTGTCACGTGTGCGCATTTCCTGGCTGAGGTGGCACAGCTTTCCTCAGCCCCCACCCCCATGCCACCTATCGCCTCCCCTTTCTCGAGCTCCTCCTCCCTTAGGGTCAGAGCTAGAAGGGAGAGACCAGTGTCACAGAGAAAGGAAAAGAATGCCAGCTTCTCAGCCAAGCAGAGCCTCCGACTCCTCCCTGGGGAAGAGACACCTGGTGCCGGGAAG
>NW_006294353.1:291693-303627 GCF_000327345.1 Myotis davidii | reverse complement strand
GTGGATGCTGGGTGGGTGTGGGTGGGAGCTGGGTGGGAGCTGGGTGGGTGCTGGATGGGAGCTGGGTGGGGGGTGATGGTGTGGAAGACCTTCAGTAGGAGGAAGGTTGGGGTGCTGACCAATGAGGCCCCGATGTTCCAGAAAGGCCCCCTGTACGGGCAGGTGTGCCCGCTGGATCCCGGGCACAGAGGAACATAAGCGAGGGTCCCGGACAGCCCACATTCTGTTTCCCTGAAGGATTCTCGCACCTGCCCCCCGGAGGTGCAGCCCCAAAGCCAGAAGGAAGAAGGGGAGAAGATGGGGGGGGACAATTACCACAGCAGACTGGTTCCACGTGCCTCCACTCCATCATCCTTGACCCCCGGGGGTCCTGTGGGGACACACAGTGAACTCAGGCAGCTGGCATGTGCCCGGCGTTTGTGTGGCCCTTCTGAGCCCTCTCTCCAGGGCAGGACAAGCATGAGGGGCAGGCCCCATATTAGCCGTTTATACGGGAGCGAACCAGAAAGAGCGAGGGATATAGACAGGACCTTTCTGAGGACAAGGGGGTGCAGGGGGCGGGCTGGGCCTGCCTCGCCATTCAGGGGCGACATTAGGACTCTGGGTGCAATCTACAAAGAGACAGGCAGACACACGTTGGGCTGCCCCACAGTGGACCCGGGGACCAGGATGGGCAGGCGGGGAGCGGTGGGCAGGCAGTGGGCGAAGACGGACCAGGCCTTGCTGAGAGTAGGCTAACCAGGCGAGAGTCAAGCTGGGCAGGGCAGGCCACTCACCAGGATGTAGGCTTCCAGCTGCAACACAGACAGAGGCAGTGAGCTACCCCCTCCCGAAACCCCCAGCCCTCCGTGCACGTTTCGTCTTCGTCCACGCAGGGCCTAGTCCCTTGGGACACCCACAGTTGCTGTTATGAGTTGAATTTGTGCCTCCTCACCCCACCAAATTCATAGGTTGACATCATAGCCTCTAGTTCAGTGGTTCTCAACCTTCCTAATGCCACGACCCTTTAATACAGTTCCTCATGTTGTGATGACCCCCAACCATAAAATTATTTTCGTTGCTACTTCATAACTGTAATTTTGCTACTGTTATGAATCGTAATGTAAATATCTGATATGCAGGATGTATTTAGGCGACCCCTGTGAAAGGGTCGTTCGACCCCCAAAGGGTCTCGACCCACAGGTTGAGAACCACTGCTCTAGCTCCTCAGAATGATTTGGAGATGGTACTTTATAGAGATAATCCACTTAAGATGAGGTCATTAGCATAGGGCCTAATCAAATAGGATGGTGTCCTTATAAGAAAGGGTGGTTTACCCTGCCCGGATGTGGCTCAGCAGTTGAGCATCGACCCCAGGAACCAAGAGGTCACTGGTTCAATTCCCGGTCAGATCAGAATCCATGCCCAGGTTTCGGGCTTGATCCCCAGTAGGGGGAGTGCAGGAGGCAGCTGATCGATGAGCTCCTTGATGTTTCTATCTCTCTATCGCTCTCCCTCCCTCTCTCTCTGAAAATCAATAAAAACATGTTATAAGAAGGAGGACAAGGAAGAGAAACCAACCCTGCCAACACCTTGCTCTTGGACTCCCAGCCTCCAGAACAGGGAGAGAATTTACTTGAGTTGAGTAAGCCACTTAGCTTACAGCACTTCGTCACAGCAGCCCTAGCAAACTCACACAGTTGCCATTAGCAGTGAGGGTGGCATGGCCACGCCCTGTCTCTGGTCTCTGTGCTCCCTGCTTCCCATCATGGTCCTGCCTTCCTTCCCAGACTTTCTTCTGCCCCTAACCAGGGACGGCTCCTCCAGGCAGCCCTCCCGAAACAGGTGCTTTCATGTCTGAACCCCCAAACACCTGCCTGGAGCCTGGCGGCAAACTGGTGCTCAGCCATATCAAACCCAACAGTCGACACCAACTCTGACCACGATGAAGAACTCACCGGGGGAGGTCGTGGCTTGCACCGCTGTGTTCCTGACCTCGGCCGCGTGCCTTGCCTGATGCCTGTGTGTGGCCGACCCCGTTAGCTCAGGGCTGCCTGTGTGCCCGCATGTGCCCCAGCTGAGCCCAGAGGCAGCTGGAAGCTAGAACTGGTAGTGAGCGTCTGATGGGTAATCGGGTATACAAAGAACCTCGGGTCCCCACCGACTACTTATTGACCACAAAGGGGAAAGACAGACTTTTGGTGGGAGCAACAGGGCAAACTCTACTTAAACCACTAGCTGCACTTACCATCACCAGCAACCAGACACACCAATATAATTTATCATTAAAATATAACTTATCATTAAAATAATCTTATAAGTGCATATGTATATAGGTATATATACAGAGAGAGAGAGAAAGCACATAAATGTAGCAAAATGTTTGTAACTGGTGAATCTAGATCTGTGGTTCTCAAAGTGTGTTCCCTCGTCCAGCAACAGCATCAACTGGGAACCTGTTAGAAACACAGATTCGTGGGCACCTCCCTAGAAATCAGGGAATCAATAACTGAGTTAATAACTCTAGGGAGGGCTCAGCAACCTGTTTGAGCAAGCCCCCAAGAGCAATCAGACGCACACTCAAATTTGAGAACCACTGCTCCAGATCAGGCCAAATCTGGCCCTCTATTTGTTTGTGTAAATAAAGCTTTATTGGCACCCAGCCACACCCATTTATTCACATACCAGTATGTCTCTGACTGAGTCTATGCAACAACAGCAGATCTGAGTAATTGAGACAGAATCCTTCTGGCCCACAGACACGAACATATTTACCACCCGGCCCTTTAAAGAAAGTTTGCCCATCCCTGGGCTGAATAAAGGGCACATGGGATTTCTCTGTGCTGTTCTTCCAACTTTTCTGTGCATTTGAAGTTATTTCCAAATAAAAGGTTAAAAGAAAATCAATGCCTTCTTCCTGTGAATATGTTTATTTCCAAGGAGAAATGATGGGTTTGATGTGCGGTTATATTTTATTTTAATAAATGTTAACAGCAGGGCTAGTAGGATTTCAAATGATAACCCGTTGCTACTTAACTCCTTTGTAAGCCTGTGCAGAGGGCACTGGCCACTGCCTGGACCACAGTGCTCCCTTATGGGGCACCTACCATTTTTTAAAAAATATATATTTTTATTGTTTTCAGAGAGGAAGGGAAAGGGAGAGCTAGAAACATCAATGATGAGAGAGAATCATCGATCAGCTGCCTCCCACACACCCCCACTTGGGATCGAGCCCACAACCCAGGCACATGCCCTTAACTGGAATTGAACCTGGGACCCTTCAATCCACAGGCCGATGCTCTATCCACTGAGCCAAACCAGCGAGGGCCCCACCAGCGTTCCTTCTGTCCCACAGACCTCCCCCGGGCCTCCCAGGAGAAGTGGAGGCCCAGGGAGGGACCAAAATGGGAGGTAAAAACTGAAAGAGGACAGAGGAGAAAGGCCAGTTGCTGAAGGTGCCCCTGGCCAGGGTGTCTCAGGGGTGTGTGTTCTGGGCACAGGGTTTAGAAGCAACTCTCACCTTCTCACTGATGGGCCTCAGGTCTGGGGTGACGGTGAAGACGCTGATGAGCACTGGGAGGAAGGAGAGAGGCGTGTAGCAGCTCCAGGCCACGGCCGGCCCCTCCCCCGCCCGCACCGGCGCCCACCTCGGTGCTGGGGCCGGTACACCGGCTTGTCGGTCTGGATGAACACGGAGGCTCCCCGGGCGTCCACGGTCACGGAGGTCTGGTTGTGGAAGAGGGCGCCCTCCTCTTCCTGCCGGCTCCGGCCCCACACCTTCAGGAGGGCCTGGCCCCGGAGGCCCGCGGGCACCTGCGCACAGAGCATTGGAAATGGGGTGTCACCCTGGAGGGGACCTAGGTGTTGGGAAAGCAGCGTGGAGGTCTAGGGTGGGGGTGCTCACCTGTGGTGACTGTGCCCCCCAGGGGACGCTTGGCAGTTTCTGGAGAAGGTTTTTGGGTGTCACAGCTGGGGGTAGGGCATCTAGTGGGTGGAGGCCAGGATGCTGCTCAACAGACTAGAGACTCCCAAAAGGGTCCTGGATCGTCGCACTTAGAATAGGTCTGGGTGAGCATTTCTCAGCTTGGGTTAGGGGTGGGGGAGGATTCTGCGCCCCACTCCTCCTCACCCCAGAGGACACTGGAGATGTTTCTAGTTGTCATAACGGCGATGAGGGTGCTATCGGCCTCTAGTGGGTTAAGACCCCCCTGCCCCCCTCCCATAATTACACGGTCCTTCGCTGGTCTCCTGTACAAACCCACAGCATCTATCCTGGCAGGAGGCCCTTCTTGTGTGCGGTGGCAGGGAACCACACACTAGTAACTTTAACCCCTGTCCGGGGCTGCCCTATTTTCTGATGCGGCACACTGTTGCCATCTGGGGCTGGTTTGTTCTCTGGGGTGGGGAGGTCCTGGGCACCTGGGAGTTGAACAGCCTCCCTGGTCTCTACCCTCTAGATGCCAGTAGCAACCGCCCACCACCATTGTGACACCCATAAATGTCTCCAGGCATTGCCAAACGTCACAGAGGGAAGGGCGTAACGCCCTCCGGAGAAGTGCTCCCTCGAAGGAGGGGCCATAACTGCCCTCCGCGCCACCGCACGAAGGACACAACCCCCTCGGACTTCATTCTGATCACGGCTCGGGGCACGTTATAATTAAGAATGAGCCTCAATTTAATCCATTCATTCAGGGACCCCTGAGCATCCGATAAAAGTTAGGGACTAGCTAACTCATTAATTTCCTACAATGTCAGTGCTTACAAACCCCTGGAAATCAAGGACTCCGGTTTCAAAACCCGCATCAGAGAATTCCCTACAGTGTAGTTTTGTATGGAAAATAATTTTTAAATAACAATATTCAATGCTGACAAGGCTGTGGGAAATTTGGTCTCTAATGTATGGCGGGCGGTGCTGTGGGCAGGCAATGCTGCATCTCCTACCACCCTGGCCAGATAGCTCAGTTGGTTAGAGCATCATCCCAATGCACAAAGGTTGCAGGTTCGATCCCCAGTCGGGACACATACAACAAGCAACCAATGAATGCATAAATGGGTGGAACAACAAATCGATGTGTGTGTGTGTGTCTCTCTCTCCCCTCCTCTCTCTCTAAGTTCAATCTATCAATAAATAAGTTATTTAAAAACTAAAATAAAACAAAGCAGATCCTAGCAACAGGCCTAGATCCTGACCTGGTAACTCTTTTTCAGAGTGTTTGCCAAAAGCAGGCATTTGGCATGCTAATAGCTTTACACACAAATTTGCTCGCAACCTTTGGGTTACATTACAAAACCCTAAAACAATTTTTAAAGATTTAAATATGTACAAGGCGAGAGCTTCGTAAATTACTACAGTTGACCTTTGAACACTTGAATTGCAGGTTTTTTTCAATAAATATTGGCCTTCCATATCTGTGGGTTTTGCATCCATAGATTCAACCAACCACTGGGTGAAAACAGAATTTTTGATCTGGGGTTGGGAATCAACGGATGCAGAAGGCTGACTGACTGTATGCATTATTCTACGCCATCCTATCTAATAAAGAGGGAATATGCTAATTGACCCTCACATCATCACAAAGATGGCGGTGCCCACAGCCACAAGATGGCCGGCAGGGGAGGGCAGTTATGGGCGACCAGGCCACCAGGGGAGGGCAGTTGGGGGTGATCAGTCAGGTAGGAGAGCAATTAGGCATCAGGCAGGCTGGCAGGAGAGTGTTTAGGGGGTGATCAGGCTAGCAGGCAGAAGTGGTTAGGGGCAAACAGGCAGGCAGGCAGGCAGGCAAGCGGTTGGGAGCCAGTAGTTCCGGATTGTGAGAGGGCTGTCGGACCTAAACTGGCAGTCGGACATCCCCTGAGGGGTCCTAGATTGGAGAGGGTGCAGGCTGGGCTGAGGGACCCCCCACCCCAGTGCATGAATTTCATGTACCGGGCCTCTAGTTTTATATAAAGGACTTAAGCATCCTCGGATTTTGGTATCTGCAGGGAGTTCTGAAACCAACTCTTTTCAAATACCAAGAGAATGACTGTAGTTAAGTTTTGGGAGAGTCAAAAGTTATACAGAGATTTCCCACTGCATGGGGGGAGTGGCGCTGGTAACCCCCTCGTTGTTCAAGAATCAACTGTACATAAAAGGGATGTAATAAGATGCTGTTTACAACAGGATGCAAAATACAATTATAGAGACTTTGACACATGAAAATATGTTTATACAAGGTGTTTAGAGAAAGCAACAGGAAACACCATGGTGTATACCCTTTAATTGCAACTATGAAAAAATGTGCTCAAGGAGACAAGGGTTTGCAGAAAACGTGTAAAAGTGAAAAGTATAGGGAAGGGGATTATGGGTGACTTCTCCTTTTCTAAATTTTTTCCTCATCAATCATTGTTTTTCTCAGTGATTTTTCTCAAAACACATGCAACATTTCTTGTTCCATCCAATTCAATTTATTTCCAAGGTAGGGTTTATGATTTCAAAAGTTCATAACTTACCTTGAGTTTGATTGTTCCTTTATCTAAAAAAATGAAAATAAAATTAAAACGGTTAAATGAGAAGCTGTGTTTTCCTGCCCAACCTCCCTGGCCTGCAGCCTTACAAACAGGGGTTTCTCAAGCCAGAGGGATTTTCTGTGAACAAGCATATACGCTGGGTCACACTGGACTGGTCTGGCTTGGGCTGGGCTGGGCTGGGCTGGGCTGGGCAGGGTTGGGCTGGGCTTGCCAAACTGGCGAGAGTTGAAGGCCGGAGGGAATGGACAAAGCTGAGCTATTCAGGGGAAAGTTGGCCGGCCTGCATACTTGATTCACTTCACCCCTGGCCTCTGCCCAAGGTAAGCTGTGAGGGGAGCAAAGAGAAACTCCAGGAAAGAGGAACAGGAGAAAGAAGAAGAGACTGAGGTTCCCAGTGGACCTTGCTTGAGTGAATCTGACTGGTCTCCCATCGCCTCTCTCCTCTACCCAAATGGAGTCATTTGCTATTCTGACACCTCTCGGGATTTACTGGCCTTCGGGGCTTATTTAGACATCTGTTGTTCCTGCCTCCCAGAATGAATCCCCCTCACCTCTCCACCCAACCCCCTTTCCTTGCTAGCCAAACCCTGATTTCCTTGTAGGAACCACCTGACCAGCTCCCAGTCCATGTCATTTGGTGGAGCTCTGTGCAAATCTACATAGGCCTTTGCCCTTATCACAGGGATTGGCTCAGGGTTGAGCACATGATCACCCAAGATAGGCCAACCAGCATAGGCCTTGCCCCTGGCCACAGGGACTGGGTCTGAGTTGAGGATAGGACTCAAGATGCACCACTCAGAGGGAATCCTGGGAACCCCACCACCACTTCCTCTGAGCTTTGAGGAGACAGGGGTCCATCCAGAAGTGTGGCCAGGAGATGGCCAGTAATGTCCGTGGACTTTTCCAGTTATGAGAGGCCCTAAAACTCTGCCGCTGAAACCAACCCGAGTTGGGTTTTGGGGACTACCTCGGGAGAGGAACAGGGGCTGCCTGCACGCCTCCTGCCCACCCAATCCCTTCTCCTAGTTTCCACTCCTGGTCGGCCTCCCCGTGTCCCCGCAGAGGACAGGGGCTGCCCCACTAGAGCCCCAGCACATCCTGTCTCCTGTGGCTGCGTCCTGCCCATGCTCCATCTGAGCAATGAGTCACCTGCCCTACCAGACTGGGAACCCCTGAGGCAGGGCCAGGAGGCAGCAGCTGTAACTGTCCTTTTGTTCTCTGCAATTTACCAAGGAAACTGTGGGGGAGGCTGGCTGAGGGCCTAAGCTCCGCCCAGCTGGGAGCCCAGGTCTGGGTCCAGCACCACACGGGGTGGGGTGGGGGCGGGGGGCAAAGCTCAAGAAAAGGTCTGATTTGGGCCCCATCCCACCTCTAGCCAAAGCGGACAGGAAAGGGTGCCTGACTCCATCCATATCTTCACCCAAAGAACCTGGACTCGGATTCCCCATTCTGGGGAGGTGGCTGCCCCTCCGGGGCCTTACTCTCTTCATCTGAGAAATGGGGAGAACTCAACCTGCCCGCCCTCCCTGCCAGGGCTCTAGGGAGGTGGGATGGGAGGAAGCAAAGCCAGGCCCACCCTGCCCAAGCCCTGAAGGCCAGCAAAAGGCTCCACGGTGCGAAGGTGGGGGGAGCCCCCATCGGACACCCCGAGACCTACCCAGCATGGCTCCCTGGCTCCATGCCACTGCCTCGCCCTGGGCCACCAACTGAGCCTGGACCACGACTTCCCTTGGGGAGTTAAAGATGGTCACGCTGATGACTTCCTCCACCCCCGAGCGGAAGACAGAGGGCGCCGTGATCAAATAGCCCCTGCAGGAGAGGAGAGCTGTGGTGAAGGCCAAGGGCTGTTGGACCACCCGGGGCCTCACTGCCATCCCGGCAGGGTCAGGGTGCACCCCAGGCTGACTCCACCTACTCCTGACCCTGAAAGCACGGTCACGTCATGCATCTGTATTCCCCTCAAACTGTGGGCTCCTGAAAACCATGGACTGGCTTTTCGCCTCTGAGGCCCTCATTGGGTAACTCACCTCTGAGGCCCTCACTGGGTAACTCATTTCTGAAGCTCTCATTGGGTAAGCATCTGGCCTCTCTGAATCTACCCAGTGCCACACCCACCTTCGATCTCTGCATTCTGGCCCCTGGCCTTTTCTCTGCCATCGGACATTTGCACGTGCCACGCGCACAGTCTGAAGTACTCTACCTGCAGGCTAAGGGGCAGGACTCTACTCCATCCTCACAGCCGCTCTGTGAGAAGTGTGCGCATCTCCCATTTACAGTGTCAGAAATTAAGTCCTGGAGCAGCCAAGTCATGGGCCCGCATCAGTGAGACACCAGGATTTGAACCCAGACAGTCAGACTCCGGAACCCAGTGGGAAGAAGTAAGGAGCTTCCCACAGAGTTAATTTTAAGAAGGAACCCCTAAAACCAAACTGAATGACCCAACACAGGAAAAGCTTCGCGAACAATGGAATCAAAACATCCCTCTCTCTTTAAAAATCCTCAGCTTGACTTTGCAGTCGGGAGAGCTGATCTTGCAGAAGGAGAAAGAATGTGCACCAGGTCACACAGCCAGAGAGGAGAGGGCCCTGGGTGCCTTTTGGCCTGAGTCCCAGGCCTCCCCACCCGCGTTCCTGCCTCCTCGTGTTCTGCAGCTTTCCACCGAAAATCACAAAAGCTCGTCCATAACCACGGGACCTGATCACAAGGCAACAAGTGCCCAGACCACCAGCAGCAAAGGCAGTACAATTCCAACCGAGCAGAACTATGGACACTAGAAAGAAACAGGCAAAAGGGAAAACTCCGGGCTAGGCATTTCTCAAAATCCTCTCTGAGACAACCCGACACACACACGCAAAAAGATGAATTTATTTTTAGACCCTTACCGCACATCGAACGCTAAGATGGATTCAATGTGGGTCAGACACTAAATGTAAAACTATAAAAGCACTAGAAGAAAACATAGGAGAAAGGCTCTGCAAACTTGTGTTAGGCAAAGATTTCAAGAATAAAGTAATAAAAGCACAATCCCAATGCATCAAAGAAGTCACTGATAAACTGGACTTCATTACAACTTCAGGAGAAGTTTGGCTTATCAAAAGACACATGGGTTCCCTCAGCACTGACCCTAGGAGTCCACTGTGCTCTGTCTGGCGCAGACAATGATCAGAGTTCATGCACCCTGGATTCCTACATGGACTGTCCAACTGCAGGACTGACCACAGCCGGCAAGGATCTCGGGGACTTGCCATCTACTATATGACTCCAGCACTAATGAGAGTGGCCTGAGACCCTAGCTTCGAAGGTGCACTGACTGGAGTAGTGACCATGGGTCCGACTCCAGCACCAACAAGTGCCTTCCAACTGGATTCCTGAGTGCAATGTTTGGCCCCAGACATGCACAGAGCGTGCATTGACCCTGGGTATGCAACTATACCTTCTGGAGCATGCAATGACCCTGGGTCTCATGGATGTCCAGTTCCAGCACTGACCTGAATGTGTACTGACCACAGATCTTACATATTCTGCCCGACTCCAGCACCCAACAGAGTATGCAGTGATGCCGGGAATGGACATGTACCATCTCGAACAGGAAGACCCTTGCTTCGTATGTGATGTGTCGTGTCTGCCTCCTGCACCCACAGGAGGGTGCAAAGACCCTGAGCTCCCCTGTGCAGTGCTGGCCTCAGTGCACAGCATATGCAACGATCCTGAGCCCTACACTGTGTCAGAGCACACAGTCACCCGAGGGGAGAGCTGCTACCCTCTAACTCCAGCACTGACTCGGCGTGCAGTGGCCCTGAACCCTATGGGTCCCGTCTCGCTGCCGCACTGGATGTGGCCTCGTTTAGGACAGAGTCTTTCCGTCCAGCTCCCAGCTGATCCCTGGGGCCCCCACCTGGCGTGTGCTGAGTGTGGAAGAGCACCTGGGAAATACACAATCCACATGTTTGTTTTCCTCGGGCCTGTAGAGCCCTCATCCAGGTCCCCGTTAGCATCTTCACCCAAAGGCCCAGAGGACCTGCTGGGACCAGATGCACTTTCCCTGAGGGCCAGGAGCTGCGCCTGGCAGTGTGCTCGCCAGCCAACCACCGTCGACCCTGGCATCCGAGCCGACACTGGCTTCTCATTCTTTAGACCTGGGAAAGGTGGTGTTTGGGAAAGTGCCCTTTATTTCAATGAGGCCTGTGGCCCGCTGGCCGTGAGTTTGACATGCTTGGGTAGACGGTGTTGGTCTTGCAAATCCGTGCTGCTTTCTGCGGCTAGAGATTTCTCCTGAAAAAAAGCCAACAACGTGGGACACAATCCAAGGCTTTTCCTAAAACAAGGTCCTTCAGGATGGTGGGCTGAGGCCTGGAGGCCAGCTGATCTGGAACCACAAGTCAGTCGCTGTGTCTCCCAGCGTGGGGGTTCCGTTTCACGCGACAGTGGTGAGATCCCAGGGCTAATTCAGTCAAACTCTGTTTAAAACCCTTCAGCGAAGGGCCTCTGGTCCTTCTAAGGCAGGATCTCTCCTTTAGGGCTGTGTCATGCTGTGTGTGGGGGCCTGATCTGTATGGGGGGCAGCGTCCCTAGCCCCTACCCAATAGGTTCCAGCAACACTGCCTGCCCCTGGATGTGACAAGGCCCAAATGCCTCTGGACAATGCTGAATGGCTCCGAGGGGACACAGATCGCCCTCTGGCTGAGAGCTGGTATTCTAAAAGGTGTCCATCAGCGCAAAAGTCTGCTGG
Source organism: Myotis davidii (assembly GCF_000327345.1). Taxonomy (NCBI): domain Eukaryota; kingdom Metazoa; phylum Chordata; class Mammalia; order Chiroptera; family Vespertilionidae; genus Myotis; species Myotis davidii. The sequence continues at coordinate 292,412 of NW_006294353.1, read as the reverse complement.
GTTCCAACTTCACAAGGTCCAGGGGAGGGAACCCCATTGCTCGAAGCCAGCGTGTTGTCTTACTTCTCAAACTGATCTCAGAGGAGCAGTGCACCCCTGGAGACCTGATTCTGGGAACTCCTGAAGGAGGGCTGCTTGCAAAGCACCCCGGAAAGGCCGAGCCGGACCAAGCGGCTGAGCTGGGGCAGCAGGAGGCAGCCCCCCTGAACCCACAGCCTTGCAGGGCTCACCGGAACCTGGCAGGTCTGGAAAGATTCCCTAGGGAGCCAGCTCCTGGGAAAGTCTCCTTAGCAGCCAGTGAAGTCACCTCCTCCCGTGTCAATCCCCGAGAAGCTCTGTAAGTGAACTCCAAGAAAAATGTGGAAGCCAAACAAACACTTCCTCCCCCACCACCACGCCCTGCCTAGGAAAACGAACTTTCTCCCATTTCTCAGCCAAAACGCGAACCTCTTAACCTTCATGCCAGGGGCAACGTGAAATCGCCACCCCAGACGACAGCCACGGCCACCCAAGGGGGCAGCGTCTGCAGCCCGAGCTCTGGGGAGTCCCTGTACCTCCAGGGGCCCCTGCCGAAGTCGTAGAGCGCCCCCTTTCCCAGTCCGACCCGTACGTACTGGGGGACAAGAAGCTAGGTCCCACCAGCGCGGAGGCTGTGTGGCCTGGGACGGGTCGCTGCACCTCTCTGAGCCAGTCTCGGGAGGCGGCCAGCCTCCTCGGTC
>NW_006294353.1:288610-291337 GCF_000327345.1 Myotis davidii | reverse complement strand
CCGCCCCCTCCCTGGACTGTACCCCCATCCACCCTGACGGTCCGCCCCCCGGCCGCCCACCCATGGCACGGTGGGCCCGTCCCCGCCCCTGCACAGGGGTGCTGCGTCTCTGTGCCCTCTTCATCCCCCGCTATGCTGGGTCCGCTGTGTCCTCCCCAACTCCCCGTTTCCCCACCCCCCACCTGGAGGCTGAGGAGTAGAGCCCTTTGGAGAAGCTAAGGCTGGCTAGAGGGCCAACCTTCCAGACCCCGGCCCCTGATTGCCTTCCTCACTTCTGCCCTCGCAGCACCGCAGCGTCTGCAAACCCCCTGGGCCAGCCCCTCCCTCTCTCAGTCTTCTTTCCCCTCTGCACACAGCAGGGGTGGACCAGCACCCCTTCCTCTTTGAGGGCAGGGTGTCCCCTCCTGCCCCTCCCAGTGTCACCAGCTCAAAGATGGTCCCCCTGTCTTAGGTCCCTCTGGTGGGACAACGCCTTTCGATGTCATGTTCAAGTCCGCTCCCCACTCCCTCCAGTATGGCCCACCCCCAGCGGTCCTGAGGCCTCCTTAGTGTTTAATGGGGCCAAGTCCAAACTTGGGGCTACCCTGAGGCTGCCTGATGGCCCAGCCTCATTCACCCTAGTTCCTCCTGCACCCTGTGCTGACCCCACTGCCTGCCTTTGTTCAAACTCCGCCCCTCCACCCTCTTCCAGCGCCTGCTCAGCTCCTGCTCCTTCCCAGAGCCCTCTCTGCTCCCAGGCTGGTGGGCTCTCCAGCCTCCTCTCCCAGCCTCCCCCATAGGCTTTGGACCAAGCCCTGGGCAGGCAGTGGGACCCACAGCATCTGCCATAGCAGATGATGGAGGGGGCAGTGCAGGAACCGGCCTAGATGAGGGAATAGCGGGGCAGTGGCGGTGCTGAGAGACCAGAAGGAGGTGCCAGCCTATAAGCACAGTCCCCTCGGCCACCAAGCAGGGTCTTCTAGTAAAACCCTCATAGCTCACGTCAGCCTAACCCCTCCCCCCCCAGGGACCCCCTAACCAGAGGGGAAACAGACATGCCTGGGTGCGGGAGCAGCTGTGAGGTGTGAAGCTCACTGCCTGGGAGGGCACAGCTACCCTGTCACTGGGGCAGCAGCCAGTGACATTAATGGAGTTAAAACTTCATGTGACCTCTGACTCCACTAACAGGAAAAGGCTGTGACCAAGGTGACGCAGCCAAGCAACTGCATCGTTAGGGGCCGTGAGTAACCAGAAGCAGCCTGCATGACCATCCACGGGACAAGGTGAAGGAGGTGCCACATGTGAGCCCACAAGGCAGGGAAAGTGAGGTGCAGAGAGATGGGAAGGGGTGGGCAGAACCATGGAGAAGGATGCAGGGAGGGAATTGCAACAAGACCCAAGCGCTTTCACCTCCTGTGGTCTGGGGAGCATGGCCAGGTGCTGAGGGTGGGGTGGCTGTCCTCACCCCGTGTCCCCGAGGCCCCAGCGAGTGAGGACTAGAGCTGCTGGCTCGGTGGAGGAGCAGAGATCTTTGCACACAGCCCATGAGCGCCCACTCCCAGGGCTGTGAGGGAGGCTCCTTTTCCGGCCTTACCTGATCTCAGCAAAGAGCACAACAGAGCAATGTCTTCTCAAGGACTTCCAGGTGGCCAGAAAAGAGCAACAGCTCGCAGGGAAAGTTGCTCGGGAAAAGGATGCAAAAGCTGCTGAGAATCTCCAAGGAGCAGGGAAGCACCTTGGGGACGCCTTTACAGGTGGAGAAAATCAGGCGGATCTGCCCAGCACTCTCCCTGATGCACGTGGAGAGGAACATGCATTCTCCCTCCTCGACAATGGCTGTAATGTCTTGGTGCATGTGTGTGTGTGTGTGTGTGTGTATGCACATGTGTGTCTGTGTGCGTGTGTACACACCATACATGTTCTTGGTCCAGTAGAAGCATGGGAGGAAGAGCACAGGATGAATTTCTGTAACACATTACCATAAGTTTGATAGCTTAAACAACAGGACTTTAGACAGCCCACAGGATGGGACAAAATATTTGCAAAGTATATATCTGGTGAGGGATTACTATCCAGAATATGTAAAGAGTGCCCACAATCCAACAACAACAAGAAGCATACAACCCAATTCAACAATGGGCAAAGGCTCTGAACAGACATTTCTCCAAAGACGATCTAAGAATGGTGAATAAGCACATGAAACATCACTAATCAGTAGGGAAAATCAAATTAAAACCACCATGAGATACCACTTCACACCTACACAATGGTATTATTTTTTAAAAAAAATAGACAATAACAAGTGTGGGCAAGGATGTGGAGAAATTGGGACTCGTGTGCACACCGCTCATGGAGATGTAAAATGGTGCAGCCACTGTGGAAACAGTCTGGCAGGGCCTCAGAAAGTGGAACATAGAATCACTATATGATCTAGTTGTTCCACTTTGGGGTTTTTGCCCAAAAGACAGACTATAAATAAGCACTGGAGAAGGCCAAGAGACATGAAAACATGCTCAAAGACACTAATCATCCAAGAGATCCAAATCAAAACAACAATGAGGTACCATCTCACACCAGTCAGAATGGCTATCATCAACAAATCAACAAACGACAAGTGCTGGTGAGGATGTGGAGAAAAAGGAACCCTCCTTCACTGCTGGTGGGAATGCAGACTGGTGTAGTCACTAGGAAAACAGTATGGCGCTTCCTCAAAAAATTAAAATTGGAAATGCCATTTTACACAATAAT
>NW_006294353.1:252623-288580 GCF_000327345.1 Myotis davidii | reverse complement strand
CAGAGAAAGATAAATATCACATGATCTCACTCATATGTGGGATATAATGATCAACATAATTTGATGAACAATAATAGATCCAGAGACAAATAGCAGGGGAGGTGGGGAGTTAGAGAGCAACCAAAGGACTGGTATGCATGCATATCAGCATAACCAATGGACACACACACTAGGGCGGTGGGGGCTTGCCCAGGGTGGGAATGGTTGAGGGGGTGGGGCAGGCAATTGAGGATAAAAGAGACATATGTAAAACTTAAGACAATAAAAAATAAATAAATAAACATTGGGCTAAATAGCAACTTTTCAGCAGAGAAAAGGCACGAATTAGGTGTAGGGTTGCCAGAGTTAGCAAATAAAAATAGAGTTATATTTGCATCTCAGATAAATGACCAAAAAATGTAGTGTAAGTAATGACCCAGTAATACTGGGGAGGCCACTCACTAATCTGCCCTGTGCTCCCGTCTGGCTCCTTCTCATCCTTCAGGTCCCATCCAGGGGCTCTGTCCTTGTGAAGTTTTCCCCCCGCCCCCGCCAGGGGCTCCCTCAGCTGAGTGGCTGTGCCTCCAAATGAGTCCCTGTAATGTGTGGTCTGTACCCGCCCACCGCACCTGGAAGGTCGTGCACTCCACCACCACACCTGGGGGCTGTCTGCACCTGCCAGCCTCACCTGGGAGCCGTGCGCCTGTGGGGTGAGTGCATGTGTGTCTGTCCTGTCAATAGGGTGGAGGTGCCATCTGCAGCCCTTCTTACCAGTAACCAGAGCCCCTGGCATAGCTTGGAGTCAGACACCTCCAGGCACCTTCATCAGTCTCTTAGGCTGCCACGGGGCCCCACCCCCATTTATTCACTGGAGGCTCCCATGAGATGAGAGCAGGGACCAGCCTCTGATGGCACATGGGCCAGTGCTAATGTTTAATGAGAAAACGGAGGCCCAGACGATTCAGCCCTAGATGGGGACCTTGGCCGCTATGTCTTCTGGGCAAACAGGCTGGAAATAAAGCACTACAGTGAGTGGCCCAGCCGCCGCGGCTCCCCCAGCCAGCTCTGTCCTGGGGAAGAGGCCAACTCGGTGTCAGGAATGTTTTGGACACACCCTAGGCCAGGAGGGACTGAAGAGGCACCAGGCCGCTGGCAGTGGGGGCCCGAGTGGGGCTCCCACCCTCTGCTCCCCACGGTGGGTTCACTGGCCCTGCAGGGAATGGGTCTGCAGGAGGCAGAGCCTGGGATGGTCCATGGTCAACTGCATTCCAACCCAAGAGAGGTGGACAGCCCCCAGGTGAGGTAGACAGGTATAGACAGCCCCCGGGAAAGGTGGACAAGTGTAGCTAGCCTCCAGGTGAGATGGCCAGGTGTAGACAGACCCAGGTAAGGTAGGTAAGTATAGACAGCCCCCGGGTGAGGTGTACAGGTATAGGCAGCCCCAGATGAAGTGGACAGGTGTTTACAGAACTCCAGGTAGGGTGGACAGGTGTAGGCAAACCCCAGATAAGGTGAACAGGTGTACAAGCCCACAGGTGAGGTGACTACTTCCTCCCTTTCTTTTCGTCTCTCATCCCGTGTCTATGGACACCACCCACCAAGTGAACCAGGTGCTCAGAGATGGAACAGGCTGCCTAGCCCTCAGCTGCTCACAGCATTTAGGAAAATCAGTTCTAACGGGTGAGTTCTGGAACTTCGGGCGGTAGGACTTACATCACAGGGCACCAGTGCGGGATAGAACCTGATGCAAAGCCAGCCTGGAACCCAGGGAGTAGCTGACAGTCCACATAGGGCACCTCTTCCCATAGTGCAGATGGGGGCTTCCCAGGCGTGGCACTGGGGCCAGGCAGCCGGGAGCAGGAGGGACCAGTTCGCACGCACTGCTTTGTAGGAGGAGACGTTTCGTTGCTCCTTTGTGCAAACCGTCCAAGACTTCCTCCTGGCTCTCTAGGCTACAGCCCACTGGACCCTGGGCACTTGCCCTCCCTCTGCCCTGTGAGCCAGGTGGTCTCACCCCTCCAGCCCAGCCCTGGTCACTTGGGCTTTAGCTCCCGGAAGCAGACCTCAGGCCTTGCCACCTTCTTCCTCTCCCATGGCACCACTCACTCATTCTCTCTCTCTCTCTCTCTCTCTCTCTTCTTTCTTTCTTTCTTTTGTAAAATAAAATTTACTTCCCGTAAAGTTCACCCACTTAAAATGTACAATTCAACAGTTTTTAGTGTACTTACGGAGTTTTGCAACCATCACCCCAACCTAATTCTAGAGCATTTCTATCACCCCCAAAGGAGATCCCGTCCACATGAGCAGTCGCTCTCCATTCCCCCTCCCCCAGCGCCTGGCAACCACTAATCCGCTTTCTGTCCCCGTGGGTCTGTCCTGTCCATTTCATGTAGATGGAGTCATGCGTCATGCGGGCTTTGGGGACTCGCTACGTTCACTCAGCATGATGTTTTCAAGGTCATTCCAGAGGCACTCTTCCAGCTTATCACACTCGGTGGAGAAAACCAGCCGTGTTTCTGCTGAGGACAAGGAAGGGCCTTAAAACCCCCGATGTGAAAAAGACCAATAACAACGACAACAGCATCCTATATAATAAAAGGCTAATACGCAAGTTGTCCCCTGGACTGGGAGTTTGACGGGGAGTTCAACTGGGAGTCCGACCAGGGGGCAGGCGCTCAATGCACATGCATGGAAACATGGAACAGGCTGATGAATCTCAGAGGGAAGTGGGAAGCGGGGAGGGCAGGAAGAGATTAAACAAAGATCTTATATGCATACTAGAGGCCCGGTGCACGGATTTATGCACCGGTGGGGTTCCTCGGCCTGGCCTGCGGGGATCAGGCTGAAAGTGGCTCTCCAACATCCTGCAAAGGGTCCCAGATTGCGAGAGGGTGCAGGCCAGGCCGAGGCACCTCTATTCAATAATAATAATAGTTGACCTTTACAGAACGAACACCATGCGCTGGGTAGGAATTGTGTGTTTTGTTTTTTCTCATAACCACCTTGAGAAGGACAGCTGTTGTCCCAGTCCTCTGGACACTCACTGGTACCCAGTGACAGAGCTGTGATCTCGCCGTCCCCTCTCCTCCCTTGCCCACAACCCCCAGCAAGGAGCCTCCCTTCTGCCCCTGGCTTTGCACTGTCAGCCCAGAAGGCTGTTCCCAGCAGCCTCTGCATAGCCGCTTCCTTCCTAGCGGGGGGGGTGGGGGGGGGGGGGGGGGAGGATGGCTGGCAGCCCCCCTGCATCTGGAATTGGGGGAGCATTGCCCAAAATGGCAGCCTTGGGACTGGGAACCAGGCAAAGATTTTGGCCCCAACTTAAATGTCCTCACCCCCCCACCCCCAAATAAAATAGATAAATAAGGCACTGTTATTCAGTCTGATGTACTACTCTTCAAAATGTTTTAAAATCCTCTGTTGGTATCGGTGCACAAACTAATCTTTGCATTTCATGTTGCACTGTAAGTCACCCACTGACTGTTTATTAAGCCAGATAGTAAAACTGAGGTCCCAATTTAGATCAACGGTCCTTCTATCAAGAGTCAAGTCTCTAAGAGAAAAAAACCTCTTCTTTACCATGACTAAGCCACAAATGACCTATTTTATAATGTGAAGATTAATTTACTGCTATAAAAGTTTTATCAGTAAAAAAACAAGTGCTATTAAAATTGTGGGGGAAGAAGTTGGCTTCTGTCATGAGCTCAGGTGTGTCCCCCTCCCCAGATGTAAGTCCAAGTCTTAATCCCTGCCCGGAACCTGTGAGTGTGGCCTTTGTTGGAAATAGGGTCTTCAGTCCCTGGGGCTCGTGGCTCACATGGATGCCTCACTATCAGATGAGATGCAGGGAGGCTGGAGATGACAAATAAATGGCGGGAGGGGGGGACGGGATCACAGGAAAGAGCTCAGAATGAAACCTCTCAAGTAACTTCTCCCCCGTGTGTCTTCCTCCAGCCACTGGACCTCAGGCATTTAGAAAGCACAGCACATAAGGGTTCTTGTCTCTCTATTCGAGGGACACAAGTCATTTTGCATAAAATGCCTTCAGAAATCTTTAAGAAAGATTCTGCTTCGTAATTGCAGAATCACTGCAAAGCGCTTTTGCTCAGCCCCTGCCCTGGCCCCCCTTGGAACCCCACATATCTGCCCCCACCCTGACGCCAGCCCATGGCCGTGTTCCCAGCAGCCTCGTGTCCCCGTGCCCCTGGAGGCAGCTCTGGGAGGCTCTGCGGATGCTGCTGTGTGCCTGCATGAATCGCTGGCCCGCGGCCAGGTCAGCTCCGGACCCAGAGGCCACAGGCTTCTAGCTCTTCGGGCGGGGAGATGCGTGGTGCTGACAGGAAAATATGTGTTTGGTTTGTAAGTTAAGCGAACTCCCTGTGGAAGTGATTGGAGAGACAGTAAAATGGAAACCCGTGTGGTCATGATGTTGGCAACGCTCCCGCCGTGGCTTTGCTTGGCAGCGGGGCGAGCGCAGCCCCCGGGGGCTCTGCAGAGAGCTGATGGACGCGACCTGCGACCTTTTCGCCTTCTGAAATCATCAAGCATCTGCTGAGTGAGCTGTTTAGGAAAGGGTCCTGGGCCAAGGCCGTGGAGGGAGCGGGGGTGGAGTGGGGGGTGGAGAAGGCCCTTTGCATCAGAAACACACACGAGTCATTTTCAATCACTCAAAAAGAGGACGAGAGACCAAATGCAGTTAATGAATGCTTGAACCCCCTGCTGTGATGAAACACTTTCAGGAGTTGGGCTGGGCCTCGTGAAGCCTTGGAGATGCCCGAAACGTCCATCAGGGGAACGGCCGAGTGAAGACGGTGACCTCTGCGCCGTGAGAGAGCAGGCAACTGACAAGAGAAGCAGAAGAGCCGTAGATTGTTATACGAAAGAAACTGTTGCAAACATAGTCAGTATTAGTCTCCTCTGGCTGCTGTAATGAATTACCACCTACCTGGTGGCTCAAAACAACACAAATGTACCCTCTTATAGTTCTGGGAGCCAGAAATCGGACATCGGTGTTACTGGGCTAACATCGAGGTGTCGGCAGGGTTGGTTCCTTCTGGCGGCTTCAGGGGAGAGTCTGTGTCCTTGCCTCCGTGTCTGAGGCTGCCCAAGTTCCTGGGCCCGTGACCCCTTCCTTCCGGCATCACTCCAACCTCTTGCTTCCGTCGTCACATCTACGACGTCTGTGTGAAACTGCCCTCTGCTTCCCTCTCGAAAGGACACTTGGCATTACACTGAGGACCCGCCTGGAAACACAGGGCAATCTCCCCTCATCTCAAGACCCTTCATGTCATCGTGTCTGCAAAGCTCCTTTCCCCATAAACACACCATTGAAAGGTCAATCTGGTTCCTGAGGCAGCGACTAAGTGACCAATGGTCAGGGCGTATATGCAGCCTGGAGACACTGGACAAGGGGATCCACATTCCAGGGGGACAGAGCAGGATGGTGTCGCGGGATTTCATCACGCTACTCAGAAGGGTATGCAGTTGAAAATTTAATGTTTATTTCGTTGAATTTTCCATTTATTATTTCCAGACCACACTTGACCAGGGAAAAGTGAAACCTTGGAAAGCAAAACCGCTGAGCAGCTCAGCACTGGGAGGCGGCAGAGAGCCACAAAGGGAGAGGGAAGGTGAAGGCCGCCTGGGTCCCTTGTGGTGGGGATGGATGGGCTGGACACAGGCATTTGCACACACAAAGCAAATCCAATCTGGGCCCCCAGCAAGGGCGCCCGGCCTGTTCCAGATCCACAGTGGCTGTGCTCACGGTGCAGGCAAATGCTCTAAACCAGTGGTTCTCAACCTTCTGGTCCTTCAATACAGTTCCTCCTGTTGTGGTGTCCCCCAACCATAAAATTATTTTCGTTGCTACTTCATAACTGTCATGTTGCTACTGTTATGAATCGTCATGTAAATATCTGATATGCAGGATGGTCTTAGGCGACCCCTGTGAAAGGGTCGTTCGACCGCCAAAGGGGTCAGACCCACAGGTTGAGAACCGCTGCTCTAAACTGACCAGGGTCAGAGGTTCACTGAACTAATCCTCAGACATCGGGCGTCTCTGCGATCACCCACAGGGACTTCCGGAACTGCCTGCGCCCAATCAGTTCCAATTAGCCAGAGGCAGGAATGTGGGCTGGGGCTGGAGCCGGGGAAGAGTTTCTCTGCGGAGAGGAGGCCCCTCCTGGGCCGCCCCGGGAAGCGGCCACCGGGAGGAAGAGGGGGATCCCGGGCCTCGTGGTCAGTGGGGGCTGCCAGGTGGCCTAGCAACACCCTCCTCTGTAACTAGCCCCGTCATTCAAAAGCTACGTGTCAGCAGGCCAGACAGAGAAAGGAGAGCAAATGCACGGTTTCACTTCGATGGGGTCCCTAGAACAGGCAACTCCATAGCGACAGAAAGTAGAATAGAGGTTCCCATGGGCTGGGAGGAGGGAGTCCGTGTTTAAAGAGCAGGGAGTTTATGTTGAGGAAGATGAGACGTGTGGGTGTAGATGGTGGTGATGGTTACACAACAGTGTGAGTGCATTTAATGCCACCTCTAGTACACTTAGAAATGGCCAAGACGACAAACATTCTGCAGAGCCTATCAGACTGCATTATTTCATGGAAAAGAAAACAACACACTGGGCATTGGGTATAGAAGCGGGTTCCTTGGAAGTGGCTGCCACGGTCCTTGTCTGTAGGGGAGGCGTGTGCAGTCCGGGGAGGTGGCACCGTTTATCCCACGGTCCCGGGAGCACAGGCTCTTGCTCCACAGCCCCCCGCCCACTCTCTCCTTCACCATCATTCCTCGGGGTCCGGTGGAGCCTGTGATTTGCCGGCGCGTACCTATCCTGGTGCCCTGGCCCTGGCCATGGCAGGTGCTCGGAGGTGTCTGAACCTGACTTTACGGGAAGTGACCTGGTCCAGATCCAGATCCAGGTCGTTCTTTCCACCCTGTTCTGATGGTGGCCCGGTCCAGCCCTAACCGGCCACGACAAGGCATTCTCCCATGTAGGGACCTTTCTTCCCCAAATCATCTTGGGTACCGGCCCCTGGAGGCCGCAGCTCCTGCCTGGAAGTGGGGCCGCCGGGGAGGAGTTTGAAATGCACTTTTTGTCCAAACTCACTAGACAATCTTAGGCCAGGGGAAACCCCCAACCATGCAGTGAGGGGTCAACCTGGGAGGAAGGGATGGTCCCTGGAACCAAAGCCATAGCATCCTCTTGTTCCCATGGAAACCCCTCCTTGCCTTTGATTGGACCTTAGGGCCACTGCCACACACAGCTTTAACCAACAGAAACTTACTCTCCCTCAGTTCTGCAGGCTGGGGGTCTGAAGTCAAGGTGTCAGCAGGGTCATGCTCCCTCTGGAGCTCTAGGGGAGGGTCCTTCTTGCCTCTTCCGGCTGCTGGGGGCTCCCAGCATTTCTTGACTTAGGGCCACATCACCCCCATCTCTGCCTCTATCTTCACATGGCCTCCTCCTCTTCTCTGTCTCAAATCTCCCTCTGCCTTTCTCTTATAAGGACCCTTGTCATTGGATTTAGGGCCACCTGGATAACTCAGGGTGAGCTCATCTCAAGATCCTTCACTTATCACATCTGCAAAGACCCTTTTTCCAAATAAGGTCACAGTCACAGTTCCGGGGTCCAAGTTCCATGTGATGTAACTTGCGGGAGCAGGGGGCGGGGGCCAGGGGGCGCGGGAGGCACAGGTCACTCCACTACAGCCTCCAGGCACGTTCTCTCTGAAGACCAGGCTGAGCCTTATCAGTTCTCTGGGCAAATCTCATTCTCTTTATCTCTTGTCCAGATTGTGCCCCAAACAGACCCAACCTTCTCAGGATTCGGAATTCTCCTGCAAGACCAACAACCTCAGGATCGCAGCCTCCACCACAGACAACCAGCGCTCAAATGGTCCCCGTGACATAGCTGGGCAGTCTGGACGAGGCCGGGAGACAGTCCAGAGGGCAGAGCTGAGCAGGTCCAGGGGAGCTGGGACTCACACCTGCCCCGGATGATGCTGGTGCAGCACCAAACTACGAAACAGTGTGACGCCATTAGAAGCTCTGACACTCTAGGATACTTGACTCAAAAAGGTGCCCACAGCCTGGCCAGCTGTGGAGCGGTTGGTTGGAGCATGCACCCGTACACCAAAAGATGGCAGGTTTGATTCCCGGTCAGGGCATATGCCACGGCTGCCAGCTTGATCCTCAGTGGGGGCGAGTGTGGGAGGCAACCAATCGATGTGTCTGTCTCACATAGATGATTCTCTCTCTCTCTCTCTCTCTCTCTCTCTCTCTCACTCTCTTCCCCTTCCTCTCTCTAAAAATCAATAAAATAATAAAATTGGGGGGGGAGGCCTAATTCTTCTTTTCAGAGGTATTCATTGTTCCCTGTTAAAACCTTGATCTGTCTTCTCATGCATGGCAAGCATGCAGGGAGGAAGAGGTAAAAAAGATGCCCACAATACTGCAGATGAAAGGGAGTCAGGTTATAAATGTACAATTCCACTCCACTTTGTCTGAAATTCTATTAGAATTATATGCTCCAAAATGCAAATCATGCCAATCTCTCTCTGGTAACCATTCTGGATGATTTGTAACTCTCCTGTGACTACTCGTCAAAAGAAGTGCACCAAGATATAATAAATACTAAAGCACTAATTTAATTTGTGAGTGACGATACTTTATTTTGTTAAGTATGCAAAGACATGAACAATTTCACCTGAATTGATGATGATGGACAGAATTGACCAGAGAGCTGGTCACAGAGAAGCTGGTGAGCCGGGGGGAATTGCTGCCCCCTACAGGCCTTCGGAAGAATCTCCAGCAGCAGGACCAGAAGATGGAAGATGGATCCATTAAAGCCAGACAGCCCGCCCCGGGTGACTCAATGGTTGAGCATTGACCTATGAACCAGGTCAGGGCACATGCCCGGATTGCGGCTCAATCCCTGGTGGGGGGCGTTCAGGAGGCAGCCAATCAATGATTCGCTCTCATCATTGATGTTTCTATCTCCCTCTCCCTCTCCCTTCCTCTCTGAAATCAATAAAAATACATATATTTTAAAAAGCCAAACAGCGGGCGGAGTAAGACTGCTCTGTGAAGTGCCCTGGTTTCTGCAAGCCGCCTTCCTCATCTCCTCCTGGAAGGCGTGGCGAGCAGTGGTCCCTCAGCGATGCTTCCCTCCCCGCCCTCGGCCACAGGCAGGGGCGCCATCCACGTTGGGCACCTTGTTCACCTCTCGGCTGTCCCGAGGGCCACCTCCCACGCGGGGACCGTCACACAGGCAAAGGGTAAAAGGCCATAATAGAGCCACTATTATGTGCTCACCATCCAAGTTAAGGAATAGGCTGCTCCCCGACGGAAACTTCCTTTCTGAACGTAACCATAAGTTTGAGTTGTGACAATGGTCCCTTTTTTCTTTTTCTTTTTCTGGTCAGCTCCACCACCTGTCTGTGGAGCCCTCACCGCCTTTTCACGATTGTGAAAAACCTGAGAATCATTCACACATAGCCTGGCTCCCGTCTTCCAGCTCCCGGTGTTGCTGTTGAGTGTTCGGACACCACTAAAGTGGGTGCCTGCTATTTTTCTCTGCAAGTTTGAAAATCTTTAATCCTTACTGTTCTGAAATGTGTGCTGACTTGTCCAGGGGACAGGCAGCTTCTAACACGGCACCCAGTGCTCCACTTCCTGGTCCTCACGGCCCCGTGTTACCCACTCTCCTCAGTGCTTCTCTTCTAAGTGATGGAACATGGCTCCCTTGAGGGGTGTTGCTTTGGTTCCTAAAGATGACCCCTCTGCCGTGCCCTCCGACTCCGTCTCCTGCTGACTCTGAGTACATACGCTTCAGTGTTGGAGATATGGGGTGGGACGGAAGGTGACCTCCAGCAAGGGACAGCACTGGCAGCAGCCAGCCGGGGCAGTGGCCCTCAGGGGAACAGCCTCGGTGGGAAACGGAATCCCACCAAGAGGGGAGGGGAGCTTGGACACCGGCGAGGCCCCTGTGGAGCTTTGGGTGGGACCCTGGCAGGCACCTGAGACCAGGAAGACGAGGCCCCCACTGAGCCGTACCCAGATCCCTGACTCGGAGGGTCTGTAGTAAGTTACATTGTTTTGATCTGCTGTTGTGGGGTAATTTGTTATAGTAATAAGTGGCTAATATACCTCCTTTTCTTTATTTCCTGGGCTGTGCCCTCAGGGGCCCTCTGCAATCTGGTATTATTTCTTTTACACTTTCCTCTTCTGTTTCCTCTGTCCACAATTCCCACTGGTCGGATATGGAACCTCCTGGATAGAATCTTAATTTTTTAAAAAATATCTCTTCTATTTTCCATTTCTGTTCTTTATTATTGTTGTTTAAAGTACTACATATGCCTCCTTTTTCCTGATTGACCCCTCCCACTCCCGCCCCCCAGCACAAGCCCCCACCGCCCCAGTGTCGTGTCCATTGGTTATGCTAATATGCATGCATGCAAGTCCTTTGGTTGCTCTCTTACTCTCTCCCCAGCTGCCCTCCCCCCCTCTCTCTGAGGTTGGGCAGACGGTCTGTTCAGTGTTTCTTTGTCTCTGGGACTATTTTTGTTCACTAGGCATTTCTGTTCTTTTTATTGTGCTTTCTGGGAGATTTTTTCACCATTTTATCTTTCAACCCTACTATTGGATTTTTCTATTTTCCAAGACGTCATATTTTTTCAGAGTATCCCTCCCGTTCTTATTTTATAAATGCAAACATACACCCACGTCTCTAAGTATAGTTTCGTTCTCATTCCCTATTTGGTTTTCATGGGACTTTTAAGACACCCAGAGATCCGAGGGATCAGTCTGTACTTGAGAATGAGACATGGAACACTGTGTGTGAGTGTGTGCAGGCAGGAAGTGGGGGTGAGGGTGCTTGGAACGATGGAGCACATGGGCATTTTCATTGACAGCCCCCATGTGACAGGGGGTGGAATCTTTTGCTTTGGGGGCAGTTTCTCACGGGAAAAATGCTCCACGCTGAGCCTCCGAGTGGACGGAAGGCCGACTTCTGGCTTCCTGCAAACAGGGTGGGGAGAGGGGCGTGCAGGCTGCACAGCTCAGGGTGTGGACTGTAACTGAACCCCCGATTTCAGCCCCAGGTGTCCACTGGCGAAACTTGTGACGTTTCCTCGGACAGCTAGCAAGCTGTTTCTTGTAGGAGAGTAGTGCAGCCCAGGGGCAAGGGCCAGGCTCCTCCGTTCCCCTAGGGCAGCCGAATAAAACTATTGAAAAAAAAGACCGTACCCTTTTATGTAATGATGTTTACTTTGAATTTATATTAGTTCACACAAACACTCCATCCATGCTTTTGTTCCGGCCCTCCGGTCCAGTTAAGAATTGTGGCCCTCGAGTCAAAAAGTTTGCCCACCCCTGCCCTAGGGCCTCCTCCCAATGCAGGGACCTGGCAGCTCTGATCCCTTCCCCATCCAGCGGGATCCTTGGAGGCACAGGCAGGTAAGGGGGAGGCACACCCTTTCCTGCTCCTGCAAGAGGTCCCAGCGAGCAGATAACAAAGACTCTGGTGACTTGCAAGTCCTGTTGGGGTTTTCCAGAGCAGTGGCAGCTCCAGGGGTGGGGGTGGTGCAACAGGGAGAGGATGGGCTGGTGGCCACACCTTCCCCCTCCCCCTGCGTCTAGGCCCTTCCAACAGGTCCCCTTGCGAACAGCCCACCTGCTGGGCCCGCTCTGGGTCCCCCCACCACCCACTCACTCCTCTTTATACTTATTCATAGTGGGGAAATAAACGTGACATTTGACATTTTACCCTTTAACTGCATGGTTCAGTGACATTTAATACACTGACAATCTTTTGCAACCATCACCACAATCTAGTTCCAAATTTTTTCTCCACCCCCAACAGAAACTGTGTTCACTGAGCACTAACTTCCCACTGTCCCTCTGCCAGGCCCTGGCAACCTCTATTCTACTGTCTGTCTCCCTGAACTTGCCTCTTCTGGGGACCTCATGAGCAGAAGCAGTACAATCAGTACTTGTCTGTTCGGGTCTCTCCCTCCGCATGACGTTTCCAGGATTCCTGCAGTGTAGCCTGTCTCAGTGCCTCGTTCCTTTTTACGGCCGAATAGCATTCCAGGGGGAGGGGACAGCACGTTGTGTGTGTCCATCATCTGTGGATGGACATTTGGACTGTTTCCATCTTTTAGCTACTGTTCATAGTGCTGCTACAATCACTCACAAATGTTTTGGAGTCCCTGTGCTATAGACTGGATGGCTGTGCCCCCACAAAACTCACGTTAAAACCCTAACACCCCAAAGTGATGGCGGCATTGGGAGGTGGGGCTGTTGGGTGATTGGGTTATGATGGTGGAGTCGCCATGACTGGGATTAGCGCCCTGAAATAAGGGGCCACAGAGCGCTTCCTCACCTCTTCCGCCGTGTGAGAACACCGGGAGAAAACGACCATCTGTTCACCAGGGAGAGGGCTCTTACCAGACACCAAATCTGCCGATGCCTTGATCTTGGACTTCCAGCCTCCAGAACCACGAAAGATACGATTCTACTACTTGCAGGCCCCCCAGTCTGGTATTCCGTTATAGCCGCCCAGACAGACTAAGACAGCCTGTTTTCAACTCTTTGGGGTGTGTGCCTTGGAGTGAACGGCAAAGGTGTGTAACCACAGAGGGGGAGGTGAAACAGCCGGTCCCGGAAGTGATGATGTGGTGGTAAAACCGTTTCAGGTGTGTTACAGCCCCTCTCCTTACTGGGAGAATCCGAGTTGCTGGCAACGAGTTTTGGTGTGACGGCAGATTTGGGGTGCGTGGGGTGTGAGGGAGGACAGTGGGGAAGTGGGAGGTTACAACTTCCCCACACAGAGCAGGTCACTTCCTTCCTCCTGGGCCCCAGAGCTGTCACTGTGATGGCACTGCCTTTGGACATAAGTTCTTGGCTTTAAGTTTCCCTACCGACTCAGGGAGGATCTGAGCGCCGGCCTGGTTGCGTTTTCTCATCTCCTGGCGTCTCCTGTGATGGCCTCCCACAAGCCCTCCTTCTAGAAGCTGTCACCAAACTGACTGAAAACCGTAGTTTTTCAGATTCTGGATGTGACATTCATTCAGTACAAAAATATGGAAAGTAGGAAGTATTCGAGATCTTGCACCCTGGCACATGTGGACAGTTGGGCTCAAATTAACTCTTATAAACATTCTCAAAAAAAAAAAAAAAGAGGAAAATGTAGACCAGGAAGGGGACGCTCCCAGGTCTGGCCTGCCAGCCATTGCTGCTGGCGTTTTGGTGCTCAGTTCCAGCCAGTGTGCTCGTTCTAGAAGTCTCTGAAGACTGCCTTCCAGGGGAGCACTTCGCCCAGTGCTCACGTGCCCACCTCCCCAGCAAGAGCAGGCGAGTTTCTTTCACATGAGAGCAATTCACAAAAAGCAGAACTGCTGCTCAGCCCACACCCGCTTACTCAAGATGGTGACAGCTTGGAGTCCTGTAGGAAAATATTAAATATGTCCTTTCACAAGTTAGATTCCCTACTTTCTTGTTCAGATCAAGGGCTAGCAAACCTCTTCTGGGCCGGACGGTAAGGATTTTAGGCTTTGCAAAACAGATGATCTCCAAAGACGCAACTCCGCCACTTGCAGCATGAAAGCAGTCAGAGGCACATGCACATGAATGAGCGCAGCTATGTGCTAATAAAACTTGATTTACACACACAGAGGAAACAGGCTGGATTTGGCTTGAGGTCTATGGTTTGCCAACCCTGATGTATATCTTTTTCAGAATTTGTTCTAATTTTCAGCCCAGGCATAGTTGAGAAGCAGCTACACTTTTCTTTAGAAGTTGGGTTGAAGTCAATGAATGAAGCTGAGAAAGGTGGTGTTGGCTGAGGCAGGGGGAAGACTGGGCCTGAAGCATCAGAGGTTCTCCCACGGGGGTCAATTCTAACACCCAGGCCACTGGGCAATGTTGGGACACGTTTTGGGATGGGGGAGTGCTGCTGGCATCTGGTGGGTGAAGGCCAGGGATGCAGCTCCTCACCCCTCAATGCATAGAAGCACCCCCCACCCCCACCCCCCCACACACAGAGCAATCTGACTCTAAAAATCAACAGCCCAAGGCGGGGACACGGTGACGTAAACATGAGCATGATCGTTTAGAAAGCCTGCTCGCTCGAGTTCCGTCGTATGGATTTCTTAATGAAGATGTCATACACGCGGATGAGAAAACATTTAACCGAACTGTTAAAGGAAGGCGAAATGCAACAATAACAAGTGTCCCACACCCCTCAGGGTCCCCAGCCCCTCCCCCTCCCCCCACAGACATTATCTCTCTAGGTTTTTACTTTTAACACAAATTGCTCTGTGCCCTATACACTTTGACCTATTTTCATTTTTAAAAATCTTGGAAATCTTTCCACATGATTCTATAATTTGTTCCTTAAATAGCTTTTAGTTCCCAGCACAGCCGCGTGTATCTGACCCACCATCGCTCACTCCGAAGCACTCTGGAGCCCCTGCCGAACGGAAGCAGGCAGCAGGCCAGTGCCCACGGGGCTGGGTGGAGCAAAGGTCTGCATCCAGCATTATGGGCGTGAGTGGGGCAGGGGACCCCCTGCCAAGTCCCTGAACACTGAAGGACCCCAAATAAGCTGCAGGTTTTACCTCGGTTTAGGGAAATTTTAAAAGCTAGAAGGCAGAGATTATAACGAGAATGTGGTACTAATCCGGCTCATTAAGATTAAGGAGGCAGTGCACTTGGAGGTCCCGGATCTGTCTCTTGCTTCAACAGTGTTTGGACGGAACAGACCTAGGGACGCCCCTTCTTCCAGCCTCTAGCCACTCTCCTGCGTCTCCTCCACTCACCACCTTCAGGACCACCCTCGGGACCAGCCAACACCGGGTTTCTTCTGCCTTAAACTCCTTATTGCCGAACAACCATGAGCTCCCAAATTCGTCAGAATTATTCCACCGAGGTGGAGGCTGCAGTCAGCCACCTGGCCAACCTGCATCTGCGGGCCGCCCACACCTTCCTCTCTCTGGGTTACTATTTCGACCGTGATGATGTGGCTCTGGAGGGTGTGGGCCACTTCTTCCGCGAGTTGGCAGAGAAGCAGGAGGGCGCTGAACATCTCCTAAAGTTTCAGAACAAGCGCGGCGGCCGCATTCTCTTCCAGGACGTGCAGAAACCTTCCCAGGATGAGTGGGGCAAAACTCAGAATGCCATGGAAGCCACCCTGGCCTTGGAGAAGAACCTGAACCAGGCCCTTTGGGATCTGCATGCTCTGGGTTCTACCCGTGTATACCCTCATCTCTGCAACTTCCTGGAGAACCACTTCCTGGATGAGGAGGTGAAACTCATCAAGAAGATGGGTGACCACCTAACATCCGCAGGCTGGGCTGGGCAAGTATCTCTTTGAAAGGCTCACCCTCAAGCACGACTGGGAGCCTTTGGAGCCCAGAGGCCTTTCCGAGCCCCGCCCCCTGCACCCCCTGGTGTCTCTGGCTTTTACTTGAGCCTCTTCCCAAAACTATTAGCCATTCCTTTAACCACCCTGGAGCCTTCTCCCATGCATTAGACCAAATGAGACAATAAAGCTTTTTGCAACAGTTAAAAAAAAAAAAAGACTAAGGAAAGGACGGGGTTCCTGGGGTGTCTGTACCCTGCTATGGACCCAAAGCTTTTTGCACACAAATGGCGGGAACAGGCCAGGGGATAATGTTTCTGGGACTCAGATACAGGAGCTCCATGGGGGATCCCTAATGAGGACGTCATGGACTTGGAAACATGGGAATGAAAGGGTCGGTGTGTGGATGGAAACTGGAAGGTTTAACCCACCTGTGGGAGAGGCTGTGTCCCCTTGACCTGCATGGATGTGGGAATGGTTACTACCGTATTTGCCGGTGTATAAGACGATTTTTTGGCCCTGAAAAATATGCCTCCAAGTGGGGGGTCGTCTTATACGCCAGGTACACTTCAGATAGACTGCCCATAGTGCTTGCCCCGTGCCATAGTGGCCTCCCGATGCCCGCCCACTTCATTCCACATACCGTTCAGGCATCAGCAGCACTGCTGGGTGTATGCTCGGCTGTTATGCGATTTTGCTGTTATGCGATTTTACCCCACTTTCAAAATCGCACACAGCCGACCATACCCCCAGTATGATAGCGCAAAATCGCGAATCGCGATACCATACTGGGTGTATGGTTGGCTGTGTGCGATTTTGCGAGTGTGGTAAATTCGGGTTACCGTATATTTCTTTACATATGCATTGAAGATTCGCGATTTTGCGCTATCATGGTGCCTGTTAGAATGTTGAAGAGCTCGCACTTGCGCACTAGTGAGGTCCCAGGGAGATGCTGATGCAAGGGTGGACCAGACTGCTATAGTGACAGGGCGGGCAAACAGGGAGCAGGGACCAATCAAATCAGGCTTTGTATACAGCCAACAGCCAACCACAATACTGCCCCATTGTACAGTACAGCATAGAAAACGTCGACCAGTCAAACCCCTATCATCCCTATCATGGCACCAAGATGTCGTTGATGAACTTTTAATATCAGATGATGAAGAGGAGTTTGAAGGCTTTTAAGGTGAAACTGAAATTAAAATGTTAAAATCAAATCTGATATTGTTTTACCTTTTATTTGGTGTGTGGAAGGTGTGGGGAAGAGGGGGTAGTCTTATACGGCGAGTATATAACAAACTCTGTATTTTTGAGTGGAAATGTTAGGGGGTCGTCTTATACGCCCAGTCGTCTTATACGCCGGCAAATACGGTACGTCTGACTGGGGACTGCTTCCCGACCTGCAATTATAGCTCCGAACACGCAGACAGGAGTCAGGTCAGGACTGTAAGGGGTGTAGGAGTGAAGGTGAAAGTGTGCCTGTTTGTACATGTGTTAGATCAAGATGCATCTCTCTTCCCAGAATGCAGGGCGGGGATGGATGCTGCATCTCACCCGGAGCACCACCCCTCCCGTGTCGCCCGCAGCAGCCATGTCCACGGAACCCCCAGAGCACCACCCCTCCTGTGTCGCCCCGCAGCAGCCATGTCCACGGAACCCCCAGAGCACCACCCCTCCCGGTGTCGTCCCACAGCAGCCATGTCCACGGGCACCCCCAGAGCACCACCCCTCCCATGTCGCCCCGCAGCAGCCATGTCCACGGGCACCCCCAGAGCACCACCCCTCCCGTGTCGCCCCGCAGCAGCCATGTCCACGGGCACCCCCAGAGCACCACCCCTCCCGTGTCGTCCCACAGCAGCCATGTCCACGGGCACCCCCAGAGCACCACCCCTCCCGGTTGAGGACCAACTCCTCACCTGCTTCGGACATTAAACAGAACCGCCCCGTGACTGGAGGAAGGAATCACCTTGAGAGTGAAATAGTGTCTCCCCTGCTTCCCCCTTACATAGAAACCAAGGCTCAGTTGCCAAACAGTTTATTTCTTAATATAAAACAAGATTATCACACAAAACCAGCTGTAGTGCTGAGCGAAGAGACTAAAGTGCGTGAGTTTCCGGAACACCACACCGGTGCCCTGGCACAGAGGCATCCTGGACAGAGCTTTCTTCCCGAGGGTTTGCAGAGACC
Organism: Myotis davidii; assembly: GCF_000327345.1. Classification (NCBI taxonomy): domain Eukaryota; kingdom Metazoa; phylum Chordata; class Mammalia; order Chiroptera; family Vespertilionidae; genus Myotis; species Myotis davidii. The sequence continues at coordinate 271,057 of NW_006294353.1, read as the reverse complement.
CCACCTGGGCTAGGGCCACGGCCTGCGTGCGGATTCACCATGCGCAGGGCTTGTCAGCACCTGAGAGGAGCGGGCTGCTGGCCTCTCCCCAAGTGTCCCCTCGAGTGTCCTCCTCATTGAAATACCACTGGCGGGGGGCCACCGGGCCCTGGGCCTCTTCCCAGACCTCCTGGTTGATTAAGGCTGCCTCCTTGCTCACTCCAGCAGAGAGTTCCTGCACCTGGGCAAAGCTCCTGTGGGGATAATGGAAGGGATGATGCTTTCTGCACCCCGTGCCCGAGGGCCGGGAGGAGCCAAGGCCCCTCTGCCTTCGCCAAGGTGGCAGCGCAGAGGCAGCGGGTCCAGGTGGATTCTGCCCGAGCATACACGGGGAAGCGCAGGTCAGTAAGCTGTCTGAACAGAACACTAACAGGGAAGCCCCCAAGAACAGGGCCAGGCAGGCATGAAAGGAAAGATTCATTTGTTCAAGAAACAAGTGTGGCCCCGTGGTTGAGCATTAACCTATGAACCAAGAGGTCACGGTTCGATTCCAGTCAGGGCACATGCCCAGGTTGTAGGCTCGATCCCCAGTAGGGGGTGTGTAGGAGGCAGCTGACCAATGATTCTCTCTCATCGTTGAGGTTTCTCTCTCTCCCTCTCACTTCCTTTCTGAAAGCAATAAAAATATGTGTTTCTAAAAAGAACTGTGAATGGGGCAGTATCCCAGCCCGCCCTCGAAGTACATGGGGGTGGGGACACAGGTGTTAAATGAGCACGTTTAACCACTCAAGCCTGTGACCTCTGCAATCCAGAATGCTCTGGTGTGTCCCCATTTCATCCTGGGGCCAGAAGAAGCTAACTCCACAGCGGGTGACATTTGATTTCCATCATCACCTTTCAAATAGTCATCTCAGGAGGTATGTTTAGCATTGTAAAGGAGAAGAAAACAAGATTCTTTCTGGAACACGTGGAAGAAAGCTCCATGGTTAGAAATCCCCTGGAGTGAGAGAAGAAAACCAGGGCGATTACGGGGGGCTGGCCTAGGGCTGGTTCCACGTGGGCACACACTGGGAAACCCCTCGAGTTGTACCACTACAATCTGCGCCTTTTCTATATGTACTTATACTCCAATAAGAAGTTCCAAAAAGATCACCCCAGGCCCTTACCCTGGAAAACATTTAAAACATGAACAGCCCGATCCAAGGCGCCCGCAGTGCTGTGTGGTCCCGAGGAGTGAATGAGGGGTGAGGCCATTGCCCTTTCTATTTTGGCTGTTGGGGAACCCACTTGAGGTTTCAGGTGGGCTGAAGGCTTTACCCCCTCCCTTCTCCCTGCCTTGCTGGACCCTGCCATGCCAGGGCTGCCCGCTCTCTGCACAGGGCAGCTGCCAATGGCACATCTCTGTCTGATGGGAGGCTATTTTTCTTCTTTTTTAAAAAGTAATAGTATGTAAATACACACACACACACACACACACACACACACACACATATATGCTATCTTTTTCTTAAGATATGTTTTTACCAATTTTAGAGAGAGGAAAGGAGAGGAAGAGAAACATCAATTGGCTGCCTCCTGCACGCCCCCTATTGGGGATTAAGCCTACAAACCTGGGCATGTGTCCTGACCAGGAATAGAACAGCAACCGTTAGGTCCATGGGACGATGCTCAACCAAATAAGCCACATTGGCCAGTCTCTCCCCACCACCTTTTACTCCTCACTGAGGATATACTTATTGATTTTAGAGAAACACTGATGTGAGAGAGAACATTGATTGGTGTGCACCCCAAATGGGGACCAACCCGAAACCTTTTGGTATATAAGACAGTGCTCCAACTGAGCCACACCGGCCAGGGTGCTATCTTTTTCTTAAAATATTTTCTGAAATACCTTCGGAGCTCCAGATCCTTCTTTTGGGTCATTTCCTTCAGTTCACCCAGCAGGTCTAGTACTTTCCCGTTTTCTTCTGAACTGCAGACTCCAAGTTCTCCCAGCAGATGGTGTGTGGTCGTCAATTCCCGCTGCAAATCATCTGAGGAGGGTGGGGAGAGGGCATCAGCCATGGGCTTCACGGTGCCCCAAGCAACCCACGCGTGAGCGAGGTGGCTGGCTAGATTGTTCTCATTTCATTGGAACGCTCTCCTGTTACGAAGGCTCAAAGGCTGAGAGGGTCATGAAGGATGACATCCGTGCACTGGTACCACCTCTGTGCCCCTTTGCCTGAGACCATGGGTCAGGCGTGTCCACTGTCCAGGCGGTCATTGGAACAGACCTAGAATGCCACTCCAGCGACCCCAACAGAAATGAATGCTAAAAGTGGGGAAAGCCTGTTCTGTGAGTAACTTAAAAAGAATCCCATGGTGCCCTTCGATACAGTACCTCTCGCCCCAGTAAAGTATTGCCTACAACTGCGCTGTGTCCCACCTGCTCTGGGGACACCAGCGTCTCTCCAATCCTGGCACATGTCCATCTACCAGCTACACGTGTACACACATCACAACCAAACATTTTAACATTTTGGGAACCTTATAAGGGTTCTTACGAACACACCTCTTTCCCCCCAGTGTGGTCTAAATTGTGTCCTCCCAAAAAGACCTGTTCAGGTCCTATTCTCAAGTGTCTGAATATGACCTTACTGGAAATGTAACTGAGTTAGAATGAGGTCATAGGGTAGGGCCCATTCCAGTAACTGGGGCCCTTCTAAGAAGAGTGAGATTCAGATACGGAGGCACTCAAGGGACGAGGCAAAGAGCAGATGGGGGCAGAGACTGGGGTGACGCTGCCAGCAGCCAAGGAAGCAGCTGGGAGAGAAGCCTGGAATGGGTTCTCCCTCAGCACCTCCAGAAAGAACCAACCATGCCCACACCTTGATTCTGGACTTCTGGCCCCTTGAACTGAGGGGGAATACGCTTCTCTTGTTTTAAGCTACCCGGTTTGTGGGCCTTTTTTTTTAATATATTTTATTGATTTTTTACAGAGAGGAAGGGAGAGAGATAGAGAGCCAGAAACATTGATGAGAGAGAAACATCGATCAGCCGCCTCTTGCACATCTCCTACTGGGGATGTGCCCGCAACCCAGGTACATGCCCTTGACCGGAATCGAACCTGGGACCTTTCAGTCCGTAGGCCAACGCTCTATCCACTGAGCCAAACCGGTTTCAGTATGTGGGCCTTTGTTACAGCAGCCACAAACAACTCATACCCTTTCTAATCCCAACTCCTAGCAATTATCTAAGGAGCTTTTCTGAAACAGAGTCCAAGAGGCACAGATGTGCCACTGACTGCAACAACCATACAACAGGAACCCCAGACACAGATAGTCATTCAACAGGCTCACTTTTCAAGATCCCATGGCAGACATATATTATTTCACATTGGAAAAGGCTTGATTTTATTAAAAACCATCTTTGTCTGGAAGTTAATCAGTCATTGCTTAAGGCTGAGAGATAAGCAGCGATGGGAAGTGACAGCTAATAGATACTGAGTTTCTTTTGGGGGAAACAAAAATGTCCTAAAATTAGAGTATAGTAATAGTTGCACATCCCTATGAATATATTAACAATGAACTGTACACTTTAAGTGGACAAATTGTATGGCACCTGAGTTGTATATCAATAAAGCTTTTTTAAAAAAATTTTAAGTCTCTGTCTGAAGCTGCCAATACAGCAACACCCTTTGGGATCCTGAACTGCCTTTGTGCAAAGTTCTGCAGGGAAAGTCCGCCTGATTTTAGGTGGCGATGTTTTACTACATCAGCAAAACATATTTAGAGGCTCATGAGAGCTCTGCTTAGAAATAACCAAACTCCAGGGCAGCTGAAAACCTGCTTTAGGAAGACAGCTGTTCTAAAGAGAATTTTGAGATCAAGCACAGCACTTCACACCTGCCCATTTCTTTAGGTGAAGGACTAGATGGGACCCCTCTGCAGGAAAGGGATCCCTTGGCTCTGTGTAGAAGGCAGAGGGAGGGGGTCTGCAGCCCTATCACTGCCCCATCAACAATGCACCTTAGTAGAGCCCCTCTCTCAAGGCTGTGGGGTTGCAGGCTGCTCCCCAAGAATGCCTTTCAGTGGGGTAGGACATCAACAAGGAAACCACAGGCCTGGGTTCCAATCCCAGCATGGCTCTTCCTTGGGGTGCCACTCTGGACAAACCAGTCTGGCCAGCACCCTACATCCTGTGCCATGTGAAGGGGGACATGCCATCTACCTAACACGAGGCTTGTGAGGACGCCATGAAGGAATAAAGGTGCCGGCACACAGGAAGTGCCAAACCCGCTGGTGGTTCTTCCCGTTCCTTGCCCAGCAGATGCCCGTCCTACCTAAGAACTTCTGCGCGCCTCCCTCCAGGTGAACTGATCTCACAGGCAGCTCGTGCCTCGTGGCGTCCAGGGCCGTCGCGAGGGCCTTGTACTGCTCCTTGAAGCTTTCAGACACGGCCGCGTAGGGGCTCAGCATCTCGATCTGCAGCAGGAGGGAGAGGGCCGATGAGACGAGACCGGCAGTCACCACCCCGGAAGTTTCACACTTGGCATGTGTGAGGGTAAGACACGGGCTGTTCTTTCGGGATCTGGGGACCCTCCAGGAGGTTCAGCAAGTGGGTGGGCTCTCCCCTCACTCCTGGCCACCCTCCTTGCCATGAACATGCATCCACCTGCCAGCGCACTCCAGGGCCAGCCCTCCGTTGGGAGCACAGGGGACCCAGGAAGGCTGTGCCCTCCTGCTTTGGAGCACCGAGCTGAAACGCCTGCCCCCCTCAAGGCCATCCTCACCAACTCCCCTTTCTCTCATACACGCTATCACAGGGCACTGTAAGGATTCATTATTTGTCTTTTTTTTTTTCCTTCCACTCGTTTCTCAGCCCACAGCCTGGGCACATGCATGAACATGTGCACCACTGGGTGTCACAGGCTGGACCCCATAATTCCTCGGTTGACATCCAAACCACCAACCCCTCAGAATGTGACCTGATTTGGAGACAGGGCCTTTACAGAGGGAACTGAGTCAGTGGGCACTGATCTATTTTGCCGATGTCCTCGTAAAGAGCGGAGAGTTGGAGACAAACACGCATGCACATAGCGGGAACACCAAGTGAAGAGATGGAGAAGACAGCTTCCAGGCCCAGCAGAGACCCAAGACACATCCTTCCCTCACAGCCCCTGGAAGGAGCAAACTCTGCCGACGCCTTGATCTCGGACTCCAGCCTCCAGGCTGAGAAAGAGTAAGTGTCCACTGTTGAAGCTGCCCAGTCTGTGGGACTTCGTCACGGCAGCCCCGGGACATGCACACACTGAATGAGGAGCTACGCCCCTGACCAGCCCTTCGTTTCCAAGGGTTTGTTCCAGGATCTTCCTTGGCGTGGACGACTGTGTCCCAGCACTGACCATATGGTGCCAAAACTGTGCCTTCCACCTGCACCCTGGCCCCCTGGGCAGGCCTGAAGCATGTCTTCCCATCACTAGGCACAGCTGTGGGCACCTGAAGGCTATGTGTGTGCCAAAAGGACAGGTCCCTCTGCAGGCTGGCACCTAACATTATGGGCACATCCTCTTATAAACAGTTACATACCAATACCCGCTGGTGTCAAAAGCCAAGCACAAACTTAGAGCCAGGCCAGGGGTGACAGCCACTGTAACTAATCCCTCCAAACACCGCGATGACCAGCGGGGACACACGGCTCAGAGACCCTGCCACCACTGACCTGGGGGTTGAGGACATCCATCAGTTCCCGCTTCTTCTGACAGAGGAGAAGTTTGCGCTTTAGCTCGTGGGCCTTTTTCAGGAGCTGCTGCTTCTCTTGGCACACCGTTACTAAGTTCCTTTCTGCCTCTTCTTCAAATGCTGCGAGGCTGTTCTCCATCTGTTAGGTGTAGAACAAGAGCTCAGGCCGGAGGGGACTCCAGCTCTTGGCTGACAGAGGCTGCCCTTCCGCCCAGGTCACGCATAACGCGGTTCCATTTTCACCTTCACGGTTAGTAGAGTCAGGAGTAATGTTTGGGATTCCATCAATTCGGAGAGATCCTTAAGAAGAAAGAAAAGATACTCTGGGTCCCCAATGAACTGGTACATATCCAGCTTTCTCCCCGGGAGGGAAAGAACGCTGATCCACATGCACTTTATTTATTTTGTTCCACCTGCTGTTTCTATGATCTCGTTTAGCCTTTCTGGGTGCTCTGTGAGAGGAAAGAGGATGGTCTGCCCCTCCCACTCAGTGCTACTCTGGAACCAGGACTCAAACCTCCCACCCCAGTGAGACCGCAGCCTGGACCTCTTCCTGCCCGGGGATGGGTCCGGCCTCGCACCTTCCCTAGCATGGCACCGCAAACAAGGTCCCAATCTCATTCTTCCCATGATCCCGCATTTGTATCTACTCCTGTATGTGTTCTTGTAGAAACAAACTCTTTAAACAACCTAAGAATGTGTGTTGGCTTGCCCTAACTGGTTTGGCTCAGTGGATAGAGCGTCAGCCTGTGGACTGAAGGGGCTCAGGTTCGATTCCACTCAGGGGCAAGTACCTTGGTTGCAGGCACATCCTCAGTAGAGGGTGTGCAGGAGGCAGCTGGTCGATGTTTCTCTCTCATCGATGTTTCTAACTCTCTATTCCCTCTCCCTTCCTCTCTGCAAAAAATCAATAAAATATATTTTTTTAAAAATTAAAAAAAAAAAGAAAAGCATGTGTGTTGGCTTTTGTCCTAAAAGGCATGTTCCTGGAGCCCCAGGTTTCCCATAGCACCTGGCCCAGGGCAGGAGCTAAAGCAGATTTATCCGACCCATTAGCACTTCCCTCTCTTTTCATACACTTACTGGGTCCTTTTCCTGTGAGGCAGAAAATGATGTCGACTCGGTTTTCTTTGACACTTTTTTTTCTAATTGTGGAGTCTTTCTGAGCATACTTTTGTCTAAAATCAAGGAAAGCATTTTTAAGGTGAGAAGAGCACCTTTGCAGCTTGCTAAGATGCACTGCCACCCCCAGCTGGGAAAACAAGGGGTGAAATGAACAGTTTACCATTGATGGCTGAGAGATCCAGGTGCGGGGGGGCGGTGCCGTGTCCTTCCAGCAACGTGGACTGCAGGTCGCCTTTGTCGAAGATCCCACTGCTTTCTGTGGGCTCAACGAGAGTCCCTCAAAGTCAACACAGTCCCTAAGAGGCTCTACACCCAGGCCAGGAAGCAGGCAACCTTCTGGACAAAACCACTTGCTTCTAAAACTAAGCTTCTTGCTAGGTAGTAGAGAAGGCAGAAAACCTTGGGAAATTCCCAGCCATCAATTTGAATATATTTTAAAGAACTAGACGAGGAAGGCATTCTGTAAAACCCAAAGATGTAAGTCTTTCTACTTAGTTTAATAAAAGTTGCTGTGTGCACAGTATGAGCCTAATACATGCCATGTATTTGTTCTGCCCTCAGCTCTTTCTCCTTCTTTCTCCAGCAGCTTCTGGAGTGTTCATCTTCCCAGGAGTCCCCTTCATCCTTTAGCCTCTATTTAAAACTGTGCAGTTATGCCTTACACCATCTGAAAGGGGCAGTGGTGCACTGCGTTAATTCAGCAAGGCCCCCAGAGTGCTGCAAAACCAGCAGCGGTATGTCAGATACAGACTGTCACGTCAGGAACTAAAAGAGAAAACAATTTCATGAGCAACTGTGCAGCTGAGAAAATAAATACGAGGAAATAAAAACAGCAAAGTCACAATAATGTGTAGGGCAAGGTACTGATTGTGTGAAAACTTTTACAAAATTCTAGATAGACGAAAACTTATCAAGAGCAGCTGCCTCCTGGGTGAGAAGCTGCAACCTGACGTGGAAAAGGATGATTTTTCATTGCTATGGTTTTTGCACAGGTTAAATGTTTTGTCATCTGCATGTACAGTATTTCCATTAGAAAATGTAATTTCCTAAAAATCCATATGATAGAACTCAAAAAACAGTCCTTCTACACCATGGCTACGCTTGAATTCTGGTTTCTCAGCCTTGGCACTGCTGACATCTGGGGCTGGGTAATTCTTTGCTGTGTGCTGTCCTGTGTACTCCCAGGTGCTGAACAGGTCCTGGGCCACCACCCATTACACCGCCTTCTTCTGCAACAACCCCGGACATTGTCCAGTGTCCCCTGGGGTCAGAATTGCCCCAGCTGAGAACCCTGACTTTAAAATGTGGCAGGCCCCGTTTTGGGCCCCTCAGGCCATGCTGTTTCTCAGCTTCATGCAGGGCGCTCAACTAATTGCACAAGAAAACACTAGAAGATGATGCCTGCTTCTCAGTCATGCCTGCGTCAAGGAACAGTGCAAATTCTGACAAACATCTAACCTAGTATCAGCACACTTACAGCTTGCAGGCCAAACCCAGTCCACTTCCTGTGTTTGTTAAAAATTTAATTGGGCCCTGGGTGGTTTGGCCCAGTGGATAGAGCGTTGGCTTGCAGACTGGAGGGTCTCAGGTTCGATTCTGGTCAAGGGCATGTGCCCAGGGTATGGGCTCAATCCCCAGTAGGAGGCGTGAAGGAGGCAGCCAATCAATGATTTTTTTTCTCATCATTGATGTTTCTCTCTCTCTCTCCCTCTCCATTCCTCTCAGAAATCAATAAAAATATATTTTTAAAAAAAGTTTTATTGGGACACAGACATATTCATTCATGTATGTATGGTCTGTGGCTGCTTTCATGCTGCAAATGGCAGTGAAGTCTTTGTGACAGAGAGTGTCTGTCCTGCAAAGACTAAAATATTAACCATTTGACCCAGATAAGGTTTGCTGACCCTTGATCTGAACAATAAAGTTGAAAATCTGTAATTGTAGGAGAACTCAAAGCTGCCACCATTTTGAACAAGGAGGTGAGAGCCAAGGAAGAGTTCTGCCCTTTGTGAATTGCTCTCATGCAAAAGAGCTGCCCAATTTGCTGTAGAGATGGGCACGTGAGGCACTGGACAAACTGCTACGGTGGGAGGGGCCCTCTCAGACTTCTAGGTGAACACACTGCCTAGAACGGAACACCAAACCCACCAACAGTGATGGTCGGATTGGCAGATTGTGAGGGAACTTTCCCTCCTCGTCTACATTTTCCATTTTTTTAAACAATGAACACATGCCACTTCTAAAATCAGAAAAACTGAAATCTTTTCATGTCACTTTGGTGACAGCTTTTAGATGAAAAACACAGGGAGACCATTACAAGGAAGACGCGACCCAAGGCAGTGAGAGGCAGGAGGATGAGGCCTCGCACCTTTTCTGGTCCTGGTCATGGAGCTCTGGCGAAAACAGTCCCTCGGTTAAGGGACTGCTGCCACAAGGAAGAGTCATAATGGCAACTGGGCTCCTCTCTGGGGTCACACAGGAAGGAAGAGACCACCCCACTCCCCTGCCACCCCCTTTCAGCTCCCCACATGCCCCGAATCTGTCCTTACACTTTGCCCAGCTCTTTCGTCTGATGCTTCCAAGAAAGAAAAGAGGGACTTTTAACTTGAAAACATAATTCACCAGCACACTCAACACTTGCTAGCTCCACGGCTGACCTGCGCCCTCCCCCCATCGTACACACCTTTGCTCTTCTGGAGGGAGCTGTGTTTCCTTCCGCCTTCAGGCATCTTCCCGCTGGTCTTTAAAATATCTGCTGCAGAAGCCTGTTGGGAACACACGACACTCAGGGCGCACAATACTTTCCCTTCATGAGAAGGGGCCCCTTCACGTCTGCAAGGTTGGCATCTGCTCATACTTTGAGGCAAAGGACAGGCTTAAGGAGTTCTGACATTTAATTGCATACATGCAGGTCAAGCTACTTTTGTCAAAAAGGGTACCCTCACGTACACAGAACATAGGAAACCACCACAATTTTTGTCAGTGACTATCTCTGACATGGCAGATTACAGATGACTGATTTTCTGTATACTTTTTAGTACTTGCCAGTTTTATAGACAGACTATATTACTTTGGTCATCAGGAAAAACCAAGTTTTTGTACAGGTATTAATCTTCAAAACTTACAAAAATCAATGGGGAAAAATCCCCAGGTGAGGATTAACAAAAAATAAAATAACATAACATAAAATAAAATAAGGTAAGATAAAATAGACTACTACATGCAGCAAGTAGACACACGGGGGCGCTGTAACCAAGTTTGCAAGACAACATTAAAATTATGAAGTGTGGACTGTGGTCCTTTGTTGAGTATCACTTCAACACTGTAAACTACAGATTTTAGGTGACGATATGTCAACGTAGGCTCGCCAATTGTAAATATGCACCACTTGGTACAGGATGTTGATTGTGGGGGAGGCTACACATGCATGGGGTGGGGAGGTACCTTCTGTTCAATTTTGCTGTTAACCTAAAACTGCTCTAAAAGTAAAGTCCAAAGAAGATGTGGTAAATATACACAATGAAATGCTACTCAACCATAAGGAGAGGTGAAATGCTGCCATTTGCGACAACATGGATAGACCCTGAGGATACTATGCTAAGCAAAAGAAGTCAGTCATAAAAGCTAAGAACCATATGATTTCACTCATACATGAGATACAAAACTCACAGACACAGACAACAGTCGTCACCAGAGGGAAGGGGTGGGGAAGGGGTCAAAGGGACCAAACATATGGTGATGGAAGATGGTTTGACTTTGAGTGCTGGGCACACAATGCAATATACAGATCTTGTATCATAGAACTGTACACTTGAAACCGATATGATCCTATTAACCAATGCCATCCCAATAAACTTTTTTTAAGTCCATTTAAAAAAACCACTCCAAGAAGCATATCAAACAGTTTATATAAAGCTATCCTTTTTCTTCAAGCTGTATTGTAGGTCACATTTTTAAGAACCCACCACCCACTCTATCCAGATTTTAAAAGAGTGGAAATGAATATGTAACTAATTTTTACCAGAAACAATTATTTGGGAAAATAGAGGGATAACATGACCTTCTCCTCAACACATTCTCAGTAGGTACACACTGAAACAAATATATAATTGGGTAACATACTGTTTGGTTTTTTGTTTGTTTTAAATATATTTTTATTGACTTCAGAGAAGAAAAGAGAGGGAGAGATAGAAACATCAATCATGAGAGAGAATCACTGATTGGCTGCCTCCTGCATGACCTCCACTGGGGATCGAGCCCACAACCCGGACATGTGCCCTGACTGGGAATTGAGCCGTGATCTCCTATCAGTGACGGCGAACCTATGACACTCATTTTCTTGGTTGATTTTTCTTTGTTAAATGGCATTTAAATATATAAAATAAATATCAAAAATATACATCTTTGTTTTACTATGGTTGCAAATATCAAAAAATTTCTCTATGTGACACGGCACCAGAGTTAAGTTAGGGTTTTTCAAAATGCTGACACGCCGAGCTCAAAAGGTTTGCCATCACTGTGACCTAGATCATAGGTTGACGTTCAACCACTGAGCCACACTGGTTGGGCCATGGTGCTATCTTTTATTAAACATACAAAGTATGCTCTCATGTTGTTAAGTGTTTCATGCTGTCATTTAAATGGTTTCATAATTTTCATGGTGTGACTACAGGTAGTTCATGAAACTCTCTCTACTACTAGTGTTTCAGGTACGTCATTTTCCCCAGCCATTCCTATAGCCCTGCAGGTATTTTTTTAAATACCAGCTAAGGCCAGGGACCGTGCGCTGGGCACTCGCCAGAACTGCTCCCAGGACAGAATGCAGAAAAGAAATGATGGGGTTGAAAAGCAGAACAATTTTAGGTTTCAACAGAGATCATGGCTTTGCAAAAGGATTCTCAAAGAGATTGGCCACTCACGACAGACACACGGGTCTCTGCAGGAAGGACACGATGACCTCAAAAGCAACTAGGCACAGTCCCCAAAACGCTGCCTTCAGAACCAGGGGGTGCCTGGCTTCGATAACTTGTGTCAGAATCCTAAGTTCGTTAGAACTCCCTTACCAACTGTTTTAAACGTTGTGTGTTACCTTTTTAGTGGGTTTCTTCTCATACTGCAGGTATCGGGATTCGACCATTTTTCCTCCTGTGGGGAACACACTGCTGGTTTATAACAGAACTACAATAGCGGTGTGTGCAGACCCGCCCGCACCGAGGACCACACCGCCTCCCCCAGAGGCAGGTGCTACTGGCCCTCCCTGCTCAACAGCTGATCCCCCTTGCTCCTCTCAGAGCCTGCCCTTCAGTACCCTCAAGTACGTATGGGACACCTATTATATGTAAGAACATTTATGGGAACCTACTGCGTGCGAAAACATGTATGAGACACCTACTGTGTACAAGTCCCAGGGCTCCGGGCAAAGCCAGAGATCCACAGGACCAGAAAGGGGACTCAGGGTGGGGCAGGTAAAGGAAGACAGACCTACCACAGACGGCCATCTGTGTGCTGCCTCCTCCTCTCTCCCCAGCTCACTCCCTGTGCTCATGACCCCAAACGCCGCTTCCCCCACTTCCTCTGACCTACTCAGGTACCACCTTTCACATACCCTCACCCCACCTCTCCTAGCTCAGGACCAACCCCCTGGACGCACTCAGCACCAAGGCCCTTTCTCAGACACAGCGCAGGTCTCCTTCCATTCCTGCCCCCGGGGCACTGAACAAGGATGGAGGAAACCCTCCTGCCCTCCAAACCTCAGGGCAGCATCCTGACCCCATGTGGGTGGTCCTCTGCTCCTGGGTAAAGAGAGTCCCTCTCTTGTTGTCAGAGCCAAGCCCCACCCCGTAAAGAAACTGCCCTGGAGCCTGGCCAGTGTGGCTCAGTGATTGAGTATCAACCTACAAACCGGTCGATTCGTGACCAGGGCACATGCTCAGGTTGCAGGCTTGATCCCCAGTGTGGACGTGCAGGAGACAGCCGATCAATGATTCTCTCTCATCATCGATGCTTCTCTCTCTCTCTCCCTTCCTCTCTGAAATAATAATAAAAAAATTAATAATAAATAAATAACATATATAAAAAAAAAAAACCTGCCCTGGAAACCCCTTTCCTCCTCACCCCCACACCACTCCTGCTCCTCTCCACAGGTCACACTGTTAATCTCCCCCCACCCCCACCTTGGCTCACCCCTACTTCTCTTTTCCTCCCTCTCCCCTTGAATCCCCGCCTCACACACATACACCTGGCTCTCACACCACCACTCCACAGAAGAAACGCATTTCAGCAAGACCATCAAGACCTCCGTGTTCCAAAGCCCATCAGCCCTTCTCAGCGAGCCGTCCTCATACTGAGCCACCAGCAGCACTGGGCACAGTGCTCGCTCACATGCCTCCCCTCCTGACACACCTGTGGCCTCCAGGCTGGCTGGCCCCTGGTGGCTGACCACAGGCTATCCGGCAGACCCACCAGCTGGTGGAGCCTGAGCACCTCTAGGCACATTACAGGCCTGGCACGACTCAGGGCGTCCTTCTGACCTAGTCACCTCCTCGCTCCCCTCAGTCGCTCTGTTCCCAGCCAACAGGCTGCTCCCGCACCTGCCCCTCCGCCCCCAGTTGCCGACTCTATTCAGCCCAGCTCTTCCTTTGGACCCATAAGCTACCCCCTTCCTGCTGTTTTTCCCACTGCATCTGTTACCATCCTCTGAACCCTGGGTCTCCTTACTTCTCCGCTCAGTGCACCGCCTGTGTCCCAGACCACAGCTCCCTGAGGGCAGGGACTTGTGTCCGTTTGGCTTGCTGCTATACTCCACCACTCTGCAGGGGTTAGGTGCTCAACAAAGATCAAATGCATGATTCTGCACTTTTTCTTGGTGCCTGTAGAGCTCAGTCTCTCCCTTTCTACTGAAGAGACCCAGGGAGAGTGATGGTCAACATCACACAGTTTAACAGCTAGGTGGAGCAAGACTGATTTCAAACCAGAACTTCACACCAGAATTTGCATCTTCCATTGGCAATTCCGGTAGCAGTGCCACCCCAAGAGGAAAGGAGGTGCACCAGTTAACAGGGAGCCTGGTGCGGGCCATGGAGGCGGTGGTCACCCTGAGCATGCTCCAGGCAGGGAAGAGCTGTGCCTATGGGCTCAGAGCACGAGTGGGCTCAGGCCATCAGGAAGGAGGCCCTAGAGTGAAGGCTGGGTCAGGCGGGGTCCAGGAAGAGAATCAAGCCAACCCCAGTGTCTGCCACCGGACATGAGGGACTGGGGCAAAGGACACCCCTGGTTCCCAGCAGACATGGCCTTCTGTGTTGGGTGTTGCACAGCCAGGAAAAAACCTGAGGCTCTGGGACAATTGAAAGCAGTTTCAAGTTTCCAAAAAACTGGTATGCATCTGTTTGTTTTAAACGGTGGTGGGTTTTCCACAGCGGCGATGTTACAGTGAAGGACAGAATTTGTGTTCAAGAACCAGACCGCACGTAAATAGATGTTACAGACAAGATGCTGCTCTAAGTTCTCTGAGACACTACCACAGAGCACACTTGAAGAGAATACAGTGGGGCCTTGACTTACGAGTTTAATTCGTTCGGAGACGGAGCTCCTTAACTCAAATTACTCTGTCAACTCGAGGCAAAAAATCAGCCGAGAGACAGCTGGTATCTCAAAAAACTTGTTAGTCGGGACACTCGTAAGTCAAGGCCCCACTGTATTTCATTTCGGAGGCTGCAGCTCCAACATGGGAGATCCTCAAGAGTCCACTGGGCACTGCCAAGAATCAAGGGAGCTGTTCACAATGACCCCAAACCCTCAGGTGGACAAGGGACATAGGGCACCCCCAAAGGACTGATAGGCTTTCAGAGAAGAGACTCAGGAAATTCTGATGTTTGGTAATGAACTCAGCTCAAGCTCTCTTCACCGACCCTTCCAAGTGACAAGTCCTGGGCATAGCCCCAAATGAGCCCTACCGGGTCCTGCCACAACCCTGGGTGCAGGCGGGGCTGGGTGACCAGACTAGAAATCTCCCAAGATGTGAACAGAAGAAGGTAAAACCGTATCTCCCTTACTCTGCTGTTTTGTTTTTTTTATTCCCCAAAAACAGTTACTAGAAAAAAAAATCACGTTTTATTTCATGGGATCGTTAGGTAGATTCTAACTTGACTCACCTTGTGTTTGCTTTCCTTTCGGCTTGGGGCCACTAGGAGTACTGGGGTCCCCTGCAGAAGGCAACCTAAAAGAGAGGGGCAAGGTCTTGTTGATGTAATTGACAAGTAGCTGAGGGAAGCCCGTGAGCAGCTCCAGTTTCTCTTCGAAGCTGGGCCACCTCGACAGGAAGAACGTGGAGTCCCATCACCTGGGTGACACAGCGTCGCCCCACAGAGCAAGAAGAGCGGACATTTTTGCCAAACTTCAAAGATCTCAACCTCTGTCATGAGTTCATTAATTCAGCAGGTGGCTATGTGCCTGCTGTCTGCCCCTGGGGTGCACGGTGAACGGCAGGTGGAACTCCCTCTGTGAGAGGGAAGAGCAGCATCTTTCTGTTGGGCAAGTGTGAAGGTACCCCAGACAGGTAACGGGGTGAGGGAGGTGGTAATGCACCTTTTGCTCAGGTACGTTGGGAAGGACATCCTAAGACAGGGATCAACAAGACCAAGGGTATGAGGGCGGGCAATGGAGAATGATGTGGAAGCGGGAAATGACCAGCCCTATGGCTTAGCTAGAGAACACTGGCAGGGGAATGGGATCAGGAGGAGAGCACCCTGGGCCCGCCGGCAGCTCTGAATGCCCAATGTAAGGGCTTGCACCTGGTCCTACAGGCCGGGGTTGGCAATCTTTCTCTGTAAAGGGCCAGATGGTAAATATTTTCAGCTCTGTGGGCCATGTGCTTAGTCGCAACTACTCAACCTTGCCATCGTATCACAAAGCAGCCACGGATGATGCGGAAAGAAACAGATATGACTATGTCTCAATAAAACTTTATTTAAACAATGACATTTGAAGTTCATACAATTTTCGTATGTCCAAACATTCTTCTTCTATTGATGTTTTTTAACCACCATTTAAGAATGTACAAACCATTCTCAGTTCACCAGCCCTACAAAAAAGGGGGGGCTCTGGCTTTCACTGTAGCCCCTGGGGAACAGACGCTGTCAGAGCCATGCTTCATGAAGACTGCTGGCAGCCGGGAAGAAGACAGGCTCTGAGGTTCTAGGACAGGGACCGGGTCTGCTCCTCACCATCCCACTGTGCCTATATATTCATCTGCTCGAGCTTCCATCACAAAATATAAGACTAGGAGGCTCAAACAGCAGACTTTTAAAAATCCTTTGTTTAGTATTACATGTCTCCTTTTCCCCCCAGTGACCTCTCCCTGCCCCCCCCCACCCCCCAGCACATGCCCTCACCCCCCCAGTGTCTGTGTCCCTTGCTTATCCTTATATGCATGCATACAAGTCCTTTGGTTGATCTCTTACTCCCCCACCACCACCCGCCGCCCCTCTGAAGTTTGACGATCAGACTTTTTTAAAAATTCTCACCCAAGGATATGTTTTTTATTGATTTTTAGAAAGAAGGAAGGGAGAGGGAGAGAGAGAGAAACATCAATGTGAGAAAGAAACATTGATTGGCCACCTCCTGCCGGATCGAACCCACAACCTGGGTATGTGCACTCACTGGGGCAGGAATGGGGAGAGCTAATGGGATATAGAGTTTCCTTCTGGACTGAAGGAAACATTCTAGGACAGAGGTGGTGGATGCACGACATTGTGAATGTCTTTATGCCATGGAACTGCCCACCTTACAATGATTAATTTAATGTCCTGAAAGAAAGAATGAAGCCTGATGTACTAGATGAGGGAACAATGAGGTAGGAATGGCTGACAAATCAGCTGTGGGGTGCGGGGGAGTCTGGAATGCCTCCCAGGTTTCCAGTCTGGGGAATGGGAAGAAGCAGGGACGCCAGGAACAGGGGACGAGCCATGCAGTGGGAGCAGGTGGAGGGGCCAGGTTGAGCCCTGGGCTCTTTGACTCCTGCTGACATCACAGGCTCCACTAGTTGCAGCAGCAGAGGTCACCTGCTCAGTTCGCTGTAGCCACCTCCTGTGGAGCTGGGCTGGGGGACCCCCAATTGAGACCCAGGCCATGGTGAGAGGCATCTCCAACCCTACAAATACGTACCTACCTTTGGCCTGCTTTATCTGTTTTCCAGACAAGGGCCTGAGCTTCAACAGGTCACCCCTAGTTGGTCTCAATGCTGGAAAGAGAAAGAGCAAGGATTCCCTGGGATCTAAGTCAGGGCTCTGGAGCCAAACAAAATGAGCTCAGGCCGAAACTGCAGGGACCTGGGGTTGGGGTCACCACACCTGTGCCAGCCTCAGGTACCACCCGGGTACTGTAGCTCAGAGAAGCTAACATCAATCTCACAGTTAGGGCAAAGGGCTGAGGAGGAAATACAAGTGATTTCTGGGGCCCGTTTAATTTTCATTCTTATTGGCACAATAAGCATTAGCCGAATGAACAAATA
Source organism: Myotis davidii (assembly GCF_000327345.1). Classification (NCBI taxonomy): domain Eukaryota; kingdom Metazoa; phylum Chordata; class Mammalia; order Chiroptera; family Vespertilionidae; genus Myotis; species Myotis davidii. Next base: position 253,726 of record NW_006294353.1, on the reverse strand, counting down.
AGACAAAACACAGCCCTGGATCACGCCTGGCACCGGGTATGTGTTCCACGCCTTTCTTGTTCTTGCCTTGTGCCTCTGGGCAAATAACCGTCCCTCCCTGTGCCCCCATCACCTCATCAGTAAATGGGAAGCATATACGAAGGCGGGTGGGACGAGTCAGAGAGATCTTGTATTGGCCCAGCACATGTCCGCTCCAAAGTGATTGTTCTAACAGCGACAGGCCACCCTTACGGGTCAGGCATGTTCTAAGTCAGTGGTTCTCAACCTTCCTAATGCCGCGACCCTGTAATGCAGTTCCTCCTGTTGTGGCGACCCCCAACCATAAAATTATTTTTGTTGCTACTTCATAACTGTAATTTTGCCACTGTTATGAATCGTCATGTAAATATCTGATATGCAGGATATATTTTCATTGTTACAAATTGAACATGATTAAAGCATAGTGATTAATCACAAAAACAATATGTAATTATATATGTGTTTTCCGATGGTCTAGGCGACCCCCGTGAAAGGGTCGATCGACCCCCAAAGGGGTCGCGACCCACAGGTTGAGAACCTCTGTTCTAAGTGCTTTCAAAGCTCACGTGAGACCTACACGTTGAGCGGTGGTGTGATCAGTCCCTTTTCGCAACCGAGGACGCGAGGCTCGGAGAATTTAAGTCACTGGCCGGGATGACCCCCATCGAAGCGGCAGACCTGGGACTCGAACTCGCGGTCTACCCTACGCGCCCGCTTTCCCAGCATGCGCGGAGGTCGCACCCGGGGCTTCCCCGAACCTGCGCATCTTTGCTGGCTCCTAGAAGGGTCAGGTCCCGACTCTCACCCCGAGGGTCCCCGTTTCCCAACTTTGCTGCTCGCTGCCCCCAGCCGTTGGCCAAGGGCTTCCCTCCGGCAACCACAAATTCCAGACCCGCGGGATTTCAACTCACCCAGAGCCGCGCCCCGAGGAGTCCGCCATTTTCCCGCCTTCAGCTCAAAGGCGGGCTCGTCAAGTTCCCTTGCCCCGAGCCCTCCGGAGGGGTGGCCGCGGGCCACCGGGGAGAGCAGCTGCAGGCGGAGCGGGAGAGCCCAGCGCGCGCCTCGCGGTCCTCCCCCACCCCTGG
>NW_006294353.1:205886-252424 GCF_000327345.1 Myotis davidii | reverse complement strand
GACGGCGTGCGACGGCGCCGGATGAAACGGAAGAGAGAGTTGATGGGGTGGACCTTGTCGGGGAGTTTGTGGGCGAGTTGGGGTGGTAGGTCCTGTGGCTTTGAGCAGCCTCTCCGAAGAGGACGTGGCTTAAGTGGTAGTTGAGGGGTCGCAGGAAACGGGTCTGGGAGGGGCAGAGGCGAGGAGGCGGTGTTAAGGGGCCCACGCTGGGGAAACGGGGCCAGGCTGGTGGGGGCGGGACAGCTTGGGTGCGAGCGGGGAAAGGGGTGCAGGACAGCCTGGGGGCGTCTGCCCACGGCCGAAGAGGTGGAAGAAGAGTGCCTGAGACCGGGCGGCGCCTGGGACTCAGGGGGTGTTCATAAATGCAAGAGGTTCGGAACGCACTGGCGCGGTGGCCCGCTCAATTGGGAAGAGGAACATGGGCGATGGAAGGGAGCAAAAGAGGGTAAAACTATGGCAAGAACTGAGGGCCTGTCCAGGGAGGGCCTGGGGAAGAGGGGAAGGAAAGACTGTAGAGTGACCCCATTCGGATGTTGGGATGCAGCCCATGGACATTGGCGGGCGGGGGGGCTTCTCTTGATTCATCTTCTCAATTTCACCCCCAGCCGCTGGGTGACCCTGGGTGAGTCCAGCGCTCTCTGCGCCGGGATTCCGGACTGGAAAACCACACAACTCTTTTGCTAAGACCTGGCTGCCTGAAGCCCTGGGGGGAGTTGGAGGTGGGGAGGTGGGGGGAGTAGGGTGTCCCCGGGAGCAAGGAAGCAGACTCTGGGCCCTCCTTGGGACCGGAACTGGGTTTCAGAGGGGAGGGAGTGCATGTGCACGCTCCCTGTGTGCTAGGCTGTCACCACCTCCTCGCAGTTGCATCCTTGGACTTAAATGGGTAAAACGACATACAGGAAATCTGTCCTCCAGCGGCTGTGAGCTCAGCCCCAGAGGCAGCCAGTGTGCCCTGCTTCTCTTCTGCATGCCTGTAGGCCAGGGCTCTCAGAGGCAAAGCCTCTCCTGCGCTCTGTGTCTGAGGTGGTAGCTGGTGGAGACACTGTGCCCTGCAGTTGGAGGGTCCCAGCTCCTACCTTGCTGTGTCGGGGTCTAGGAGTCTCCAGGCCCTGAAGCCATCCAGGAGCAGTGAGAGGTGACAAGGGCAGCTGGAAAGTTGTTTCACCATCTGATGGGCCCGATTCTGGCAAGGGCCTTGCATAGGGCAGTTTTGATCAGCATTCATATCTCTCCTTTCCTGACTGTGGTGAACCTTGTCTGGGATCTGCCAGAGGGCTGGGGAGCCGGGGCTTATAACTCACACAGGAGATAAATCTGGATAGCTTGAATGTAAACAGGACCATAAAAAGATAGCCACCCCCTTCACCTCCAGAGTGTTCTGGCCCTTGTGAAAGGTGGCTCCAGGACACTCATTCAGAGCCCGTAGTCATGCCTTCTGCAGACATTGAACGTGGACTTGCCCTGGCCAGAGCAGCCCCAATAAAGAGGACCAGAATCTTCTGGGTGCATGGCCCTGGCTGTTTTCTCCTCCCTGCACCAGGAGCATGGTCAGGTAGGCTCTCTTGGAGGGTCTTGTGTTGGGGGTTCTCACCTCCATCAAGTCTCTTTGTTTCTTCATCTGCAAAATGAATGAACTGACCTCAGTCGGCATTTCTCAACTTTGAGACCCATCCCCTCCTGATAATCTTGGTGTGTTCGGCACACAGCCCCCTTGGATTTTATGCAGCTCCCCAACTGGTGATCCCCTCCCTGCTGCAGTGGTGTGGCCTTCCATTCTACAATTTATACCCAAAAATGATTTTTTTTAAACTGCACTTTCATGTTTCAAAGGGAAAGTTTGCAGTGCCAAACATGCTCTGCACACCGCACTTGTTTGCAAAGCTCTAGCTGCATTTTGTGGTTGGAAATTGCTGGGTGAGACCTTCCCTCAGGTCCAGGCCTATGACTGCAAGGAACAGGTGAGATGTAGGAATCTCCCGTTTGTTCAGCTGTAGGATTCATTCTTCGTCCCCAATAGGGGCTTGTTAACTTGCCACTTCCCTCTCCTCATCTCATCGAAGTTGTGTGTCTTGGGTGGGCCCAGTGTTCAGTTAAGCAAGGGCTGATTGTGCTGGGGGCTGGTTCCAGGGCACAGAGATGAGCCCTCGTGCCCACCCCCCAAAACAGGAATACTGTAGTGGAGTTGAGTGGCAGTCAGTTCAGCAACAGAGCTAGCCCAAGAAGTCATAGGAATAGAATGAGGAATGACTAGTGCAAGCTTCAGGGCTTGGGAATTCCTGCAATTTCCCCAGAAGACATAGCTGGGCTCAAGCCAAGCCTTGAAGGATATGAAGGTGTGAAATGAAACCTGGAAGGAGGATTTGCGCAAGCAGGGCCCTGTGTGGCTCTACCCTTCTGTGATAGACACTTTCGTACCCAACTCTTTTATTCTGCAAGGAGGGCCTGGTTCCTATTCCCCCAGTATGGATACTGTGGCTCAGGGAGGTGATGACTTCAGAGGTGGCTCCCTGGGTGATCTAGAAACTTGAAGGATCATGAGTAACCTCAAATGGGTGAGGACCCAATCTCTAGAGCAGAGTTACTCAACTGCAGCATCATTCATATTTGGGACTGGATCATTCTTTGCTGGGGGGTTGGGGGTCCCATAAATTTAGAATATTGAGCAGCATTCCTGGCTTCCACCCACCAGATGCCAATAGCACCCACCCCTCAAATTGTGACAACCAAAAATGCCTCCAGACATACTGTGTGTCCCTTGAGGGCAGAATTGCCAACAGTAAGAGCCTCTGCTCTATCGTAAAATCTGGCTGCTGCCCCAGGCCCACCATTGCCTCGGTGGATCTTTGGAGTAAGTTGAGCTCCTTGCAAGCTGCTGTCAAGAGCAGGAGTGGGGAAAAGAGGTCAGCAAGCGAATTCTGCCCTCCAGACAGTTCTTAATCTGGAGACTCGATAAAAAGGAGGCACCACTGGGAACGGACTGAGGGGGAGTTGGACAACACACATCCAGAATGGACAGCAGAGGAGGAACAGGAGATGAGCGGGGGCTGTCTGCATTCGCCCAGACAACCATGCCATTGTCTTTCCCTTCTTTGTCTTACCACTGACCTGGATTTCTGCAGGAACCGTCCTTGCCTTGGCACAAGTTGTTGCTTTTCTTCTGAGATTAGAGGTATTTGATTCTCTTTTCAAGAGCTACTTTGGAGGTGATCCCGGATCAAGGTGGCTCTTGAAGCTACATTATGTTCTCATGTTTGCCCTCTTGTCTCCAGATGCCAGTCCATCTTTAAGACAAAAAAAAATGTTAGACAAATTGTCTAACTTTTGCGCCTAGTGCATGCTTCTCCGCTTGTTCCCCAACTGTGACATTGCTGCGGTAACTCCATGAGAGGAAATGCACGTTCTAGGGCCTTCCCGAGCCCTTGTGGGCGATGTCCCTCCTCCCCTTCTTCCCCACCCACCAGCCCTTTGTATGTCCCCAAGTCCCCAACCAACTGTGCCAGGCAGCCCCTGCTCGCCTCCCCACAGAGCAAGACAGGCCCTTCTCTCTGTCCTCCTGGATAGAGGGAGTCGCAGAACAAAGGGTTCTGTCTGAGCACTGCCAGGGCCCTGAAGAGCCAGCCTGCTGCCGGCCACTGCACAGAGCCCCCTCACTTCACCTCTCCAGTTTTCATTTTGTCCCAGAAAGGGCCTCAGAGAGTCGGCATGTCTCAGAAACGCAGGGATGAGTTTGGGTTCTACTCATTTCCTCGTCGAGACTTTCTTTCCTCGGCGGATCCCAATGATAAATAAAGTGGTGATTCAAGCATTTGGCCTGTGGATTAGTCAGAGTGATGAATAAGCTGACCTGGTCTGACTCATTCATTTATATCCCAGCTCAGCCCTGCTTCATGGGTCTGTATGTGCGAGAATGAGCTTTTCACTGCTGTCACTGCTGGCTGTGCGCGTTTCCTGTGGCTGCCATAAAAAAGTACCCCAGACCTGGCCGGTGTTGCTCGGTGGTTAGACCTGCGCACCAAAGGGTTGGGTGTTTGATTCCGGGTCAAGGGCATGTACCTGGGTTGCAGGTTCTATCCCAGCCTCTGTCAGGGCATAGTGGGAGGCAGCCAATCAATGTGTCTCACATCAATAGTTCGTTTTCTCTCCCTCTCCTTTCCTTCCTCTCTTAAAAAGGGGGAGGGGGCAATAAAAAAATACCCTCAGGTGAGGATAAATAAATAAGTAAATAATAAAGGCTCTGTCTCCAAAGATAGTCACATTCTGAGATGTTGGAGTTCAGGACTTTGACATAATAAATTGGGGGAGAGGGTGGAGACACACAATTCAGCCCATACCACTGGGTAAGGGGCCAATTTTATTTTTATTTAGTAAAGGGGTTTTGGGCAAACAGTTGGACCAATAGGGAGTGAGTACATTTTGTTTTGTCTCACTCATTTAAGTAAACATTTTAGGGGTGGTGGGCAGGTTGGTCACGCCAACTTTGGCAGCTCCCTGCTAAGGAATTTTCCAGATCTTGCACATGTCCTTCCTTACACTTGGGGTGACTGTAAAGAGGCAAGGACCCGGCTTGGGAAGGAGTGTATCTCAGACTCTGCAAGGGGCATATTTGGAGCCAGACCTGGGAGACCGTGTGTGTGTGTGTGTGTGTGTGTCCCTGTGTCCCTCCGTCCACCGGGGGTCCGGCCAAGGTTTATAATCGGGACATACTGTGGTCTCTGTCCTGAGTATTGCCAAACCTGTGGCCAGCCTAAAGGATCACCTTTACTCTGCCTCCATGACAGCACATGGATAGGCTGGGAAGGGAGCTGTTTGGTGGCTATGACCAAAGATGTTATTAACAGGTCAAAACCCTGGACCATCAGCCACCTAGGTGATGGAGGGTATCATTGGGTCTGAAAGTGAAAACAGATCTTTGTGTCAGAAACTGGGCAGGGGGTGTGCGTCGTAGCTGTGAGGAGGGGGCCTTGCTCATGTGAAGACCATGAGACTGGAGATCACAGACAGGTGGGAGGGGGTGACTCTGGGCCAGAGAGTACCCCATGCTGCCGGAGTGGCCAAAGTCAAGAATGGAAAACAGGGATGGACGTGGGGGTCTTGTTAGGACAATAGGCTATGGCTAAAGGGTTCAGGATCTCTTTGTGATGGTGGGAATGTTCTAAAATTGAGTCCAAGGAGGGGTTATTAAAGAAACTGGAACAGGGACTCCTGGTGGGAGGCAACAGGTGGCTTTTGTGAAATAATTCATCACAGCGGTTCTCAACCTGTGGGTTGCGACCCCTTTGGGGGTCAAACGACCTTTTCACAGGGGTTGCCTAAGACCATCGGAAAACACATATATAATTACGTATTGTCTTAGTGATTAATCACTATGCTTTAATTATGTTCAATTTGTAACAATGAAATTGGAGGTCCCCACAACATGAGGAACTGTATTAAAGGGTCACGGCATTAGGAAGGTTGAGAACCACTGTGCTAAGAGCTCTGAAACAACCAGTGTTAATTGAGCGGCTATTTAGTTCCAGGCATGAGATTAACAACTGCATGGCTGTTGTTGCCCAAATCCCACATTGCAGCTAGTGAGGCAGAGTGTGTCCCCAGACTTGCGACAGGGGATCCATGGGGACATGTCCCAGGTTGGGGGGGCGGGGTCCTGTGGACCTTAGAGCTGAGTAGGGCTTCCTCCTTCTCCAGGGCTGCCGAGCCGAGGTCTGAAGCAGGGCTTTAGTGTGTTGTCACTGTAGCTCTGCCCACAGGAGGTTCTCAAGGTGGCTTTCCACCAGAGCGTGACGACAGGTGGACTGTGTGATTTGGAGGTCCCTAAGGGGTCTCCTCTGCCCATCCAGACCCTCTTCCCCGGCGCCCTTCCATGTCTTTATGAGCCCACCAGTCACCTGTAAAAGACCCAGAACCCAGCCTCCTACAGAGCCTCAAAGGTCTGTTGTCCCTGTCCCCCGTAACCAGAACCCACCTGCATCCCAAGTGCCTGGCTTGACTACCATCAGTCCCTCCATACACTGCTATAGGAGCCACCCAATGGGAAACCCTCCTCTTCCCCCCTCCCCCATGGTAATCCAGCTGTCACATGCTGGTTGGCTAACCCCTTGTGTCATTCGTGCTCCCTGTGCCCAACCAGCTGGGGCTCCCCATCAAACTTGCATGAAAATTTCAACTACATCCCACATTCACCAGGCTACTGGGTAGGATCTGACCTCCTCAACCCTGGCCCCTCCCCCTCCAGCCTCATTCTGTTGGTCACACTGGTCCCCTTGTTCTGAGGCTGCCTCTGCCCTTGGAGCTCACCACCCTCACTGGGCTGCCATCCCCAAGGGCTAGGCCTGTCCGCCCCTTCTCACTGCACAGGCCTCAGCAACTGTCTATTCTAATCACTTCCCTGCTTCCTGTTCCAAAAAAAACCACCCTGGTCATTTGTTCTCACCAAAGCACCTTTAATATCTGGGGCTGAATCTTTCTCTGCAGTCATATTGTGCACTGTAGCGTCATACTGTGCACTGTAGGGTGCTGAGCAGTGTGCCTGGCCTTCACCCACCAGGTGCCATTCACACCACCCCTCCTCTCTATGGTGAGGTTCAGAAACGTCTCCCACCATGTCCTAGTGTCCACTGGGGAGGCTCTGGGTGTGACACACATCGCATCTGGTTGGAAATGCCTCTGCTCGTGGATTGGTTTGTGGTCAAGGTTCCTGAAGGCCAGGACACCTTCGCATTCTCCTCCTCTCAGTGCCCAACTGGCCTGGTTGGTGGAGGGACTGGAGAAACATTTGTTGACAGGACAGGTTGAGGGATGTAGCTACAAACCCCTGGGGGAAGGATAGGTCTTGAGGGGCAGACTAATGGAATTGCTGGAGGAGGTGGCTGCCCTAGCACATGCCTGGGGGAGGGGCTTACTCCAGGGCTCAGACCGGTTGGGCCAGACTGGGAAGCCTGAGGGGTATGTCTTAGGAAAGAAAGGGACACACTCAGGCAACAGTTAAGAGAGGGTGTCTATACTTGGAATATCCAGTACCCTCTGCACTGGGGACCTGGATTTGTGCCCCAGGGTTGCCATAAGCTGGTACCCCAAACCAAGCAACTTAAACAATAGAAATTTATTCTCACAGCTTTAGAGGCCAGAAGTGCAAAATCAAGGTGTCAGCAGGGCCATGGCTCCCTCCAAAGCCTCCCTGGGAGACCCTTGCCTCTTACAGCTTTGGGGGTTCCAGGTGTTCCCATGGCTGTGGCCGCATTGCATCACCCCAGTCTAAACCCTAAGTTGTCCTCCAGCTCTGAGTTGCCTTGACTGAGAAACACACTTGTTTTGTAGCTGTTTCTCAGCATCCATCTTCCCGATAACGTCACATGATCATTTCTTCCTAAAAAATTCAAGGACACCCGCGAGGAGATGTGGAAATGCTGTGTGTTCTACGTGGTACCTCCTACATGATTCTACAGTCATGCCAGCCCCCTCCTTTTAGCTTGGGAATGATTTCATCTGATAAACATGTGGCTGCAAATTATGGCCTTATATAAACGAAGCTGCTCCACTACACTTTCTGGAGGCCCCGTCTGCCTTATTTTCCAGTAAATTCCAAATTGTTCGCCAAACCTATAGGCAGAACCTTGCTTTTTCATGGATAAAGCCTTGGCCAGGCCTTGAGCTCATGCACATTTGTCCACTCATCCACCCCTGGGGCCGAATTTGTGGTTGCCTCCCCTTCTCCCCTGTGCCTCCTTTCTCTAGGAGCATGAGAGAAAGGCCCTGAATTGAGGTTCACGTCTTCTCAGAGTGCAGAAAGTATACGAGTGTGGCGTTTGCAAAGCCTTAATTTTTCACAGTTCAGGTTTTACAGTGGGAACTTTGATTATGCACATAACATAAAATTCACTATTAATAACATTTAGTGCATTCGCAGTGTTATACAGCCATCACCTCTATCTAGTTCCAAGACATTTACATCACCCCTTAAGGAAACCCCATCCCCATTCGTTTGACACGCCCATGTCCCCTCCCCCACCCCCTGACAACCACTAATCTGCTTTCAGTCTCTGGATTTGCCTGTTCGGGACTTTTCATATAAATGTGATCATTTACCATGTGGCCTTTTGTGTCTGGCCTCTTTGCCTCGGCATGTTTTCAAAGTTCATATTGCAGCATGTATCAGTGCTTCACTCCTTTTTATGGCTGATAAATATTCCACTGTGTGGCTGGACCACATTTTGCTTATTCTTCATCCTTTGATGAGCATTTCATTCCCACCTTTTGGTCCTCTCAGCGGGAATTTTATAGTCTGCCAGCTTGACTTCCATTTGGTGGCATAGTTCTCTCCTGAGTCCTGGGGAGACAGATTTCCATCAATGTGGGGGTATGTTTTGCTTCTGTTCACATTGTGTGCACGTCTGAGAGTATTAGCTGGAGGACAGAATGGGCATTTTAACTTCGGGATATTTGGTGAGATGGTTTAGATGAAGGACGGACACGTGGGTTTTTAGGACCTGCTGCCCCGACACATGGCTGCAGCCTGCGATTGCCACTTGCCGAGCTGTGTCTCACCACCATCACCCTCCACCCCCAGACCTGCCACCTCCAGTTCCTCAGCCCCTGACCTGCTTCCTTTCAGTCCGGGGATTCTTGAGGCACAGGTTTCACATCCACTTGTAACAAGGAATTTAAGCCATAGCGTGAGGGATTTCCAGGTCTCAGACTCTGTTAAGACTCAATGAGGAAGGCATGCTTGGAAGCCAAAGAAAACCCTCCAACAGAGATGTCATTGTTTAATGACAATTAGTTAATGAGTTATCCATGAATCATCATGGCTGTGAAGCTGTGATCATTAAAACAGCATGGCACCACGCAGACCTCAGCAGCCCAGAGGCAGACTCACGTGTGTCAAATAACTTATATGTGATATTTAACAAACAGAGGGGGCTCCTGGTCAGAGGAAGAAGGATTATTTAATAAAAAGCATTAAAACAATCACTTCACTCTCTAGAGAAAATCATTTGGATCCCCATTTTCCCTCCCACACTTTCCTGGGTTGATTATTGTCCCCAAAACTCATGTCCACCCAGAATGTGACCTTGATTGGAAATAAGGTCTTTGCAGATGTAAAGATCTCAAGATGAACTCATACTGAATCTAATAATTGGTGTCTGTATAAGAAGAGGCAAGGACACAGAGAGGTGCACCATATGACGATGGAGAAAGATATGGGAGTGAAGCATCTATAAGCCAAGGAACACCAAGTGTTGGTGGCAGCCCCCAGAAGGTGGGAGAAAGGCCTGGGATGGATTCTCCCCCAGAGCCTCCTTTAGGAGCCAGCCTTGCTGACATCTCGGTTTTGGACTTTTTCAGAATGTGAGACAATCAATTTTGTTGTTTTAAGTCACCTAGTTTGCAGTTCTTTGTTACAGCAGCCCTAAGAGACTCTGACACCTTTTGAAATAATTTCCAGATGGATAAAGGCTTAAATGCAAAGAATAAATCTGGGCCCTGGCTGGTGTTTCTCAGTGGTTAGAGTGTCAGCCTGCGCATGGAAAGGTCTCAGGGTCAATCCCCAGTCCAGAGCACATGCCTGGGTAACAGGTTCAGTCCCCCCTCAGGGCCTGTGTGGGAGGCAACCAATTGATGTGTCTCTCTCACATAGTTATTTCTCAATTTCTCTCCCTCTCTCTTTCTCACTCTCCCTCCCTCCCTTCCACTCTATAAAAATCAATGGAGAAAAATATCCTTGGGTAACGATTAACAAAAGGAATAAATCTGGGAAGGGAAGGTATAGTCCTGTGTTAATCAGATTTGGGGAAGGGATGGGCAGTAGACATAAAAATAATAATAAACCACAGATCTGACAGCCTGAAAATGTAAAATATTTGTCTCAAAAAACACCATATTCAAAAGTAAATTGATATGAATTAGTTTCATCAAACATGGCAAAGAGTTTAATGGCCTTCCTATACACAGAGCTCCTCTAACACAGTAAGCTCCCCCAAAGCAGTAGTATGCTTCAGTGGGGAAAATGGGCAATAGACATGAACAACTTACAAAAATAGAAAAACATCTGTTCAAGAGACATAATTTTTTAAAAATCCAGCCTGACAGTCAAAGTAATATTAGTAGCAAGATGCTTTTTTGTGCCCAGAGAGGGTCTGATCACTGGAGTGTTACAGGCAAAATGGTGCCACCTGAATGGAATGAGGGCTGCTGGGCCAGAAGGTGCGTCCTGAGGTTTTGCACCAGGAACGTTATTGCCTGGGACCTGGCAGAGGGATTTGAATGGCATGCCAACCTGAGGTTAAGGATGGCACCACAAGGAAGCAGCAGGGTGGGGCAGACCTCCATCTGGGATTTGGGTGTGCAAAGCAGTGGGCAGGGTCTGGGGGTAGGTGAATGGTTGCCTGGCTCACTGGGGAATGTTACGTCCTCCGGTGGGTCGGGGACCTCGGCAGCTTCTCCATGGTTGGGCTGGAGAGGCCCTGCAAGGTCTGGCCTCCGAGCCTGGCCTTGGGCTGGGTTGGGAGTGGCCACAGGGTGCCATTCAGCCAGTGTGGAGACGGAAGAGTGCTGTGCTGTATGGACCCCGCTGACCAGGGGCTCTGAGGACCAGCTATGGGGTGCCCCCAAGGGGCTTTGTGCTGGGACACCCACATCTCGACCGATGCATCCAGGGGCTCCCTGGGAAGACCTGGCTGGCTGATGAGAAGAGACAGCCGTTCTGGGGACATGGTGACAGCAGATATGATGTGGTCAGTGAGAGGGGCAGAGAACTAGCCTTTTGGATGTTCCAGGCAGGGCAAATAGAGGTGGCTGTGTTGGGCCGGAGGTGGGGCAGGTGTCCTTGGACATGAGCACAGTCCCTGAGGGGGTGCAGTGCAGTCAGTGTCCTGGGACTGGAGCCCGGGGGCAGGGCAGGCAGAGGTGATGCTGGCTGCACAGCAAGTGAGCAGGTCTGGGAGAAGCTGCTGGCAGCCGGTGTGACTAGTGGGAGCTTGGTGGTACCTTCTGGGGCAAGGGCAGTGGTTCCATGGTGGGAATGGGGAAGTCTGGCTTCAGGCTGCGCGGAAGCAAGGAGGTGACCGGGCTTTACCCTGGGCTGGAGAAGGATTTATTAGTGTCTCTGGCTTTAAGGCAACGTGAGCTGTTTGCTGGGAGGGTCCTCCCCCTAAAACCTCTGGGAAAGTGGGGGACTGGCTTTAAGGCAACGGGAGCTGTTTGCTGGGAGGGTCCTCCCCCTAAAACCTCTGAGAAAGTGGGGGAAGGGGGCTACTCTGGGAGGAGAGAAGGGCCAGGTGAGGCCGGGCTAAGCAAGTAAGGGCCACCAGACAGGTCTGGCAGAGGAATTCCCAGGACGCAGACATGGTGGGCCTGGGTGGGCTCTGACAACGGCTAGACTAGAGGCATAGCTGCAGCAGGGCAGTCCGGTGGACCCTTTGGTGAACAAGCGGCCTCAGCTGGTTTTGGCCTTACCTCTTTTCAAAGGCTTTTCCCCTCCCTGCAGCCCTGGCTATCAGCAGCTGCCTGGAGCAAGCTTTATCTGCTTCCTCCTGGCCTGGGGTGGGGCATGCATCAACTAGTTCTTTAATGCCCCTCGCCCCCCAATCTCCAGTCTCTGAGCACAGGGTCTCCTGCTACCCCCACCAAGGGCCCCGGAGCTGCAAATGTTGTCTCCTATAGGCCTCTGTTCACAGCGGGGCTCTGAAAGCGCCTGATGATCAGCTTTCCCTGGAAGATGTGGGGTGGCCCTGAGTGCCGCTGGTCATGTGGCCCGCAGCCCATCCAGGCCTCGGCCAGACCCTCGTCAGGGCAGGTGGTGAAACTGCAGGAGCAGGTTCATGTCACTCGCCTCCGATGGCTTCTTGTTGAGGTTGGTGTCTGCTGGAGGGAGAAAGGCTCTTCACGTGACCTCTCCACCACCTGCATCCAGGCAGCTTGAGAGTGAGACAGTCCAAAGCCCCCAGCCTGTGAGCTGGTTCACCCTTCCGGAAACTGTGGTGCATATCAGCCATGTCTCCACGAGTGCAAGTCACAGAGGTGTCATCTCTGCCTAAAGCCCTGGCTCTGTGTGCGCACGCACACGTGTGTGTGCATATGAAAGCGCTGTGCACATGTGTCCATGTTTGTGTGCTTTCATATATGTGCATCCGAACGTGCACGCATGTTCTGTGTATGTGAGTGCAAGAGTGTCGGTGTGTTCATATGAGTGTGTCCATGCATGTGCGTCTTTGTGGTTTATACTCTCTCACATTTGTTTGCATATCAGTTTCTCTCACCGGGCTTTGAGCCAAGTTTGGTTCATCTTTGTATCCTCAGTCATGCTTAGGTGGCACACAGTGAGCACGCACCTGACCCACACGGATTTATGCCTCTTACTCCGAGACACAGTCACTGTTGCCAACATTGGCTGCAGTTTATCTTTTTCTGCAGTGTCTTCAGAAACAAATGCATTTTTTGAAAATAAACTTTTCCTGTTGGCGTCATTATAGATTTACAGAAAAGTTGCAAAGAGAGTACTGAGAGTTCCCTGTATTCTTCCCGCACCCTCCCCTACCGCGATCATCTTCATTGTCAGGCACATTGTACAGTTAAGAAATGGACATTGATACGCTGCTATTAACCAACCTCCTGACCTTATCGGATGTCCCCGATTCTTCCATTTGTGTTCTTTTTCTAGTCGAGGACCCCGTCCTGGAAACCCCGTTGAATTTAATGATCACGTCTCCTCTGGCTTTCCCTGTTGCTCATAACCTTGGCGGCCTTAGGAGGACTGGCTGGGCATCCATCTGATGTTCTCCATAGGAGACTGGGGTTGTGGGTTCTAGAAGCAAATACATTCTGAGCAGTTTTCTTGAGTGAGTTTTTGGGGACTTTTCCTGACTCGGTCCTCCTCATTGGAGTTTGGGGTACCCTGTTGTTTCAGAATCCCTGAGTTTCAGGGTAGGTTCTTGCTGTCCCAGTATATTGTGGGGATGTAACCAAGGCCTGTGTGATCAAGTCTTCATCTTGGAGAGCTGGCGGGAGATTTTGTCCAAGAGGAAAAGCCAGGAAAGATGTGGACTGGGAAAGGCTTAGCTGAGACATGACTGTGATCATTGGGCTTGCAGGGTGATGGGCTGACCCTGGGTGAGGAGGGATGGGGGCTGCGATGGTGTAAACTCCAGGGGAAGGGCTTGATCTTGGAGAGGAGTGGGTCTGGTGCTGTCACTCTGCAAGAGTCACAGAGGTCACCTTTAAGGACAGACAGAGTCTCTCACCACCTGTTGGCTTTTTGGGAGAGCCCTATCTGGCAGGGTATACAGGCCTCAGGTCTGGGGCTGTTTGTCTAGGGTGGGCGTCAGTGTTTCCTACCACCACTACCGTTCTGACGGTGCTCCCCGCTCCCTTTCAGCTCCAGAAGCGTGCCCTGAGCCTGGGAGGCATGCTGAAGCCAGGCGGCTGGCAAGATGAGTGTGAACGAGGCAGGCAGCTCCGGCTGCCAGAGGCAGGCGGCCTATCACCTGCATATCTACCCACAGCTGGCCACCAGCGAGAGCCAGGCCTCGTGCTGTGTGACAGCCACCAAGGACAGCACTACGTCCGACGTCATTCAGGACGCTATCACCAGCCTGCGGCTAGATGGAACCAAGCGCTATGTGCTGGTGGAGGTCAAGGAGACAGGCGGGGAGGAGTGGGTGCTGGACGCCAACGACTCGCCTGTACACCGCGTGTTGCTGTGGCCTCGACGGGCACAGGACGAGCACCCGCAGGAAGATGGTTACTACTTCCTGCTGCAAGAGCGTGACTCAGATGGGGCCATCAAATATGTACATATGCAGCTGATGGCCCAGGCCACAGCTGCCCGGCGCCTGGTGGAGCGCGGCCTCCTGCCCAGGCAGCAGGCGGACTTTGATGACCTGTGCAACCTCCCTGAGCTGACCGAGGCTAACCTCCTGAAGAACCTCAAGCACCGCTTCCTACAGCAGAAGATCTACACGTATGCAGGAAGCATCCTTGTGGCTGTCAACCCTTTCAAGTTCCTCCCCATCTACAACCCCAAGTACGTGAAGATGTACGAGAACCAGCAGCTGGGCAAGCTGGAGCCACACGTGTTCGCGCTGGCCGACGTGGCCTACTACGCCATGCTCCGGAAACGTGTCAACCAGTGCATTGTGATCTCGGGTGAGAGCGGCTCAGGCAAGACACAGACCACCAACTTCCTGATCCACTGCCTCACCGCCCTGAGTCAGAAGGGCTACGCCAGTGGTGTTGAGAGGACCATCCTGGGCGCCGGCCCCGTGCTAGAGGTGAGCAGGGCAGGCGTCAGAAGGGGCTTTAACATGGGGGTTTTATTATTGCGAGAAGATAGTTTGTTATACATGGTTCCCTAGAAACAGGAGCTTTGCTAGAAACAGGGCCACACGAGGAGGCACCAGGGCTGGTCAGTTATAGGCAGGCATGAGGGGGAATCATGGACAAGACTCCCTATTGTGATTTCCATGGGAAGGGATGGGTGAGGCAGGGTGAGCAGGTTTAGGATTGGCTGGTTTGAGTCATTTGAGGGCTCTTGGACATAGGGGCTGCCCAGGTTGTCTGGTATCTGGCCCTGGAGTGATCAGGACAGGTGGATAGTGGTCCTGAGTGTGAAAGCTTGATAGGAGAGGTGGTAGGAGTGTGGGCTCTGACTGGGTGGGTTTGCATATGGGAGATATGCTCACAGGCAAGACCTTTGCCCTCTCTAGGTATTGGCTAACCCGAGGAGGGGCAATCCCTCCAGGGTCAGGTAGGCCCCAGATGTCAAAACATCAGAAGGTAGGGGG
The DNA here is from genome assembly GCF_000327345.1 of Myotis davidii. Classification (NCBI taxonomy): domain Eukaryota; kingdom Metazoa; phylum Chordata; class Mammalia; order Chiroptera; family Vespertilionidae; genus Myotis; species Myotis davidii. The sequence continues at coordinate 237,644 of NW_006294353.1, read as the reverse complement.
GAAAAAGGCCTGATATACACTGTTGACGTCTAGGAGGCAGCAATCTGTACTCCAGGTCCCAGAAATAAAAGGATGGCATGTCCAAACCGAGCAGTTCATGATGGAGGGTTTCCTGTGCGGCTGTGGCATAGAAGAAAGCCATCAAGGCGTAGTGCAGGCCTGGGGGTGAGGGACAGTGAGGCGAGGAGGGGGCCACCGGGCAGCACTGTATGGTCAGTGGGGGCAGAAACCTCTCGGCCCTCTGTCCAGTATCCCATGGCCAAACCCCGTGAAAGCCATCGATGTGTTGCTGTGGGTAAGCCCTCTGGATTCAGGGGCAGCAGAAATGACTGTGCACTGTTCCTCACTCTCGGGTTCTTAAGACAAGAGGCATTCACATTTCAGAACATGGCCCAACCGTCATCGCCGGGGAGGGCCAGGGCATTGTGTGGCTCTGGGTTTGGCATCTAGGACTCTTTCTTCTTTAAAAAAGATTTTACAATAAATAATTTTAATCTTAAGGATTTAATTTTATCCATCATAATATAAATTATTGTGTTTCTTAGAGCAGTTTTAGATTTATAGCACTAATGAGCAGAGAGTACAAGAGATCCCTAAAGTCCACAGTTTACTTTAGGGTTCACTCTGTGCTGTACATTCTGTGGATTTGGACATATGTACAGTGTTACTTATCCACTGTTACAGTATCATACAGAGTAGTTCCCCTGCCCTAAAAAAAACCCATGCTCCGCCTGTTCATCCCTCTCCCCCTCAAACTCCTGGCAACCACTGATCTTTCACTGTCTCCATCACTTTGCCTTTTCCAGATTAGTTTCCTCCACTCAGCGATATGCGTGTAAGGTTCCTTCATGTCGTTTTGTGGCTTGAGACTTCATTTGCCAATTAACACCTCATTATCTGGATGTGCCATAACCTGTCCATCTAGACCCCCCTCTTTGGGGGTGCAGAAACCTTACCTACCTTGGAGCGTTGACCTCCAGTTTCTGCCATTCCCCCCAAGCTGAGGGCCTAAAGCAGCTACCTCGGGCTGCTGTGCAAATTCACTGAAATCACATCTAGACAGCGCCTGCTCAATACATTTCAGTTCCTCTTCCTCCCTGTTGATCTCTGAGATCATCAGCAAGAAATTCATTGGAAATGGCTGTATGGCCTGGCCCTGTGCCTACATGGATAGCCTGTTTCTGTCTTCTCCTATGTATGTAATGTAAAGATTATTATTTTGTGTGTAAATGTTTTAAAAATTACTGAGTAACCCAGCTGCAGAATGAACACTTTTTTTCCTTTAATGCTGTGTACTCTGTGTGCATTCCCTCCTCTATTCTGATCACTCGTTCATTCTACAAATACTTCGCACACATGTCTGCCATGTGCCAGGCACTGTTCTAGGCACTGGGCTATGTGGTGGCCACAGTGGACACAAAGGCCTGCCTGAGGAGAACTGTCGCCTCAATGATGAGAAGGCGGGCAGAGCTAGGAGCCAATAAGAAGCCAGCAGGCCCAAGGAAGAAGGATTGAGGGGGTAGAAGGTGAGAGGTGATGCTGAGCTGGACCTACCTGGAAAGAGGGGGGGGGGTCCATACAGGAGGAGGCATGGCCAGTGCAAAGGCCGGGAGGCTGGACCATACCTGGTGTGTTGGAGGAAAGGCAAGGGCCCAGGAGTGGGGTGGGTGGGAGGCAGTGGGGACAGAGAGGTGACAGGGAAATCACTCATGGCCTTGTGGGCCCCAGGGACAGCCCTGTGTGACATGGGAGCTAAGGAGGGTGTCCCAGGTTCAGTTTGACTTCATCCCAGCTCTGAAACTCAGCTGTGGTGAAGCCAGTGGCCCCACCGTCCTCCCAACAAGTATCAGGAGGCGTGACATGTGCTCTAGGCCAGTGCATTAGTTCCTGGCACCAAGTAGAGTCCTGACTGAAATGCTGCAGGCTGTCAATGACGTTAGAAATTAAGAACATCAATGAGAGGGCAGACCCAGTGTTTACCAAGTGGAGCGTTTTGCCAAGTGGTCATTCACCCGTCATGGAACCAGGCAGGCAGGTGGGTGTGCCCATGCTTGGTGAGGACGCTGAGCCCTGAGGTATCAACATGACATGGTGAGGAGGCAGGATTGGCATCAGGGTGTAGTTTCCTCTACTAGCTAAGGGCCATCCAGGGCACCTGAAGGAGGTTCCTGTGGCTGCCGTAACCAAGTACCACAGACGGGGAGCTTCAAGCAACAGGACTTTAAAGTTGTCCCTCAGTATCCATAAGGGACTGGTTCTAGGACCCCTGGAATCACCAAAGTTCTCAGATGCTCAAGTTCCATCTATAAGATGGCACAGTAATTGCAGATAGCCTATATTTACACAGAGGCTACAGCCGGGATGCCTGTATATCACTTCATTCACATAGATTCAGCACAATGCTCGGTACCTGGCAAATTCAGGTTTTGCTGTTGGGAAATTTTTGGAATTCTTTCCCCCTAATATTTTTGATCCTCAGTTAGTTGAACCTACAGGTGCAAACCCCATAGATTCAGAGGGCCAACTCTATTTTCTCACAGCTCTGAAGGCCAGAAGTCTGAAATGCAGGTGTTGGCAGGGCCACGCTCCCTCCAAAGGCTCTAGGGGAGGACCCGTCCTTGTCTCTTCCAGCTTCTGGTGGCTCCAGGCATTCCTTGGCTTGTGGCTGCATCACCCCAACCTCTGCCTCTATCGTCACATTGCCTTCTCTTCTGGTAAAGACACCAGTCATTGGATTTAGGGCCCACCCTAACACAGGATGACCTCATTCTAATTACATCAGCAACAACCCCATTTCCAAATAAGGCCATGTTTACAGGTTCTAGATCAGGACATGGACGTGACTTTTGGGGACATGTCCAGAGCAGCCCCCTCTGAGTGACAGCTGGCAGTGTCTGCGGCCTTCTTCCCTGAGGGCCACCTGGCTCAGCAGTCAGCCTGGAGGCCCACAGTGTCTCCCATAGGCCTCCTTGCTCCTCCCCCTGCAGTTGCCTCAAGGGATCTTGGCACATTCTTGGAGTGCCGTTAGTCACCCTCTGTGGCAGGCATCTGCACCCTGTGAGTCAGATGCCTCTGACCTGGCTGCCTCCCTCGAGCCTCAGCAAGAGCCAGCACAGCCAAGTTTCCCCAGCAGTTAGGCTCTGCTGGAGGGCGGTGCTCTGCTGGAGGGCGGTGCCCACACCAGCTTCCAAAACTGGCTTCAGCCAAATCCACATCAGAGCCATAAACATGTTTCCTGGGGCGACCTTTTGGAAAGGGAGAAGGTTATTTTAATTTAGAGCTGGGGTTCCCAGTTGAGGCACCGCTAGTGTCTGGAACCAGGTCATTCTCTGGGGGACATCCTGTGCACTGCAGGGTGTCGAGCAGCAGCCCTGGCCTCTACCCACCAAGTTCCAAAAGCAACCTCTCCCCAAGTTATGACAACCAAAAATGTACCCAGACATCACTAAGTGTCTCCTGGGGGGCAGAGTCTTCCTTGGGTGAAAACAGCTGTCTAGAGTCACAGCTTGGGATCCAACGAGACCCAGTCACTGTTTCTTTCAGGTGCCAACCATTTTGTCCATAAGTAAGTCGCAGCCCTCCTGTGCTAATCCAACAGGCACTTTCTAATAACAGGAACAATTTGTTATCGGCCTTCGGGACCCACTTGGGTCTCAAGCTTCAGGTGCCAGTTTCCATCTGTCATCTCTCTGAGCCCTCGAAACAGCTCTGCTTGTTTTAAAGATGAGAAAACAGAGCTGCAGAGAGGCACACTAGGATGCAGGTGTCCGGGGCTGCCATTATAAAGTACCACCAACTGGGGAGCTTAAGACAACAGGAGTCTGGAGTCAAGGCGTGGGCAGGTTGGCTCTTGGAGGCTCTGAGGAAGAGCAGAGCCAGGCCTCTCTCCCGGCTTCTGGGAGCTTCCAGCAGCCCTTTGGCATTACTTGGCTTGTGGCCGCATCACTGCAGTCTCCTCCTACATCGCCACGTGCTTTCTCCCCATGTGTCTCTGTGTCTCTACTTTCCATTCTCATACGAAGACACTGTCATTGGATTTAGGGCCCACTCTAAATCCAGGATGAGCTCACCTTTAAAACCTTACCCTTTGTGCAAACAAGGACCCATTCACAGGTTCCTGGGATGAGGACTTGGACATATTTGGGACAGGGGGGCAGGGAGACACAAGTCAACCCACTCTAGTCTGGGTTCTCCTGGCCACACAGCAGGCAGCCATAGCTGGGCCAGGGTTCAAAGCCAGCTGGAGATGAGCTGAGTTCATGGTATCTCCCTGCATCCCCATGAAGGATTCCCTCACCTTGGCCGAAGATCGGCACCGCTGGCCGTGTCTGGTACTTTTTACAGCTCTACAAAAGGAGAAGTTGAGTTGTTTTGAGGTTTGAGTGTCACCAGGCGCCACCTCCCTGCTGTACCCCCAACCCCCATCCCCCGGACGCGGGTTGCAGTCTCACTGTGCAATTCTGACCAGAAAACAGGAAGGGTGCACTGTGGAAAGCCTGTTCCAATCAGCTGATTCGTCGCCTGCTGCACTTAACTGCTACTGTCACAGTTTCACACGGTGTCACTTGACTGTGCTCAGCTACAGCCTGCCCTCTGAACCGCCCTCCCTTCCCAAACTCGACATGTATGTGGGACTTGCCTGAGCTCAGGAAGACTGAAGGTGCAGATGGCAGACTCACTAGGGCCTTGAGCAGTCTGGGGTCTTTCTCAGGGAGCCTCACCCCTCCAGATGCAGCAGCCCATAGCATTGGCCACTGGACCAGCCACAAAATACTCCCAGGACATGTGCCTCCTCCTTGGCCACAGACCTCACCATCAAGGCTTAGCGTGGAGCGCTTAAGGCCTCGGTTCTCTTTGTCTTTCCTGAACTGTAACAATGCCACCGACATTAGCAAATGCACGTAGGGTTTTAATTTCGAAAGCAGAAATGAAATGAGGATCCTTGCTGGTCAAGCTGCTTTCCCAAGCGGCCAGAGGCGACTGTGTGCCAGGGTTCAGGGCCTTCGTGTAGCCACTGTGCCCTGGCCCACACAGAGAGAGGAAGCTGAGAAACAGTGACGCCCCAATCTGTTCAGCATACTCACAGGAGACTGGTGACCCAAGATAGCGAGACATAGGACCCAGGGGATTCCTGGAACTTGCTGCTGCCTCCAATCTGCCTGTGGGGCCCCAAAGGAGCCTGTTCTAGGACTGGCATCTGTGCCAACCTGGTCCTGAGCACCAAACCCCTTCTTAGGGCCCCACAGACCCAGTATCACATGACCCCAGACTGCCCTCAGCTGTCTTCCACCTGCCCAGCTGCTGTTCCACTACCCTCTGTCAGCACCAGGGCACCAGCCTAGGCAGGTCACCCAGAACCACATGTCATCATCCACCTTGACCCCTGTCCTCATGGACACCTACCCAGACCATATCCTTCCCTCCACAGGGCACTGATAGGCCAGTCACTACCCAGTGTTGGGAGCGCACAGGCAAAGACACTCAGCCAGGAGGACAGAGATGGAAGGTTCTGGAATGAGGAGGCGTGCCTCTGCATTTAGAGTTTTTATTTAAGACCCTTTCTGAGATATAATCCATCCATTTCAAGTGAATAATTCAGTATTTTTGAGCACATTTATTATGTTGTTCAACAAGCACCTCTATCTAATCCAAAACATTTGCATCACCCCGAAAAGGAAACCCCATTAGCAGCCACTCCCCATTTCCTCTCCCTCCAGCCTCGTCACCGCTGATCTGCTTCTTAGAGCTCTCAGAAGTCGGCCCCCACCCCCCGGCCCGTGGTCAAGGCTCTGGCTGGCTGGGCCATCCTAGAGGCTGGGTGGCTGGCTGGGAGATCAGTACATCATCGTGTCACCCATCAGCGTGGGAGGGAGAGTGAGAGCCCAGGATGGGATCCTAGAAAAATAGACAGTATAGGGCAGTGATGTGAACCTTTTGAGCTTGGTGTGTCAGCATTTTGAAAACCCTAATTTAACTCTGGTGCCGTGTCACATATAGAAATTTTTTGATATTTGCAACCATAGTAAAATAAAGATTTCTATTTTTGGTAGTTATTTTATATATTTAAATGCCATTTAACAAAGAAAAATCAACCAAAAAAGTGAGTTCGTGTGTCACTCTGACATGCGTGTCATAGGTTCGCCGTCACTGATGTAGGGACATATGGTGGTGCAAGGATGGAAGAAGAAGCCTGTGTCCTGGAGATGGGCTATTGAAAGCCCATAAGGGAGATGGGCCCCGTCTGAATAGCTACAGAGTGTGAAGAATAGAATCTCTGGCTGATTCTGTCCCCGGTGTGGCCTCCCCAGGATGTCTGGGGGGCTTTGGGTTGACAGAGCAGCCCCAAGGAGGTAGGTGCTAAGGCTGGAACCCTGGGGCAGGGGCAGGCAAGTGGCACAGAGAACGGAAGGTAACTAAGGCCTTATGTCGACTTAAGGCCCCACAGACAGAAACACACAAGGACAAAGGCCACGACGCTTCCACGCCACCAACGTCTGGGTGCCGGTGGATCCTTTCTCCTGGTGGGGTGTCCTGTGCACTCTAGGGTATTGAGCAGCAGCCCTGGCCTCTAACTATCAGGGGCCAGTAGCACCTCCTTCCCCAGTTGTGACAACCAAAAGTATCTCCAGACATCACTAAGTGCCTCTGGAGTGGCAGATCACACCAGTTGAGAATAAATTTCAGGCCAACTGCATGCAAAGACTGATCTCAGTTGAACAGATGTTCCGTGTTCTATACCTTAATAGTTTCAATTTCTTTTTCGGTAATATCTTGCTATTGTTACACATCAACCCAACTGTGTTTAGTGCCATCTCATGGAGGCCGTCGACCCAGGTAACGATCCCGGCTAGTGTTCTCATTCACTCTCTGGAAGAGGTGACTGGTGTTGTCTACTCCCCCATCCCCACCTCCAGGCCAGCCATAGCCAAGAGAATGGTCACTGCCCACCCACAACCAGAAATGTTCTGGTTCCTTTGCTACCCATCACTGATAAAGCATGCTTCGGTGTAAGGGTCGGCTTTTCATCCGAGTTTGGTCTTCCAGGAGAACTGAACAACTTCTTAAAATATTATTTTAAAAATTGCTCATTGCCTGCTGGTGTGGCTCAGTGGTTGAGCGCCAACCAATGATGCTCTCATCATTGATGTTTCTATCTCTCTCCCTCTCTCTGCTTCTCTGAAATCAATAGAATATATATATATATTTTTTAAAGCTGCTTATCAATGCCCAAAAATGCAGTGGCTGATTTGAGGACCCCTAGAGCTGAAAAGTCATACGCACCCTGTGGGGTTTCTTGCAGACAAATGTAATGAAAGCACTTTTGGTGGGTTTTTTGATGCAGTTAGCACTGGTTTCTTTGCACTGGTTTTTATCACCCCTCCATCCCTGTTCTTTTGGGGTGACTTTCTGAACCTAATGCCGGTGTTGGCTATGGTTCAGCTGCTCTCCTATAAGCATCTCCCCAACAGGAAACAAACCAGGGCTGCTGTGGTGGTTTTTGCTGCAGGGGAGCACGCATGGCTATCCACTGCACTTATTTGAGGTTCAATTTCCTTTTGTGCATACCAGGAATTGACAGATTACAGCCCACAGGTTAAATCTGCCTGTTTCTGTAAATAAAGTTTTATTGGCATACAGACACACCTTCATTTACATATTTTCTGACCTGCTTCAATAGTTTTATTGGCCCCCACCCATGCCCACTCATTTACATAATAGTCTGTGGCTGCTTTCTGGCCACACAAGCAAAGCAGAGCAGTTGTGACAGACACCGTATCTGAAAGCAAAGCTGAAAATATTTACCACTTGGCCCTTTGCAGGAAAGGGTTACTGAGCCCTTATACCTATAGTATCCATAGAACATTCTAGTCCGCGGTCGCCAACCTTTTGGACCTCACGGACCACCAGTGGTCCTCAGACCACTGGTTGGCGACCGCTGTTCTAGATCATTCCACAGTTAGTTTCTACAGTCATCCTTCTCATCTGCTGAACTCTACCTTCCTGAATGTAAGGAAAAGATTCCCATCTTCATTTCAGGTGACTTGTATCACCACATCAAATCCTTTTGCAGACATCTACCGACGACAGTCTGTGATTTTATGCTTTATAATAAGAAACACTGGGGGGGGTTTTCAGGGTCCTATTCCTGGCACAGAGCTCCTAATACCCTTAGAATTTCCTAACTAAAGAGGTCTTCTGTTTTGTTATTGGTGACTTGGAAAGTACCTGAGGATGGGGACTAGTTCTCAGGAGAACCAGCCATCTGATTAGAGGGCTGGAATTTTTGTCCTGACCTGGGGGAAGGGCAGAGAGAGTAGAGATAGACTCACTAGCCTACAGCCAATGATTTAAACAATCATGCCTATGTAATGGAGCCTCCATAAGAACCCAAAGGAGGGAGTTCAGAGAGCTCCTGTCTTGGTGAACACGTGGAGGTTCTGGGAGGGTGACATGCCCAGAGAGGACATGGAAGCTCCTTGCCCCTTCCCCATACCTTGCCCTGTGCATCTCTTCCATCTGGCTCTTACTGCGTTGTATCCTATATAATAAAAGGGTAATATGCAAGTTGACCCTAATGGCAGAACGACCACTCGCTATGATGCGCACTGACCACCAGGGGGCAGACGCTCAACACAGGAGCTGCTCCCTGGTGGTCATTGTGCTTCAACGGGGGTGGGGGGTGGGGGGGGCACCCAGCCAGAAGCCAGCTCATGGCTGGCCAGCACAGTGGCAGTGGCAGGAGCCTCTCCGGTCTCCGCAGCAGCGCTAAGGATGTCTGACTAATGGCGGGCCTAAGCCGTTAATCGGACATCCCCTGAGGGCTCCCAGAGGGATGTCTGACTACGAGCTTAGGCCCGATCCCTTGGGGGAGCAGGCCTAAGCCAGCAGGTGGACATCCCCCAAAGGGTCCCAGACTGCTAGAGGGCACCAGCTGGGTTGAGGGACCCCCCTCCCTCGAGTGCATCAATTTTCATGCACCGGGCCTCTAGTCCTTTTATAATAAACTGGTGATCTAGTAAGTAAACTGGTTTCCTGAGTCCTGTGACCTGCTTCAGCAAGTTAATAGAATCCAAGGAGAGGGTCATGGGAACCTCAATTTATAGCCAGTTGGTCAGAAGCACAGCTTACAACTTAGACATGCAGCTGGCATCTGGAGGTGATGTGGGAGGCAGTCTTGTGGAGCTGAGCCCTTACCTGTGAGGTTGACCCTGTCTCCAGGTAGATAGTATCAGTATTAGGTTGAATTGTAGGACACCCAGCTGGTGTCAGAGAACTGCTTGGTGTGGAGGAAATAACTACCCTTGGAGTTGGTATCAGGATCATAGGGTCTTAAAGCAGTTTTGGACAGACTACAAAGGAGGACTGGGATATAGAAGTCCCCTAAGATCCTGGCAGGATGGGCTTCGCCTTTCGGCCCGATGTGGGACTCACTAGCTGTGTCCCACAGGCACAGAGAATTTTTACAACTCTGGCTGAGGGTGGCAGCGACTGTGTGGGGGCTCATCGCCATCTTGCACCCTCATGGAAGGCCCTCTGAGGGTTTCCAGCTGCACCCTGGGCCCTGAGGCCACCTGGATCCTTACTCTGGGGCAACTTAGTCTGCCGGGGGCACAACGGGATGAGGACACCATGAGCTGCTAGGAGAGGCTGATGCTAACAGGACTGGGGCTGACAGGACCAGGCCAGAAATGTGTGCCCAGAGTCATGGCACCCTCCAAGAAAGTTGGCATTTCGGGTGTTAGACGTAAGACCATGAGGATGTTCAGGAGCTCACAGCTGGGGGGTGGGACTGGGTAGAGGAGGGGAATTATTCAGCCAGAGAACGGAACATGAGGACAAACTTCTCATGGCCCCCAGTGGACGTGGCAGCATTCCCATCCCCAGTGCCTAATACAAACTAGTAGGCATGGGTATTTCAGTCTTACCACAAGGATGTCCCAAAATGAAGAAAACCGGGAGCAGCTTTAGGAGCCACCTGTATCAGAAGTAGGGAACAGACAGCACGACAGACTGCTGGGAGACTGCCTAGCTGAAAAGTGGGGCTGCACCAGAGAGGGAGGGAGTGCAGAAGGATGAGAGGGTATCCGTGGGGGAGTACTTGGAGGACTGGGGTGTCGAGGGCTTCTGGGAGCACCAGGGATAGGTGGCCATCCAAAAGGCCACAGCGCTTCCTGCCTCTCCTGTGCCCTCAGAGCTTTGAGGCTGCCTCTCTGTCCTGCTGTGCAAAAACACAGAGTCTTGACGCTCTGCAGTGATCTAAGGCTATTTTAGACAAAGGGGGAAGTTATATTTTTGGGAATGCTGCATCTAAGAGTGAAATTATGGGGTATATTTTAGGCACCCAGAAAGGCCTCCTTGGAATTTGCAGGAAGAGTTGATTAAAAGGTGAAGCATCGCTCGGGCCCAGAACATCCCTTCCACAGCCACTGCCCTTTCCAAATGTTCTGGATGCTTTGCTGCACCAGGGCTGGGCCGGGGGGAGTCTGTCTATCTATTGGCTGTATCTGCCTCACTGTTTGAGGCAGGAACATGGCCGGGCATCGAGCAACCACAGGCTCTGGTAGCCCATTTCTTTCCTAGCTATTATCCAGGATGTAGTGGCTCTAGTGCCCTGTCCCCAGAGCCACTGGAGCTGCCCTTTGAAGTTTTCTTCTGTGTCAATCAGCTGCCCATCAAGACACTGGTTACCTGAGGCCTCCAGAGGTGACCTGTCCTTAGGAAAGGCCAAGGGGCAGGTCTGAGGCTCACAGTCACCTGCCCAGCCCTGTGACCCTGGTTTGTGGCTGCTGACCAGCTGCTCCTGAGTGGAGGAGAGAGTGGCCCCACTTGCCAGTGGTCAGGTGGGGCGGGCTCCTGGGGAAAGACTAGATGTTATCACCCCTTTTTGGCAGAGTGAGTCACAGCAACCTTTGAGAATTTAGAGTCCCATTTAGCCCTTCCTGGCCACATGGGGATCTCCAGAGAAGCCACTTTTAACTGAATCTAAGGCTCAGTTCTCAGCCAGGGGTAATTCTACCCCCGGGGATGTTTGGCAACATCTGGAGACTGGCATCTAGTGGGCAGAGGCCAGGAACTCTAATCAATATCCTATAGTACACGGCACCCCCATCCGCAAATAATGATCCAGGCCCAAAATGCCAGCGGTGACAAGGTTGAGAAACTTGCTCTAGTTTAGGCGCCTTTAGGATGTGCAGTTGAAAATCTGGCCTAGGGCTCTGGACAGGGAGCCATGTAGATCCCATAACCTGGACAGAGCTACTCGGTGAGATTGTGGGGAGGGGTGAGAGATGACAAGCACATACAGTCCCTGAGGGGAGATCTCCAATCCGGCCAAAGTGCCTGCACTGGTTCTTTACCCTCAGCACATGACCCTGCACCTCCCAGTGCAGTTTACCACCTGCAGGACCTCAGGGCCAAGAGCTGCCCCCTGCCAGGAAGTCAGAGTCGGACCAGGCAGCCCAGCTCAGCTTCCAGTATTTTGTGTGACCTGTAGCAAGTCAACCTCTCTGCTCTGCCCCCTGATCCTTCCTGCCCGGGGCTTTTGTGCATGTGCTATACCCTTAGTCTGGAATATTCTTGCCTTTGTCATCTAGCTAAGTCCTGCCCTGAGGCCTGCTGGGAGAAATCTGGGATGTCCTGTGGCCTGCAGAGCTAGCACACAGTGTGGCTCCTGCCACTCTACCCTTATGCTCTGAGGGGCCAAGCTCTTCTAGCTCAGCAGCCCCGGGTGTCAGCTGAGTGAGTGCTGAGATGAGGTCACAGTGACACCAAGGGAGGGGGACACCTTGTGGGGATCCCAGGGCAGTCCTCCTATGTGTGGGTAGGCTTCCATGTCCGTTCCAGGGCTGCCCCATAAAGAGAATGGTGGACACTGGGGAGGGGCTCTCCAAAGAGGCAAAGGATGGAAGTCAGAGAATTGGCCCTGACCAGTTTGCTCAGTGGACAGAGCGTCAGACCACAGACTGAAGGGTCCCGAGTTCAATTCCGGTTAAGGGCATGTACCTTGGTTGCAGGCTCGATCCCCAGCCCTGGTCAGAGCGTCTGCAGGAGGCAACCAGTCAATGTGTCTCTTTCACACTGATGTTTTTCTCTCTGTGTTTCTCTCCTTCTCTTCCGCTCTCTAAAAATCAATGGAAAAATATCCTCGGGTAAGGATTAACAACAACAAAAAAAGAAAGTCAGGCCGAAACCGGTTTGGCTCAGTGGATAGAGCGTCGGCCTGCGGACTGAAGGGTCCCGGGTTCGATTCCTGTCAAGGGCATGTACCTGGGTTGCGGTCACATCCCCAGTAGGAGATGTGCAAGAGGCAGCTGATCGATGTTTCTCTCTCATCGATGTTTCTAACTCTATCTCGCTCCCTTCCTCTCTGTAAAAAATCAATAAAATATATTTAAAAAAAAAAAAAAGAAAGTCAGAAAATTGCATCCACCCGTAAAAGAGGTGGCCAGGGGCACTTTATCCCAACCATTGATTGGGGTTATCACATGGCTTTGGATCAAGTCTTCCTGGGCACCAGCCATGGCTCCCTGACCCACGGAAGATGGAGCAACCCACAGGGCAAACAAGCTGTTGCTGCTCCTACTGCCCCTTTTCAAAGCAGAGTGGCTACAGTGGAGATTACTCATTGAATGAAAGAAGCCAGAAGGTCATGTATTCGAGGGTCCCTTCTATGTGAAATGTCCAGAAAAGGTAAATCAATAGAGACAGAAAGATGAGGGATAAAGTTAGCTAGAGTGGTTTGCAGTGGTCACTCTTTAGGTATATATTAAACATTTTAAGTTGAATCTCTTGCAGAGTAGCTTAGCCCAGGGATATGCAAACTTTCTCTTAAGAGCTACATAATTAGTATTTCTGGATTTTAGGACCACTCAGCTCTCTATCCACGCACTCTGCATTGTAGAGCAAAAGCAGCCATAGACTGTACCAGTATGTGGTGAATGGGTGGGGCTGTGTGCTATAAAACTTCATTTACAAAACAGGCAGTGGGAAGAAATATCAGACAGACCCAAATTGACAGACATTCTACAAAATACCTGACTGTCCTCAAAACTGCCCAGGACTTGCCCTAGCAGATGTGGGTCGATGGATAGAGCGTCAGACCGCAGACTGAAGGGTCCCAGGTTCGATACTGGTCCAGGGCATGTACCTCTGTTACAGGCTCCATTCCCCTCCCTTGTCGGGGTACTTGCAGGAGGCAACCAATCGGTGTGTCTCTCTCACATAGATGTTTCTCTTTCTTAGTCTCTCCCCTTCCCTTATACTCTTTCTAAAAATCAATGGAAAAATATTCTCAGGTGAGGTTCTACAACTAATTAAATAAATAAAATATTTAAAAAATTAAAAACCTGTTAAGGTCTCAAAAGCAAGGAGAAAACTGAGGACATTCAAATAAATAAAATGTAGACTTAGTTAATAATAACATATCAATCAATAGTGGTTTATAAATCGTGACAAATGCACCATTATCATGTTAACAACAGGAGAAACTAAATGTTGGTTATATAGGCATTTGCTGTAATATTCTTATAACTTCCCTGTAAATCTAAAAAGTTTATTTTTTAAAAAAAAAAAAGGCGTCAAGCCTGATTTGTTCAACAGGTTTGAGGACCCCCAGCTTAGACAAGCTCTCACTGCCTCAGTGAGGTGTGTAAAGCGAATCTCAGACAGGTGAGGTCATGGCAAACTGAACTCTAACCTAGCGCACCTTTGCCTTCTGCTGCTTCCCCATTTCAGTCACCAGCGCCATCTCCAGCCGTCTTTGGTCTTTCCTCGCTGTCACCATATCCTGTTGCTTCTTCCTCTGAAATGTTTTCTACCGCCGGCTGCGTTCTGGCCACAAGGCCCTCCTGATGTGTACAGGTGATAGCGTCCTGCGGCCGGGGTGGTGTCCAGAGCACCAGTTTGCTGACCGGGCCCTCATTAGGAGGCAGTGCAGTCCCTTGCAGAGAGCTCAGCCTCCGACCTCAGTTTCCCTGCCTCCCTAATGAGCCGACAAACCCTTGCTTCTCGGGGCTGGGAGGAGGCAAAGCCAAGAGGCAAGCTCTCAGCAATGATTTATTCTCCTGTGCCTGTTTCTGCATCATCACGGAGACCTGGTTTCTCCTCCCTCAGCCCTTCGCCTTACTGTGCTTGGCAGAACAAGGCCATCGCGCGGCCGATGGGGATTAGACCTGCCTGGGATCGGGGTGCAAGCGGGAAGCAGCTGATCTTGGTGAAGCCCTGGAGTACGAAAGTTTCCCATCTCAGGGCTAAGCATTAGGAAAGCGTCGGATTAAACTAAGTATGCCAAGAACAAAGCTCTTGGCTTGCCCAGCCTCTGACTATCTTGACCCGCACTTCAGATGTTCAAGGAGGAGGGAGTGGTGTAAGTAGACATCCTTGTGCCTTATTTCTCCCCAAAGAGACTTCACACCCATAATACACCTTAGAGCAATAGTTTACACCCTTCCAGGAATCACAAGAACCTCCTCTATCTCTGGTTTAAGAATTTAGATTTCTCGGCATTTCCAGAAATTCTACAAGTCTGGGGCGGGGGTCAAGACTGTATTTTAATAAGCCCCCACAGCCTCCACTTGATTCTCAACCTTTTTTTTTTTAATCTTTATTGTTGAAAATATTACCTATGTCCCCCTCCCCCATTGATCTCTTCTAGCCACGCCCCCCACCCCCACGCATGGCCTTCACCACACTATTGTCTATGACCATGGGTTATGCATACATGCATGCAAGTTCTTTTGTTGATCTCACACGCCCCCGCCTTCCCTCTGAGATTCCATAGTCTGTCCCATGCTTCTATGTCTCTGAATCTGTTTTGTTCATCAGTCTATTTTGTTCATGAGATTCTACATCTGAGTGAGATCATGTGATGCTTGTCTTTCTGACCGTCTTCTTTCACTTAGCATAATACTCTCCAGGTCCCTCCATGCTGTTTCAAGGGGTAAGATATCCTTCTTTTTTACTGCTGCATAGCATTCCATGGTATAATTGTACCACAGCTTTTTTTTTTTTAATATATTTTATTGATTTTTTACAGAGAGGAAGGGAGAGGGATAGAGAGCTAGAAACATCAATGAGAGAGAAACATCGATCAGCTGCCTCCTGCACACTCCCTACTGGGGATGCGCCCACAACCAAGGTACATGCCCTTGACTGGAATCGAACCTGGGACCTTTCAGTCTGCAGGCCGACGCTCTATCCACTGAGCCAAACCGGTCAGGGTGTACCACAGCTTTTTAATCCACTCACCTACTGGACACTTGGGCTGTTTCCAGATCTTAGCTATTGTAAATTGTGCTGCTATGAACACAGGTGGGCATACATTCTTTCTGATTGGTGCTTTGGGTTTCTTAGGATATGATATATTCCTTAGAAGTGGGATCACCGGGTCAAATGGCTATTCCATATTTAACTTTTTGAGGAAACTCCATACTGTTTATTATAATGGCTGCACCAGTCTGCATTCCCTCCATCAGTGTACTAGGGTTCCCTTTTCTCCACATCCTCACCAGCACTTGTCATTTGTTGATGGTAGCCATTCAGACAGATGTGAAGTGATACCTCGTTGTTGTTTTAATTTCCATCTCTCTAATGATCAGTGACTTTGAACATCTTTTCATATATCTCTTGGCCATCTGTATGTCCGCTTTGGAGAAGTGTCTAGTTAGTTCCTTTGCCCACTTTTTAATAGGATTGTTTGTCTTCCTTTTGTTAAGTTGCATGAATTCCTCATATATTTATCAGATGTATCATTGCCAGATATGTTCTCCCATACAGTAGGCTCCCTTTTCCTTTTGTTGATGGTTTCTTTTGCTGTGCAGAAGCTTTTAATTTTGATGTAGTCCCATTTGTCTTGTAATATAACTTGATATCTGGTATTGTGATCCGTGCAATTTTTTTGTTCTCTCTCAAGATTGCTTCAGCTATTTGGGGTCTTTTTTGGTTCCATATAAATTTTTGGAGTATCTGTTCTAGATCTGTGAAATATGCCATTGGTATTTTAATAGGGGTTGCATTGAATGTGTAGATTGCTTTGGGTAGTATGGACATTTTAATGATATTAATTCTACCAATCCATGAAGTATCTTAATTTTTTGTTGCAATGGTAAATGGGATTGTTTGTTTAGTTTCTCTTTCTGAGAATTCATTATTGGTGTATTAAAAAGCCACTGATTGCCCTAACCGGTTTGGCTCAGTAGATAGAGTGTCAGCCTCCAGATGGAATGTTCCCAGGTTCGATTCTGGTCAAGGGCACATGCGCAAGTTTTGGGCTCGATCCCCAGTAAGGGTCATGCAGGAGGCAGCCAATCAATGATTCTCTCTCATCATTGATGTCTCTTATCTCGCTCTCCCTCTCCTTTCCTCTCTGAAATCAATAAAATATATATATTTAAAGCCATCAATTTTTGGGTGTTGATTTTGTATCCTGCTACATTGCCAAATTCTTTTATTAATGTACCAGAAGGCCTTGTTTTTCTCATTATCAGCACTGGAGTCCCTGCAGTGTAGGAATTATTTAGGGAAGCAAACGTCATCCTAAGAGGAAAGATTCCATAATGAGCCACCCACTTACAGAATGAGCTCTTCACTCACTCCCGTCTTGGCTCAGCCTAAACATGGCTTATTCCTGTCCATCCACCAAAACCGGTGGGTCCTCTCTCTTGGATGCAAATCAGTTAGTTGCAAAGTGAGGTTTGAAAGTCTTGCAAAGGGTGCAGGATTTTAAGAAGTCATCCAAAATGGCCTGGAGAATTGCTCCAGCCTCCAGTCACTCAGCCACACTCAGCAGCAGAGAGGGCAGAGAGCTAATGATGGAAGGAATGAGTCCATGTGCTGCTAAGTTTAAATGGGCTCAACCCGCCTATTAAAGGAGAGGATATTCAGCTTGGCTCAGAAAGCAAGCTTCAACTCCATGCCTTATGAACAGGGCACACCTAAACTAAAGTGGTTCCAGAAGCTAAAAATAAAGGGATAGGCACAGGTGGAATAGGCAGGTAGAAACAAGTAGCAGGGCTATAATTTTGACTTGGAGAAGGTAGAAATTGGGCCTCTGAACTTTACATTTATGAATCTTCTTTGTCACAGTGCCAAAAGCCTCAATTTATACTCCAGGTATAATATTTGTCAATATTGTGTGTGTGTGTGTGTGTGTGTGTGTATACACATATATATATCCATCCCACGTTCAAAGGCTGTTAAATTGCTTTGTTTACCCATATCATCAGAAAAAAAAAAATCCCTTCTACTGTCGTGGTAAACAAACTGCTTCCCTATTTATAATGGTCTGGCCCTCTAGCAACTACAGAGCGAAATTATAGCTAATTTGCCTACAAACGTCAGGTGGTCATAATAATCTGGCCACTCAGTGTATATGCATCAAACAACATAACTATTGTCTTTACAAAGTGGAAATTATAAAAGATACCAGGAGAAACAGGTACAAACATACAGGGGAGGGTAAAATAACAATAATTAATAAGTAATAATACAAGAATAAACTCTGTTTCATGTACTCATGACTGTAAGCCTACTTTTGCTGCACTCTGTATAGCACAGGCTGGTTGAGTAGACAGCAAAAGGCAAGAATGTAAGATGGCCAAACCATGTGCTTAAGACAGATTATGTGGCCATATTACAAACCCTCCACTCTCATATGAGAATAAATCGTGGAATATTCACAAAATCCATTCCTTATAAGGTCACAGAGAAAGTATCTAGAACTTCCAAAAGTAGAAATATTACAAGCAACATTCTTAATGTGATAAAACTAGAAATTGATGTTTTTAAAGGCCCTTCCACGTGGAAATTTTTTTAAAAAGAAAAAATAAAGTTCAGTTAATAATTCTTGCATGAAAGGGGATCTACAAATCAAAATTATAGATTTCCTAAAAGTCAGTGACAAAAATAATATTATTAGCCTGACTGGAGTGGCTCAGAGCATTCACCTATGAACCAGGAAGTCACAGGTTTGATTCCTGGTCAGGGCACATGCCCAGGTTGCAGGCTCGATCCCCATTAGGGGGCATGCAGGAGGCAGCTGATCAATGATTCTCTCTCATCATTGATATTTCTATCTCTCCCTCTCCCTTCTCTCTGAAATCAATAAAAACACTTTTTTTAAAAAACCAAACACATTATTATTAGAAACCACAGGATGTATTTAAAGGAGCAATAAGAGGGCATTTCATAGCTATAATATCCATAAATATGAATAAGTGAAAGTACGTATATTAATTTTGCAACTCAAAAACCTGAGAAAAAGCACCAAACAAACCCAAAAGAGAATGATATGGGTGTGCAATGGATGAGCCCTCAAGGATTTTTATGCATTCCTTAAATATTTTTGATACAGTAAGAAGCAAGCAGGACCCTTTCCCCACTCAAAGCTAGATCTGTGTCTAATTCCTTCTATGATTCAAGCACATGGTTTCATTATAACCTAAACCAAAATTTAGGGAAATATGAGATGCAGCAACTTGTTTTATAATTGGTTTCTTTTTCTTCTTTTATTTTTTTTTTTAAGATTCCCCTGCTCCACCTCCCTCCCAACCCCCACTCTGGCACAGTTTGTCTTAAAACTTTGCCCCTTGGTAGATGTCTGCCTATTTAAAGGGTCTGGTCTTTGCCCCAGGAGTCCTCTCTGTCTGTGTTTTCAATGTTTCTGTCTATGTCTGTGTCTGATAGTTGGTACTAATCTCGATTCTGACAGAACCTGTAATAAACTGGGAGCACTAGGTGGGTGAGCATCATGTCCCATCATTACTTGGCTCCCTCCACATGCCTGCAACCCATCTGTCTGTTCATCCATTCGTCTGTCCATCCAGTTAGCCACTGGCTGTCAAGAGCCCGCTAAGTGCCCCAAGCCCCATGGGCAACCGGAAGAGAACAGAACCAGGCCAGAGGCTGGGTGTCAGCCAGGCCCTGGAGAGCCTCCATTTATTCATCTATGAGTCGGGGAGCCATGAGGTTGGGGGAGACTCCTCCACTTCCTGCCCCACTTCCTTGTCCTTACCCGGCATCTTCCCTTCCTGGAACAGGCCACCCCCTCCTAAACCCAGTGCTCCCTCTGCGCCAGCTCTGTGGAAAGCCCATCAGCTGTGTTTCTCACTTCCCCACCGCCTGTCCCCTCCAGTTCCCAGGGAGCAGGCTTCTCTGGCGATCTCTGGCTTCTTCTCAGTGCTCCAGCTATGCCCCGGGGGAGACCAGTCAGCCTGTGTGACACTCACGCCCTCGCATGCTCACCCATCATGTGTCTGAGTGTCAGCGACTTCTCTCCCAGCCCCAGCACTGCTCTGGCCCCATGGGGAGAGGGGGCCTAATTTTTCTGTAAACAGCCCGTTTGAGGGTCAGTATTTTCAGCTCTACCGGAACAGTCTCTGACACAATGACGACTCAACTGCGCTCTTTAGTCAAAAGCAGACGCAGACCATGTGTAAGCAGACGTGGCTGTATGCCCACAAAACCTTACTCGTGGACACTGAAAGCTGAATTTCATATTTACACGAGTCATAGAATATTCTTCTTTTGGTTTTTTTTTCCAAGTATTTAAAATGTCAAAAGTCACTCTTACCTCACCGGCCAAATAGAAACAACTGGCTGGCTGTCATTTGTCAGGACCCCCCTCCCCCCCAGAAGTCATTGTCTCCACACCCCCCACCCCCCGCTTCAGGAGGGCATCCTCCACATCCGCTGTGTACAGATCGTATGTGGTTGCTTCACCCTCCAACAGCAGAGTTGAGCTGTTGCAACAGAGCCCAAATATTTATTACTTGGCCCTTCATCGAACAAGTTTGCCGCCCCTGATTCACAAAGTCATTTCATCCTTCCCCTGGGAGGCAGGGGTTTTCTCCCTAATTTTACAGGAGAGGAATCCGAAACCAGTTGGTCCCAGTTAACACAGCGGACAGTAGCCTTATCCCTCCAGCCCTCCCAGGAAGGCCAGGGGTTATTTCCCGGCATTTCCACGCAGGAAAACCCCAGCCCTGACTCGATGTCCTAGGGCTATTTACCCAGCAGACAAGGTGGAGCAGATCCTCCCGTGTCCTTGGATCGCGGGCCACCTGGGCAGGGACATTACCCACACGGCCCCTTGCTCCATGCAGGCCTGGCACAGCCGTAGGACACCTCTCAGGCCTCCTCTCCCGGGTCTGACTATGGTCCATGTCCCCAGAGGGGCACCGCCTGTCAGAGGGCTTGGGCCACGCACTCCTTTATGTAGAAAGGCACCAGGAACATGGGGACACTTGGGAGAATAATTACTTGGGTTCCAAGCAATGGGGCCACATGCCAACCCCAGCTTGCAGTTGCTGCTGGGTGTCTCGTTCTCTTCCCCACCCGGCTGGACTGGGCGGCCAGGAAGTGGCGGACGATCTCGCTCTCTCCATCAGCCCCATCTTTATGATCCATGGTGGCCTAATATTTGCCAATGTTCTCTCCCAATCTCAGCCTCTCCTGGCAACATCAGTCACTCTTTCAACTCAGTGCCTGGCCCTGACCAGACACAAGAAATCTTGAAGTCCTCTGTGGCTCATGGTCTGAGGGGGAAACAGAGGCTTCACCCAGAGGTGGCATTGGAGAAGGAGGTAGCATCGAGGCCACAGGAGGTGGCAGGCGACCGAGTGGGCTGAGAGGGCTTCCAGTCTTGGCCAAAATGGACCACCAGGGCCTGTCAGAGACTCTCAGGGTAGGTGAAGTCTCTGAGGCTAGAATAGTGCCAGGCACACAACAGGTGGTCAATCAGTTGTTATCACGTGAATGAATGAATGCATATGAACCATAAACTCTTGGGAAGTGAGGTCCCTGTGGCTGGAAGATCAGGAAAACAGAGACAGCGAACCCCACAACCTAGACCAAGTCACAAGTTTCCTCCGAGAAAGGATGAGTGTAAGTAAATCTGGAGATGATGTTATGCCAGGGTTGGCCATGTCAGCCTGGCTGGAAGGACCACCATGCATGGCCAGGCTAGGGAACTTCTCTCCAGGAAATCCTGACCCAGGGCTCACCTGTCAACATGGGAGATGGGCGATTGAGGTTGCCTTTTTAGCTCATTCCACAGGGCTCTGGGTTCTGACATCTGAAAACAAAACGTTATTTGCCTAATGCGATCTGATTCAAGGCTTGTTCCGATGGCCAGGCTAGGGAACCTTCTCTCCAGGAATCCCTGACCCAGGGCTCACCTGTCAACATGGGAGATGGGCGATTGAGGTTGCCTTTTTAGCTCATTCCACAGGGCTCTGGGTTCTGACATCAGAAAACAAAACGTTATTTGCCTAATGCGATCTGATTCAAGGCTTGTTCCGTTTTTGGGTTGGATGCGCCAGAGGCCAGGTATGAACTCAGAGGGATTGGGCCAGGGTGGACAGGCACCCTGAAAAGTCCTAGGCCAGTTTGCCCGACTCCAGGCACTAAGAATGGGTCTGAAGAAGGAGCCCAGGCCTCAGGTACTGAGAGTCGGACAGGCCGGGCATAATCTGGGAATGGGAGCCCGGGGCCACATCAACCACCTGCTCTCAGACTTCAGGGAGGTTGGCTGACCTCTGCACCTCAGTTTCCTCATCTAAAATGGGAATGGCGCGTCTGTGTGTGTCTTAGAGGAGAAAAGCCCACAGTGAGCCTGAGGTGGGGCCAGTACATACCATAGTCATTGTATGATGTTATCATTTTTTTTTCAATTGAATTTATTGGGGTGACATTGGTTAATAATAGCATACAGGTTTCAGGTGCACACTTCTACAATACATTATCTGTACATCATCACCATTCTTCTTAAAATATTTATCATGCATCCCAACCGAGAAAAGAGCCATCCTGTTTACATAGAATATGCACGTTCTAGAAATTTCTGGCTAGGTAGGATGCTCAATCATGAATGTCTCCAGCTTTAAAAACTTTTTTGACTCAAAAGAAGAACCTCAGAGACAGGGGCAGTTGGAAGACCACCAGACAGCCCCTGCCCTGTTGTCAGCATCTCTGGCAGAGTGGGAACCACCTGTCCAGCACACAGTGCCCCCCGGGTCCTGGCCTGCTCTGCCCTGCCAGAGGACAGTGCGTTAAACCATGACCGGAGTGCAAGGTTGAATTATAGGGTTATCTCGTTATGTTTTTTCTTCTGTGCGGTAAACTTTTAGTGTAGCTCTACATATTTTTCCCAAAGTGTATGCTTGTATTAGAAATGTGTGTTTTATGTTATAAAAGGGGAAAATGTGTTTGCAAGAATGCCCAGACCTTTCCTGCAAAATCCAGGGCGGGTCGGGTTTTCTGGCCTGGTGGGCAATGGCATAAGCATGTGGCCTCCCCAGACCCAAGGCCAGATTACATCGCATCACTGTTGGCACCCGATTCCCGCTTCCTCCCTCCTGTCCACCCCCAGTCTCACATGACCCACCAGGCACACCAGCCGCTCTGGTGCGTGGAGGCCATCCCTGCAAGTGCTCCTGGCCAGCCCAGGAGCAGCCACACAATAGCTCCCCTCGAAGGCCAGGCCAGCGTTGTTTCCTCCTCCTCGGATGTATAATAGCACCAACCGGATATTTTTAGATCGGCTTTGAAAAGTCGCAGTGTGCTGAGACCACATACCAGACGCATGAAGTCACCCAGGCCCCGCACTGGTAATTGCAGAACCAGAGAGCAAGCGGGCCCCACATCCCCAAAACGTTCCCTCTTGTCCCCAGGATGCCAGGCCTGGCTGTTTCCTTAGAAATCGCCACGATGACTTGTCCCACGTTCAAAAAGAACCACTGTGGCTCTTCAGGGTGCGAATGTGCATGTCTGGGCTGCCTGGTGGCAGGCCCTGGACCTGGGTGCTGACAGGATCCCGGCAGAGAGAGAGGCCCGTTGCTCCAGGAAGGAGCCCACGCGGGACTGGGCACTGCTTCGCCATCTGCTTGTAGTTAGGACAGGCAGGACTCTGCAGGCTCACCCATAGGAGTTCATTTTAACACAGAGCAGGCCTGTTCTCAGCTCAGATGCCACCCCGCAGGCTCTGGTAAGGCTGGAATGGAAGGAGATAGAGCCGCTGTCTGCATTTCCAGGAGCGGTGCCTTGAGGACCCACAGGCTTTGCCCGAAACAACAAACATAGTTCTAAGTCTGAACTTAGGCGAAACTGGAGAGTAAACCTAGAAAGACAGTTTTCTTCCCCAGAGGAGCCCTCAGCACTACAGCAGACGTGGGGGCCCTCATAACCGGGAGCGGGGGGGGAGTCCAGTGAGGCTCAGACCACCTGGCCGTGCAAACCCCTTGTACTTGCATCTGTGTGTAGCAGTGCTGCTCAGCCTGGGTGACTCAGCCACCTCTGGGGGCATTTTTGGTTGTCCTATATGCACTGATATCTAGCAGGTAGAAACCAGGGGCACTGCTCAATATCCGACAGTGCCCAGGAGGGCCTAAGTGTCAGCAGTGCCCAGGTCAGGAGCCCGCTAGGTTCCAGACACTTGGGAGAGAAGGGCAGACCCAGGGCTGGTGCACAGCTGCTGGCCAACAGCTTGGTCACATGCGTCAGGACCTGGTGACAAGCCCCAGTGTGTAATCAGTCCCACCAAAGATTTTGTCAAAACCCACCCGGTGATGAACCCTGAGATAGCGATTGTGAAGAAGTGGGTTGGGCTCTGTGGCTGCTGTCTGACTCAGGAAAGCGCCTTCTCAGGCTGGGTTGCACTTGGAAAGGCCACTGGAGCCCCCCCAAAGCACCCCACCCTGAGCCACCCCCCTTCAAAGTATGGGGCCAGGTCACTTCTCTGGGGCCTCCCTTTCATTGTCACTCTCCTACTTGATGACTTACTTGGCTGTTGACTCGGGTTTTACAGGGAAGTCTGTTGCCCAGGTCTGGAGCTCCTGGAGCATTGGGGCAGGAAATCGCTCATCCTGTGACCCCATCAGCCAGGAGCATGACTGGTCTCCCGTCCTGCCTCAAGCTGTGCTGAATGGAGCCATTCTCCAAGGAAATGTGCTAGGCCTTCCCACAGATGCTTTTTTATGGGCTTTCTGCCTCAGGCTGCCCCATTAGGAGCTCCGATCGATAATCCACCTGCATCCATCCCTTGCAGAATGAGGCCTTCAAGAAAATCCAGTCTCCTCTCCATGTCAGCACATCTCCTTGTTCTGTGAGCCTGCAAGTCTGGCTGCCTCTCCCCACCCTGCCCTTGACCACCTGCCCCACCAGCAGACCTTGCAGTGGCCTTGCCCTCTTCTCCCTGCCGCCCTTGCCCACAGTCAGCTCCCCATACAGCTCAGCCTCCTCAAATGGGAATATTGTCAGTTTGACACCCTTCTCACTGCCACCAAGCTTACCCCATCTGACTCTGGGGTGTTACCCCCATCATTATCCCTTCCCCAGCCCCACCTCTGCCAGCCTCCCTCTCCCTGAAACAGTGAACCCCACTCCCAAGCATCTTCCCTACCCTGTGTTCCCTCAAGGCTCTATCATGTCCTCTCTGTGTCTGTTTACCCCTCGGGGGACAGTGGGTCCCGTGTGGGAAGGGGGCAGTCTGGGAACCTAGGCAGGGGGGAGGGTATGTTCCTATTTGTTATATGGGTGGTGGTCCCATGGGAGGCTCCAGGGGGACCCCACTGGATTGCAGGCTCCGTGCACTATGCATACTTTCCTCTTTATTTTGGGAATGCAGCCCTGATTTATGCCACAACCTGGGAGAACCCCAAAAACATCATGCTGAGTGAAAACAGACACAAAAGACCACAGAGGGTATGCCCCACTTAGTGGAGACAGAAAGCAGATTAGAGGTTGCCAGGGATGAGGAGAGGAATTATGGGGAGTGACTCCTGATGGGATTTCCTTTGAGGGTGGTGAATGTTCTAGAACTAGGTAGAGGTGACAACATTCTGCATCCTGTACAACATTCTGCATGTCCTAAATGCCACTGAATTCTTCACTTGAAAACGGTTAGTTTTATGTTGTGTCAATTTTACCCCAATTTTTAAAAACTTGCTGTGAACTGCTTGTCATCCCACAGAATTGCTGGATCCCTCCAGGGTGGGACCTGTCCTCACCCCTGCTCCCTCACATCCAGCCTGGTGCCCTCCTGGAGCCCAGAGCTCATATCTTACCAGGGCCTGGCAGATTCCTTCTGGAAGGAGCCAGACAGTAAATGTTTTTGGCTTTGCAGGCCAGATGGTCTCTATCTCAGCCACCCTGCCTTCGCAGCTCAGAAGCAGCCGCGGACAATCCGTTAATGAATAGGCTGACTGCGTGCCAGGAAAACCTCATTTATGGGCACTGAGTCGTGAATAGAATTTTCGCATGTCAGAAAACACTACTCTTCTTTGGGTTGTTTTTAAAGCCATTTACAAATGTGAAAACCACTCTTGCCTGTAGGCAATACAAAAACATGCAGCAGACTGGAGTATGCTGTCTGAACAATTATGACTGGGAAAGAATTCCAATGATTGTAATTTTTAACGTCCGACACTTAAATCTTTAGCTTCTCCCACAATCCAAACATGGAGATAACGGGTGAGTACATTGGAGCGCACCTGGACCGCACAACTTTGTTCTCTAGCTGTCACCTGGGCCACTGAGTGACTTCCAACACGCAGGTGTCCGCGATGCCCAGAGGGAGCTCTGCGGCTCCAGCCTGAGGCCTGTAGGAACTTCATCCTCACCACCTGAAAACTTATTTTTGTTTTCCTCGCAGGCTTTTGGAAACGCCAAAACAGCCCACAACAACAATTCGAGTCGATTTGGAAAATTCATCCAGGTCAACTACCTAGAGAGTGGCATCGTGAGAGGGTGAGTTGACAGCCACTTGTACTGTGCACTTCAGCCTTAGTGTGGGATCCTGGGCAACCCAGCAGCGGGGAGCCAGCCCAAGAGCTACATTTGTGAATCCCACAGGAAGCCAGTGAGATTTTAAGTCCTTGATGTGAAGATCTGAGCATTGGTCAAGGTGGGAAGTGAAGGTGTGGGAGGGTAGCACTTTGGTAACTGACCCTGTCGGCCCCAGGGCATTGAGTGTGGGTTCAGGCACCAAGGGAGTAAGTGCAATGAACTGTAGGTACTAGTGTGGTGGGGTTTGCCAAGAACAGGCAAGGACAGACCAACCTGTTTCTTGGTATTGATGAGGTTTCTAATTCAGTCGGTCTGGGATGCCGTAGGCAGAGTCACTGTGGATTCTGGCACTTGCCAAATGTGTCTCTTTAGCCAGAAGTATATGTGATCTTGGATAGCAAAATGAGGCAGTTGTTCAGAGAAGGGTGGATGGATGGATGGATGGATGGATGAATGGGTAGGCAGTAACTGGATTGTGAAATTGTTTGCCTGGTGGAAGTTAAAATAGACCAACATTTTGTGCCAGAAATGTGAGTTCTTTAGGTGGGGACATAGTTACTTCAACTAAATGTAACACTGAAATTGTGCTTACTTGTGCTCTGGGCACTGGTTATGCCTATGAAACTATCTGGCAGCATTGTGTAATGAATTAATGTTATAAAGAATTACATATTTTGTTATAGTTTTTAAGCCATAGCATCAGCATTAACCTATGAACCAGAAGGTCACTATTCAATTCCCTGTTAGGGCACAGGCCTGGGTTGCGGGCTCCATCCCAGTAGGGGATATGCAAGATGCAGCCCATCCATGATTCTCTCTCATCATTGATGCTCCTATCTCTCCCTCTCCCTTCCTCTCTGAAATCAATAAGAATATATTTTTTAAAAAATTAAAAATGTATATTCTGTATAGTTTCCATTGTTAAACAAAATTTAATTGTGATTTAATACTGTGTAGTGTTTTGGGGTTGGTTTTTTTGTTTGTTTGTCTAATCCTCACTGGAGGATGAAGCAGAGAGAGAGAGAGAGAGAGAGAAAGAGAGAGAAGAAAGAAACATTGATGTGAGAGAGAAACATCAATTGTTTGCCTCTAGAATGTGCCCAAACCAGGCCATGGATGGAACCTGCAACCCAGGAATGTGCCCTTGACAGGGAGTCGAACCCACAACCCTTCGGTTTGCAGGCCAGTGCTCTAACCACTGAACACACTGGCCAGGGTTGGGGTTGTTTTTATATGCAAAGATTTTATGAGCCAGTAAAACTATTTCAAAGTAAAAGAAAAAGAGCCAGTTCAGCACAGTCCATTGCCTGGAATCCTCCTCCACATCAAAATCTGGTGTGAGGGTCTGTGGTGACAGTGGAAAGATTTCAGGTGATGCTCTAAACCAGCGGTCGTCAACCTTGCGGACCTCATGGACCACCAGTTGGCAACCGCTGCTCTAAACAGCAGGGTGAGAAGCCCTGGATGTTAGAGGTGGGGAGACCTGAGCACTAGGCTCCTGGAGGCCGAGCAAAGGCACCAGCACTTCAGGAGAAGAGTGGCCCTCAAATGTGGCGGGGACTGGGGCGGGATTTCAATCTAGGTTCTCCTGTTAGTCTACCTGACTGGTGATCATTCCAATCAATGTTCATACTGAAAATGTAATAGGAGTCCGGCTGGCATGGCTCAGTGGTTGAGCGTTGACCTATAGACAAGGAAGTCACGGTTCGGTTCCCGGTCAGAGCACATGTCCAGGTTGCAGGCTCTATCCCCAGTGTGGGGTGTGCAGGAGGCAGCCGATCAGTGCTTCTCTCTCATCATTGATATTTCTATCTTTCTCTCCCTCTCACTTCCTCTCTGAAATCAATAAAAATATATATTTTTAAAAATCTAATATTGTTGCTAATCCTTCAGCCCCTGGTTTCTTTCCTTTTTCCTGCTGCCCAAGCTCTGACAGAGTGGTGTGGATGAGAGGCCCTCAATAAATGGTCTACTCTGCTCCCCAGTCCTCAGGGGTGCTCAGCAGCTGGTGATTCTTCCCACCTCCTCAGATCCCCTCCCAAGCCGTGCAAAGGTCCCTCCCTGAGCACTGCTGGGCTCCAGCTTGGCACCTTCATGGGCACCACCACTACCCACAGGGTATGTGCCCCAATTAATCAGAGACTTCTGGAGCCACCCACTTGCTCCACAGTCCTCACCTTTTCTCCACAAAGACCCTCACTCCTGATTTAAAGGGGTTTTTTCTTGCACATTTGCCAGAGTATCTGAATGGGCAGAAAACATAGACACATACTAATTGTACAGTTACAGGGGCTCCCTTGGGGAAAGCAGACGTGCCGACAGGCTGCCTCATGTTTGCCTGGGTCCTGGGCTGGCTCTACAGGCCTTAGGCTGGACGCCAGAGCCTTTGCTCCCAGTGGCACTGTTTTCCCCCACCTGCCCCCTAGCTCTCTCCTTCGCATGGTCTCCATTTGGTGACCTGTGGTTGCGGTAACAAAGCACCACAAACCGGTGGCTTACATCAACAAGAATTTCTTCTCTCTTGGTTCCGGAGGCCAGAAGTCTGAAATCAAGGTGTCTGGCAGGGCCCCGCCTCCTCTGGAGGCTGTCGGAGAGGATCCTCTCTGCCTCTTGCAGCTTCTGGCGGCCCCCGGCTTCCTTGGCTTGTGCCTGCATCACTCCAGTCTCTGTCTCCATCTTCACACAGCCTTCCCCTCGGTGTCTGTGTGTCCTCTTCTGTCTTTTCGGACAGACATTTGTCATTGGGTTTAGTACCCATGGAGATAATCCTGGATAATCTTACCTTGAGATCCTTCACTTGATTGCATCTGCAAAGACTTTTTCCAAATAAGATTCCAGTCACAGGTTCCAAGCGTATACGTGTATCTTCTGGGGGCTACCATGTGACCCAGCAAGGGTTGGCCATAACCAAAGAGCCCAGCCACTGCAGGCACCCATCAAGCTCGGGCCAGTGGCCCTGAGTAGCCGGTCTCATAGACTAGCTTTGGAGAGTCATATCTGTGGTCTTGAATTCAGGAAAGGAAGTCCCCTCCTGGCCCACGACCATGGCCTGCCCACACTCTGAGGAGGGAGGTGTACTTCCCGTCCAGGGAGCTGCTCACAAGGATCGGTCGCAGACCTTGTTCTGCTTTTGGGCAGGTGACACTTCTTGATGCCATTTCCTGCCGAGGCTAAGGGTCAAGGTCAATCCAAGCCTCCCCCCAGTTCTCCAGTTTGTAAGGCCTAGCCTTCCTGTGGGTTCAAGGCCTCAGTGCCGGGGGATTCCTGGCTACCTACTCACCGCCATAGGTACCTGGGTCTCCAAGACGATCAGAAGAAAGAGGCTGCCCTATCGGGTTTGGCTTAGTGGACAGAGCGCCAGCCTGCGGACAGAGGTCCTGGGTTCAATTTCAGTCAAGAGCATGTATCTTAATTGCAGGCTCCTCACCAACCCTGCTGGTCAAGGTGCGTGCAGGAGGCAACCAATCAATGTGTTTCTCTCACATCGATGTTTCTCTCTTCCACTCTCTCTAAAAATCAATGGAAAAATAGCCTCCAGTGAGGATTAACAAAAAAAAACAAGAAGGAAGAGGCTGTTGTCAATGAAATGACAGCTCGCTTCTGGGAGGGGTTGCCATTCTCCCCCATCTGCTGACACAGTCCCGGAAATTGGCCACAGGTTGAAATTCCAACAGTCGTCTGATTCTGGAACCAGAGCAGCCTCCCGTGCCAGGAAAACAAACTGCTGCTCACCAGAATAGTTACCAGCCAGGGGCAGGGATAGAAGAAAACGAGGGTTTGGAAGAAGAGAGAACACAGGCCATGCCCTTGGAAACCCACTCGTGCATGGAGTAGGCGTGTGTTGTTCAAGGCCGCACACAGACGACTGCCATCCTGGAGGGACAGGCCAGCTGACCCAGCAAGTGATGGACCAGGGGCCCGGCCCTGCCACCCCCGGGGCCCCGGCTGCCTCTCCTGTAATTAGGACGGGCTCGGGTGAAGTTGGCCCCCATACCCGCCCGGCTCCCTTACTTGGTAATAGTGGATCCCGTAAGAGACAGGCCCCTCCGACCCCAGTGGGTGTGGAGGCAGCAGGGCCCATGCCAGGCTCAGGTCCCTGCTGGGCCACCTCCCTCCTGTGGGGTCCCCAACAGCGTGTAGCCTCTCCAATTTTAGTACCTCATTCATTAACAGGAGCCCCAGTGCCCACCTCGAAGGGATGGGAGGAGTCAGTGTGTTAAATCCTATGAAACAGTGCCTGGAACGTTTGCCATCACTACTCTTAGTGCTGATAGTGTGGCTGCAGAGGTGCCCGGTCCCTGCCACGGCACCCACATAGCCTCATGGATCCATGTCCATCAGATGTCCATCAGATGGCTAACAAAATGTGGTGTGTCCACATATGTAAAATATTATTCAGCCATAAGGAGGAATGAATGCTGCATGCTACAATGTGAATCAGCCTCAGAATCACTGGGCTGAGTGAGAGAAGGCAGACACAGTATACATACTGAATGATTCTATTTCTTTAAAATTCTAGAAAATCCAAACTAATCTAAAGTAGGGCTGGTCGGTGGCTGCTTGGGGATGAGGAGTGGGGAGGAATGATACAGGGGCCAAGAAAATTTTTCTGGGTGGTGGATGTGTTCACTATCTTGATCATGGTGGTGGGTTTCATGGGTGTTTGCATTTGTCACAGCTCATCAAAGGGCACACTTTAACCGTTTGGCTGCTGACGTATTTTTTCAGACATGTGCCAAAACTGCGGCACTAATTGCGTGTGTATGGGAAAAAATGTAAAACACTTTTTATACAATAAACTCACTTGTATTGCTTTGCAACAACAAAAATTAAAAAATACCAATTGTTTACATAAATTTGTTTTAAATAAGAAGAGCGCGATAGCGCTCCTTAGCAGTCAAACGGTTAGGTTCATTGTGCATCGATTACTCTTAATAAAGCTGCTTTAACATGATATGGGCCCTGGCCCGGTGGCTCGGTTGGTTGGAGCGTCTTTCCCTCTCTCTTCCACCACTCTCCCTAAAAATCAATGGAAAAATATCCTCAGGTTAGGATTAACAAAAAAAAATTTTTAAAAATTTTTAAAAAAATCAAACCCTGGTTGTGGGTTTGATTCCTGGTCAGGGCACATACCTAGCTTGCAAGCACATACAATTGATGTTTCTCTCACATTGATGTTTCTTTCCCACTCACTCCCCCCCTGCCGCCCCACTCCTCTCTCTATAAAATAAAAAAGTAAGAAAAACATACCTTTGCGGGGAGATTTAAAATAAATAAATAAAGGACCCAGTCAAAGCTTATCACATTGTGCCCTAACCGGTTTGACTCAGTGGATGGAGCATCGGCCTGCGGACTGGAGGGTCCCAGGTTCAATTCCGGTCAAGGTCATGTACCTTGGTTGCGGGCACATCCCCAGTAGGGAGTGTGCAGGAGGTGGCTGATCAATGTTTCTTTCTCATCGATGTTTCTGACTCTCTATCCCTCTCCCTTCCTCTCTGTAAAAAATCAATAAAATATATTTTTTAAAAAACTTATCACATTGTACCCTTTGTGTACCATTTATTCAATTAAGCTGTAAAAAGAATAGAAAAATGAATTTGTTATCATCTTATATGTAGATTATGAATTGGAGAAACATTTAATTGCTAGGGAGCTGGTGGAAGCAGGGGAGAGCTTCCTGAAACATCCAAGCTCACAGGGCAGTCACTCCAGTCCTGCCTCCCTGGAGGAGGGTTCCCCATGATGCCACTGGGCTTCTGTGATCTGGTCTGGGGAGAAGTGGCTGGCCCAAGTTCCTTTTTTTTAATTTTTTTTTTGTTAATCCTCACCCGAGGATATTTTTCCGTTGATTTTTAGGGAGAGTGGTGGAAGAGAGAGAGAAAGACAGAAACATTGA
This sequence comes from Myotis davidii, assembly GCF_000327345.1. Taxonomy (NCBI): domain Eukaryota; kingdom Metazoa; phylum Chordata; class Mammalia; order Chiroptera; family Vespertilionidae; genus Myotis; species Myotis davidii. Next base: position 205,969 of record NW_006294353.1, on the reverse strand, counting down.
TGTCACAAGAAACATATCGTTTGGTTGCCTCCTGCACAAGCCCTGACCAGGGCCCAGCCTGGGGAGGAGACTGCAACCAAGGG
>NW_006294353.1:188335-197149 GCF_000327345.1 Myotis davidii | reverse complement strand
AGTCTAAGTAATTATTTAATTTGCCAAAGAAATAAAGTTTTCTTTTAATACCTCTAAATTATGCATGTTGGAGTAAAACAGGCATAAAACTACTGCGGCACCACTCCTATTGGGGATTAGCAAATGCTAGGCAGAACCAAGCTGATCCTGCTAGACAAGTTGAAACCCAGCTAGGTGGAGTAAGGAGAGGATCCAAGCCCCAGGAAAACACAGAAATTCAACTTTTACAATGATTTTATTTATTTATTTGTTATTTATTTATTATTTTTGTTGTTGTTAATCCTCTCGAGGAGATATTTTTCCGTTGATTTTTAGGGAGAGTGGTGGAAGAGAGAGAGAAAGACAGAAACATTGATGTCACAAGAAACATATCGTTTGGTTGCCTCCTGCACAAGCCCTGACCAGGGCCCAGCCTGGGGAGGAGCCTGCAACCAAGGTACGTGCCCTTGATCAGAATCGAACCCAGGACCCTTTGGTCCGCCGGCCAGGGCTCTATCCACTGAGCCAAACCAGCTAGGGCCCAAGTTCTTTGTTTTTATAGATGGTGGTCATAGGGCAAGGCAACATTTAGGATATTTGTTTTTGCAACATTTAGATTGATTTACAACATTCAGTGTGATTATATTTACGTTTAGGGTGATTATATCAACATACCTGTATATGTTCTGTGTTTAAGGAAGTTAACGCACAGCTGGCTTTATCATGGGTAACAAGTTATTCTAGTTCTTTAAGGAGATCATTAAAATGGAATGATATACTCTTTCTTTTTCCTTTCATGACAGAGCTGTTGTTGAAAAATACCTGCTTGAAAAGTCTCGTCTGGTCTCTCAGGAGAAGGATGAGAGGTAGGAGGTCTCCTCCATGAACATCTGCTCTGCCTTCCGCACAGAGGAGAGAAGCAGACATCCTGAGATCAGGGACTCTCCCAGGAGGCCGGGCACAATCTCCCAGTTCATGCGGCCAGCTGGGTAGCCCCGAGCCTTGTGCTCACACCTCCTCAGTCACCTTTTGTGCTTAGCTCTGTGCCTCCCTAGGGCTTTGACCCATGTGCTTAGATTAGAGGCATCTCTAATTGACCTGTGAGGGAGACACACATCCACCACTACCACCCCCTGGAGAAATCTCACTGGAGAAGCTCATGTTTGGGGAGGTTTTTTTGTTTGTTTTTTTGGTAAGAGAACATGTATTTGGTAAAATCACAGCGTGGGGGAAGATAATTCGTAGAAGAGACGGACTAAGGAAATGAGTTATGGTGGCAAAGGAAGGGCCCTAGGAGTTTGGGAGTGAGCGCCTGGGGGAAGGAGAAGGGAGGAGAGGAGGAAGAGAAGGAGAAGCAGGAGAGGGAGGGAAATGGAAGGCACAGGGGTGCTCCTGGGAGAGAGAGCAAGGGGGAGGTTTTTTTTAAAACATACTAAGAACCGACTTATTGCCTTAAATTGAGACAATATATTTGAGGTGCTTTTCCCCTCTGGTGTGTTCTCCAAAGCAATATTAGTAGCGGTTTTGAGGAGTTACTGTTGCTTGGTTTCCAAAAATGACTTTTTTCCCCGAATTTTGACCTGCAGAAACTACCATGTGTTTTATTATTTGTTACTTGGCGTCAGCGAGGAAGAGCGACAAGAATTTCAGCTCAAACAGCCTGAAGATTATTTCTACCTCAACCAGGTAAACACCAAGCCCTGGCCACAAACACCGCCTCTGTTCCCCGTAGGCTGTTTACGCTCCGCCAGGTCAGGGGCCGTCTGCCTTGGCCCTCTCCGGCCCCCAGGCCGGCTCCAAGGAGGCCCACAGGAGGCAGCATAAAGGAGCCCATTCATTCCCGTGTCCTGGGCCCTGCCCCATCAGTTCCAGCCAAAACCATTCCCACACGCCGCCACCCTCTCTGACCCAGAAATACCCAGAGTGTCGATGACTTTGTTTTTTAGCATAACTTGAAGATCGAAGACGGAGAAGACCTGAAACATGACTTTGAAAGACTCAAGCAGGCCATGGAGATGGTGGGCTTCCTTCCCGCCACCAAGAAACAGTAAGTGGGCTGGCCAGCCACCCCGCCGTCTCCGCGTGGGCACTCCCAGGTCTCACTGGTCACTCTGAGATGTGATTGACACCCCCCTGGGAGCTGCACGAAGGAGGCTAGCCCAGTGACAGTACGCACATGGGAAGGGACTCTCGTCATGAGTCATTGGAGATGCCACTTGAAACCACAGGGGCTTTTGCCAACAAACAGCACCGTAAAAATGGCTGTGATGGAAGATTTTACATGATACGTCTTTTACACCATTAAAAATGTTTTAATATTTGACAGCCACACCGGGCACTCCCCACACCTGCCAGTATATTCAGCAAGAACACCCTCACTGCCGGGGGAGTGCAGATTGGGCCAGCCACTTTGGAAAACTATTTGGCTGTTTTCTGCCCCAGCTGTGTGTACACAACGAAACGCATACATTTGCTCACCCAAAGACACGCACACAGATGCACATAACAGCCTCCTTTATAACAGCCCCAAAGCCTGGAAACCGCCCCCCAAAATGCCCACCAACAGAAGATTAAATAAATAAATGTCAGTCTATCCAGGCAAGGGTCAGCAAACTTTCTGGAGAGGGCCAGAGAGTCAATATATTTTCAGCTTCCTGAGCCAGACGGTCTCTGTTACATGTTCTTCTTCTCTGCATTTCATTTTGCTTTTTAATAACCATTTAAAAACCAAACCAAAAACTTAGCTCAGGGGCCATACAGAAACGGGCCCAAGTTTGCCAACTCTTGGGCTACTCCACACAGTAGTGGTTTTCACCGGAGATGTCAATTCTGTGCCCAGGGCGGGCCCTTGTCTGGAGACATATTTAGTTGTCACACCGCATGAGCGCGCGATGCTGCTCAATATCACACCACGCCCAGGACACCCTCCATCCCCAGCAAAGAACAATCTGGCCCCTGGTGCCAGCAGTGCCAAGGCTGAGAGATGCTGGTCTGTAGCATTGAGAGTGAACAGACCGAGACTATGTGCAGTACCCACACCACAGCCCCACATCACAGTTTTTCAGTGACAGGCCAGATACGAGTACATGCGATGATTTCCTGGACATTAAGTTCATGGATGATGTTAGATTTCAGGACAACAGTTCAGCTCTGTGGGGCTGGGTGGTTCCAGAACCAGGAATGTTATATTCCTTGGTCTGAGTGCTAATTCACGAGGATCTGACATTTTGTGGTAATTCGTTCTACACTTGGGAATTGTATAGTTTTTGCATGTACACCTTATGCCTCCATAAAAATATTTTTTAGCCCGCCTACAAAGAAAAATAGAGATATCTGTCTATCAAGTCACATGGCATAGAGAGAGTCCCTAACAAAGGGATTCGATGTTTTTCAAACTTCATTTGATGGTGTTTCAAATTCAGCCCAGTTGGCTGGACGCCTCCGTCATCTCACAATTGTGGAAACTGCCCCAATCGAACCTCCTTTTCTCTCCCAGGATTTTTTCTGTGCTCTCGGCCATCCTGTATCTGGGCAACGTCACGTACAAGAAGAGAGCCACGGGCCGAGACGAAGGCCTGGAGGTCGGGCCCCCCGAGGTGCTGGACACGCTGTCACAGCTTCTGAAGGTACTGCTCCCTGTTCTCGGCCACTGTGGGTTGTGCTGGGACAGCTCAGGGCCTGTGGCCTCAGAGGGCCCAGAACTTCCTGCATTGGCTGTGCTTCTGTAAACCAAGGCCTGTGCCTGCTTCCTCACACCATCTCTGCCAAGTCCCTTCCTCATTTCTGAGGGACTCCCCGCTGGACAGAGACACCTCCCACCTCAGCTCCTCATGCAAATGGCTCTTTAAAAACCATAGTTTGGTCAGCGAGGTCATTTTCTCATCGGACCCGCCATCCCCTTGTTCCCTGGTTCTCAACCCCAGGGGCAGTGTCTGGAGGCATTCTTGGTTGTCACAACTCGGGGGCTACTGTCATCTAGTGGGTGAAGGCCATGGGTGCTGCTTGACATCATATAATGCATAGGATGGCCACTCACCGCAGAGCACGATACAGCCTCACATGTCAGTGGCCCCAAGGCTGAGAAGCCCTGCCCGCAGTCTTTCTGTTTTCTAATCGTGTGATCCATCCCTGGCTTTTCTTAAAGGAGGAGCCCTGGCTTCTGTTGTGTTCATGGGGATGAGTAAGAACACGTCTGAGGGGATCAGGGCAGCTTCCCCAGTTCCTACTCTTGACTGCTGCTGGCTTGAGGGGGCTTGGCAGTCAGGCAGGGTCAAGGCCCTTGACAACCGGCACACAGGCTGGAACAGCTATAAATGCAGGTCACCAGTGAACCTGAGGCCCACAGTGACACCCAGGCTGTGCAGCCTTGCACCCAGGCTGTCATCGTGGGGGCTGAGCACGCCTGTGAGTGCGATCATTCTGAAATGCACTGAGCATAATGGGTTGGGAGCCCTGAGGGTGGGCTTTGGGCCCACTTCCTGGCACAGCCCCTGGGGGTCCCTCTCTGATCTTCCTCATGCTTCAGGCCTTGTCCCAATGACACAAGAACCCACTAGACAAGTCCCCCACCCCCACCCTCCTTTTATCTCCCTCCTTGACCTTGAAACAGGTGAAGCGAGAAATCTTGGTGGAGGTTCTGACCAAAAGAAAAACAGTGACCGCCAACGACAAGCTCATCCTTCCCTACAGCCTCAGCGAGGTGAGCACTGCCCTGGGCTTTCAAGGGCATCGGGTCCCAAAACACAAGTGAGGGGGGGTCCTTTGGAAACAGCCAGCATGGTGATCTCTTTCCTGCATAGTGACAGGGACCTGTGGTGCCTCCGGTTCTCAGTGAGCTCCGGCTCAGCACAGACCAGCTTCGACAGCAGACCGCAGCCTGAGAGTCAGAACTCAGACCTGTGTGTTCATCTCTGTGTTCCCGGCTGCTTCATGGGTGTACTGGTTCTCACCAGCAGAGGCAGTGAGACCTGCAGCCAAATCCGGCCCCTACCTGCTTTTGTAAATAAAGTTTTATGGGCATGCAGCCATGCTCATGCGTTCACATGCTGCTTTCCTGCTACAGCACAGCACTAAGGAGCTGCAGCAGAGACCCTGTTTGGCCCGAAAGGCTGAAATGTGGGTTGTCGGGCCTTTTGCAGAAAAACTCGGTCGATCACAGAGCAAGAGCATGACCTTTACAACCATTGTGTGGTCCCTAAATATTGATAAGGTGCCTCTGTCTGGCCTTTGCCCCAGCCTGGATGTGTGTGGTGTGTTTTTCCTGCGTTTTTATCTCAAGAGCAATGTGACTGCAGCTTGCAGCTTGGACAGCGGCAGGAAAGCACCTAGCCACAGGGGGGATTTTTTGCTGGTGATGGCTGCTTGGCATCTCAGGAGGGCACCATGGACAGTCTGAGCCCCCAGGGGCAAAAGTCCCCTGGAGTGTGCAGGACCCCTGCCGCCCCAGCAGTACCGCTGCTCCCGAGGCACCATGTGAAAGATGCCAGGCTGACTCTCGAGGCTCCATTTCTTTTTTGCTTTTTCTTTTCTTTTAATATTTTTTTTATTGACTTCAGAGATGAAGGGGGAGGGGGAGAGAGAAACATTCATGAGAGAATCATTAATCGGCTGCCTCCTGCACGCCCCACACTGGTGATCAGACCTGCAATCAGGGCAGGTGCCTTTGATCAGAATTAAACCTGGGACCCTTCAGTCCGGAGGTCGAAGCTCTATCATTGAGCCAAACCAGCTAGGGCTGTCTGTCACAATTTAGATCTGAGCACATAAAAAGAAGGCATTTCTTGCATGTAAATTAGACCTCCATAAGGCTTAAGAAAAATTGGTAAAGCCATTACCACTTTTACAGTGTTGCCTCCCTGATGCTCCAAGAACAGCAAGGGGCCAAGTTTTGAACCCACTGGGCCTCCTGGCTAGTTCCCAGGCTGGCAGGCCCGGTGGCCTCCCTGAGTCTGCGTTCCAGCATCACCAGTGCCTGGTAGCTCAGGAATGAGTTGGCTGAACCACAGGCTGCTGGGTCAAGGCTTTTCTGCTCATGCTTCGGTGGGCAAGGCTGTCTGAGCTGACAGGGTGGCATGCAAACTGATAAGGGAAGTGTCAGATGAGCTGGCTATTTAAAATCACTGCCTTAGCCCTGGCCAGTGTGGCTCAGTTGCTTGAGTGCCCTCCTGTGCACTGGAGGATCACCTATACATTTCTCTCTCTTCCTCTTTCTCTGAAAATAAAATCACTGCCTTCACCTGGCCAGTGTTGTTCAGTGGTTATAGTGTCAGCCCTCGCACCAAAGGGTCTCAGGTTTGATTCCCAATCAAGGGCATGTACCTGGGTTGCAGGATCAATTGATTGACCGATCCCCAGCCCTGATCGGGGCATGTACGGGAGGCAACCAATCTATGTGTCTCTCGCTCATTGATGTGTCTCTCTCTGCACTCCCCCTCCTCCCTCCCTCCCTTCCACTAAAAAAGCAATGGAAAAAATATCTTCAGGTGAGAATTAACAAAAAAAATAAATAAAATCACTGCCTCGACTTCCCCTTGTGCAGACCTTGGGGTGGTGCGTTCGGGCCCACCTTGCTAAGGTATGATGCTCCTCTGTGCCCACAGGCCATCACCGCCCGAGACTCCATGGCCAAGTCTCTGTACAGTGCCCTGTTCGACTGGATTGTGCTGCGCATTAACCACGCCCTCCTCAATAAGAAAGACATGGAAGAGTCTGTCTCGGTGAGTGCCCCACCCCACCCGCCGCCCAGCCACTGGGCTGGGGAAGGTTGTGCCCTTGCTGCCTCACAGGTGGATGGCCTGTGGCATCAAGGAGCCAAGGTGGCTGTAGCCAGCGTCAGGCAAGCGGCCAGTTCCTCCCAGCCCAGGGAACAGGACAGAATGCAATTCTCGGGACCCAGCGCAAATGAAAACACGGGCTCCTTGTTCAGATATTACAGGTTCCAAGCAGCGATAGCAGAGCGTGCAGCACGCCAAGCACGCGCCCTCAGGACATGGCAGAACAGGTGCTCCCAAACGAGGACCCACCAGTAACAAGTGTTTTCTCTGTTCCCCCAGTGCTTGTCCATCGGGGTCCTCGACATCTTTGGGTTTGAGGACTTCGAGAGGAACAGTTTCGAACAGTTCTGCATCAATTATGCCAACGAGCAGCTCCAGTACTACTTCAACCAGCACATTTTCAAACTAGAGCAGGTAAGGAAGTGCCATTGTCACCCGTCCAGCCCAAGGGAGGGCAGGATGTGCTAGAACCGGGATCTCCCTGGGGGCCTGGATTGTCCTCAAACCTGCCCAGAATTTTTTTCTGCAAAAAAGGAAAGTCCGGGGAAAATTCCGCCCAGCCTGCGATGAGGCAAACTGTCGGGGATTTTTTCGGCCACAGGTCAATTTTGCACCTTCTTGCTGCTCCATCATGAAAGTCCTTTAATGGGAGAGAAACGGAGTTGCCTTTAAAGTCAACAATATTTATAATCTATGTGTCTTTTCAGTTCTAAATACTCAGACATCTTTACCCACATGTTACCCTTCACATTGATGATTCTGACAGGGGGCAGAACTGATGGGGTTATGTAGTTATTTAGCTGATTTTACTATTATGTTTGTTGGACCAAATTGAGTTGAGCGGGAAGAGCAAAATACACAGTGAATTGCAAAGATCTGGGTAAATGGGGTTAAATTAAGTATATTATTAAAGCTGTCTTCACCCATTTCTTTTTACTTTTGTTGTTATTAATCCTCACCCGAGGATATTTTCCCATTGCTTTTTAGAGAGGGAGGGAGGGAGGGAGAGACACACACACACATCAATGAGAGAGGGAGACACATCAATTGATTGCCTCCCGCACATGCCCCAACCAGGGCCGAGGATCAAACCTGCAACCCAGGTACGTGCCCTTGATGGGGTATCAAAACCGAGACCCCTTGGTGCTCTGGTTGATGCTCTGACCACGGAGAAACACTGGCCAAGACTCTTTTTACATTTTAAAATGTGACTATGAGTAAATTTGAAGTTACATAGGTCACTTACATTGTATGGCTACTATAGACATTACAGTTGCAGAGCAGGGGCCCAGGGGTCAAATTCAGCCCCACTGCCTGTTTTCATAAATAGCTTTATTCGCACATGGACACGCCCATTTATTTACCTATCATCCCTGGCTGCTTTCAAGCTACAGCAACAAAACTGAGTGATTGTGACAGAGACCATCTAACTCATACAGCCTAACATATTTACTGTCTGGCTCTTGATAAAGAACATTCGCTGGCTTCCTCGGTGACTTTAAGTGTGATGTTAAGTACTTTGCTGTGTTAGATGTTTGAAAGTGTGTGTTCTGGCCCTAGCTGGTTTGGCTTACTGGATAGAGCGTCTGCCTGGGGACTGAAGGGTCCCAGGTTCGATTCTGGTCAGAGGCGTGTGCCTTGGTTACGGGCACATCCCCAGTGGGGGATGTGCAGAAGGCAGCTGATTGATGTTTCTCTCTCATCGATGTTTTTGACTCTCTGTCCCTCTCCCTTCCTCTCTGTAAAAAATCAATAAAATTATTTTTTTTAAAAAAGTGTGCTGTTCATGTTGCTGATTACTAACTTACCTAATAATCTTATATAGTTATTAATGTACTTCTATTGATATAATAATAGGTTTTTTATTACTTACACATCCACATATACCAGGTGTACCAGTTAATAATGCGGATTTTCTTCAATAGATGGAGTTACACATATGTTGATATATATGCGATTTGATATGTATGCTCTTTTGTTGAATTGACCACAAGCTTCAAAACTTCATATGTCAAATTTTCTGAAGGTGTTAACATCATAGATATTTTTGTGCTTAAAAATG
>NW_006294353.1:170045-187743 GCF_000327345.1 Myotis davidii | reverse complement strand
TAGGTCAACCATCAACATCGACTGCAAGGCCAAATCGCTTCGGAAAGAAAACAATGCTCTGCGTTTGGTGGAATCAGGAAGGTGTGGCGTATTATGAGCTTCTAAAACCAGGTGAAACTGTTAATATTGATCACTACTGCCAACAAATAATCATTTTGAACTACGCTTTGATCGTGAAACGACCAGAATGTGCCAGAAGACATGGCAAAGTAATTTTGCTTCATTATGACGCACCATCACACACTTCAAAACCAGTTAAAGACACGTTGAAAGATCTTGCCTGGGAAGTATTAACCCACCCGCCGTATTCACCAGACCTTGCTCCTTCAGATCACCACTTGTTCCAATCAATGGCACACGCACTTTCTGAACAGCACTTCAAAACATATGAAGAAGTGGAACATTGGGTCTCGATAAGTGGTTTGCCTCAAAACAAGAAAAGTTCTATTGGGACGGTATCCACAAATTACCTGAAAGATGAGGAAAATGTGTAGCTAGCGATGGACATTACTTAGAAGAAAGCATTTTTGATGTTTCTCTTGAAATTATCGTGTTTTCTTTGATTACAAAATCTGCCATTATTAACCGGTACATCTGGTAGATATGTGCACGCATATATAAATTCAGGGGTGGGCAAAAGTCGGTTTACAGTTGCTCGTGGAAAAACACATGCAGATTATGATGATTACAATAGCTTTATTAACTCAATGGGACAGTGCACTCACAGCTGTAAACCTACTATTGCCCACCCTTGTATAACATGTTTTTATGTAAAAATTGGCCATGAAATAATGAACTTACGGATGCCCCTCCCAAACCCTGCAGGAGGAGTACCAGAGCGAAGGGATCTCATGGCACAACATTGACTACACGGACAACGTCGGCTGCATCCACCTGATCAGCAAGAAGCCCACCGGCCTCTTCTATCTGCTGGATGAAGAGAGCAAGTGAGTGTCCACGTCCCGGTGTGTCCACAAACCCGGCCACTCAGTCCAGTTCCCCAGCCCCCAGAGCCTTACCCCAAAGCCGAACAGCCCAAGAGCTTCTGAGTTTCTCAGACTCATTTGGCCATAAATCTTGACCTCACATTTGCAAAATGCATGTCCCGTTCACCATGGAAATTAGCACATGCAATCACTGAAACCCGCCCGCCCACGAGTCCTTGGGACAGGATGGTGGAAAATGGGAACGGGCTTGGTGCATCCTTGCAAAGGGCAGCATGTGGAATCGGGGCCCAGGCGCCTACTCTCCGCAGAGCCTGGCCCCTTGTCACGTAGGCACTGGCAGCTGGAAGGGATATTTATGAGGTGCCTCGTGCTTGGTCACCCAGCTGCAGTCACTGAAGTCACAGTCACTAAAATTCACCAATTGAATTAGTTTCCTGCAGCTGCTATAATGAATGACCACAGAAAGGGTGGCTTAAAACAACAGCAATGTATTCTCTCGTGGTTCTAGAGGCCAGAAGTCCAAAATCAGTGTCAAAGGGCTGAAATCAAGATGTTGACAGGGCCGCTCTCCCTCCAAAGGCTCTAGGGCAGCGATTCTCAAGCTGTGGGTCGTGACCCCTTTGGGGGTCGAATGAACCTTTCACAAGGGTCGCCTAAATACATCCTGCATATCAGATATTTACATTACGATTCATCACAGTAGCAACATTACAGTTTGAAGTAGCAGCGAAAATAATTTTATGGCTGGGGGGGCCCACAACATGAGGAACTGTATTAAAGGGTCGTGGCATTAGGAAGGTTGAGAACCACTGCTCTAGGGGCAAACACTTCCTGCCTCTTTCCAGCATCTAGCAGCCCCAGATACCCTTGGTGTTCGGCTGCATCACCCCCATCTCCAACACTGTGGTCACATCACCATCTCCTGCCTGTCAGTGTCTCGTCTCCTCTTCTTATAAAGACCACAGTCATTTGAATTAGTGCCCAGCCCACCCTCATGACCTCATTTTAACTTAACTGCATCTACAAAGACCCTAATTCCAAAGAAGGTCACATTCATAGCTCCCAGGTATGAGGACACGTCTTTTTATCACACCTCTTTATTGGGCCCTTGTGTGTTGCTGAGGCCTCTGTGGGGCTGGAAAAATTAGGCTCACCTCCTGCCTCACACCAGGTCTCCATCCAGGATGGGGACAGACAGGTTCATTCACACTGGAACTCAAAGGGAGAACCTTCAGATAAGAGAAAGGGCAGGGTGCTAGGAAGGGCTAGCTACATGGTCCCAGCCCTGCGTGTCGGGGAAGCGTGGGAGGCAAGACCAGGCCCACCAGGTCAGATCTGTCTTTGTTTAAAATCTGCTCATTTTGGTTTATCAAGGATTTCATTTTTATATTGATTTGGATTTTCTAAAACAGTGCATTAAAGTATTTGCCCAGCCCTAGCTGGTTTTCTCAGTGGTTAGAACATCAACCTGTGGACTAAAGGGTCCCAGGTTCGATTCCAGTCAAGGGCATGTACCTTGGTTGCAGGCTGGATCCCTGGCCCCAGTCAGGGCACGTACATGAGGCAACCAATCGATGTGCCTCTGTCACATCAATGTTTCTCTCTGTGTGTCTCTCCCCATCCCTTCCACTCTCTCTAAAAATCAATGGGGGAGGAAATATCCTTGGGTAATGATTAACAACAACAAAAGTATTATTTATCCAGATGACTACACGAACGGGTCCCTCACTGTCCATACCTAGAAATGATGTGCTTCATAGCTATAGAATCTTCCTCTTAAGCAGTAGGCATTGGGGATTCAAAGGTATGTTTTACTACTGTGTTTTCAGCAAGGCTGGAGGCGCACAGGCAGGGCATGCCAAAGCTGGCTGTGGCATATCCTTCCTGGGGGGCACATATGGCCAGGTACAGTGGGTTCCTTATTCTGCTCCCACTCTCCTCCCTCTAACGGGAGCCCAGGCAAGACCCTCTCCAAGACACAGCATCCAGGCTCAGAGGACCCGGGGCCAGAGTCACTCTGTCCTGGGATCACTCCTGGGAGCTGCCCGAGGTAGGTCCAAGTCCCAGTCTCACAGCTCTGCCCTGCTCTGAGCTCACGCCACAGCCCTGAGTGCGTTCTTTCGCCCTCGGCCCCTTCATAGCAGCAGCTGGTTCCTGGCCCTAAACCTCAACACTCAGGGCAACCCAAGCACCTGTCTGCCCACCCACCTCCGTGTCAAAGGACCTGCAACCTGCCATGCAGAGCAGGTGATCAGCCACCGTTCTTCCAGCTCACAATTTCCCATCTTCCCAGCTTTCCCCATGCCACGAGCCAGACTCTGCTGGCCAAGTTCAAACAGCAGCACGAAGACAACAGGTACTTCCTCGGCACCCCCATCATGGAGCCAGCATTCATCATTCAGCACTTCGCAGGGAAGGTGAAATATCAGATTAAGGTACGAGTCGGGCCCAGAGGTGGAAAAGGGAACACGTGGGTGACCTGGAGGCCCCTTCTCTCTGGTGCTTGCTTAGCCCATTCCCTTCCGCTCGATCACTCTGGGCCAGGCACCAGGATGCTCAGACCCGACCCCTGAATCTCCGCTCCACAGGCAGAAACCACTCTCTCTTACAAAGGGCCCCCCACCCTCACCAGCCCTCCCTGTTCTAGCACCAGTGAGTGACTGCCTGCCTCTTTCCCACCAGGACTTCCGGGAGAAGAACATGGACTACATGCGGCCAGACATCGTGGCACTTCTGCGGGGCAGTGACAGCTCCTACGTGCGGGAGCTCATCGGCATGGACCCGGTGGCTGTGTTCCGCTGGGCCATGCTCCGGGCCGCCATCCGCGCCATGGCCGTGCTCCGGGAGGCCGGACGCCTGCGAGCCGAGCGGGCCGAGAAGGCTGGTGGTAAGAGGAGGGTCCATGTCACCTTCAAGAGGGGGACCCTTGGAGTCCCTTTTGAGGTGCACCTTTCAGAGGCAGCGCATTCACAGTGTCGTGTAACCACCGCCTGGTTCCAGAGCTCTTCCGTCATCCCAGACAGAAACTCGGCCAGGTGTAACATCATCACCTTCACAAGGCAGGAAGGCACATCCCTGCTTTTCTCTGACAACCTGGGGCCCGGCATTGTTCAGTGGCTCCCTTAGGGCCACTGGGCTCTAGACACCAACCTTGGGACTCCGTTTCACGAAGGGCGTTGATTAAAGGGACCAAAAGCTTAAGGCCTTTATGAGAAATAGGAATAAGTGGTTGTTGTTTGGAGATCAGACACTTCACAGTTCCCTACTCTGCCCACATTCGAGTATCAGGCTATTTTATTAAGATGAGTTCAGGTCAGGACGTCAGCCTCCTCGCAAAGATGAAGGCCTTCAAGCTCCAGGTAACCCCACATCCCCGACTCGATCTTATCTGTGTCCCCAGCAAATCTGTGCAGCCCTGGCACCCGAAGTCACCTGGGGGAGCTGCATAGAGGAGCCACCACCCCCTCGGAAAAGCTATACCGGTGAGCATGACCTTCATCTGTCCCAACCGAAGCTGGTAGACAGCAGCGTTTTTAAGACAGAAACCCCACACCCCGAACCCAGGTTGGGGTTGCCCTTACCCGGCAACTGCTTGAACCAAAGAGACCCAGAAGCAAACAGCACCTGGCTGCCACTTTTCTGCACCCGGGCCATCTGCTTTAGATGTGAGATGGCTCAGTTTACAAAGAATCCTTCCCATGGTTGGGTTGTGGCAGGTGGTGGGTGGGGTCAAGGAGCCACGCTCCCTCAGATCCACAGGCTTGATTTAAAAGCACTTCCTCCCTCAGCCCGGCCAGGCTGTCCTGAAAGCAGATGCTACAATACTTCATTCACAGTCAGAAACGCCGATACCTCTTTTCTGCACCTGAGATGAGGTGGGCTATTTTGTGGCCACTTAGGATGACCCAAGGCCCTTCACATTCCCCAGTTTGTACCAAGCGGAAGAGTGATCAGGCATGTGCTCCCAGAAAGGTGGGGTGAAAAAGGCCACACCAGACACATGACTGAGGCAATGACAAAGCCAGAAGGGGGTGCTGTGTAGCCGGACAAGGAGGCGGGGTATGCCAGCAGTGGGCAGCACGTGCCCGGCTCTGGGGCAACCAAGTCCCTGAACATCAATCCCCAAAGCACGAATCACTACATTTTCAAACATCAAAATGTTATTTTTGTGCCCTTTGTAATAACTTTAAGAGATACATAAAAGTGTGTGTGTGAAGGTAGAACTAGCAACTGGGTGACTAATGTCATTTGTCTGGAAGCGTAGTGTATCGTTTCCCTGCTTTTATAAAGGTGCATTTTTAAATCGGCTTTTCATCCAAAAGAGGATAAGATAAAATCACATTACCCTCCCCCCTTTGCTTATAGGTATTTTTTGGTTGGTTGGTTGGTTGGTTGGTTTGTTTTCCTGCAAAGACTGACCGGTGGCCCCTGACTGGCAGTCTCTGCAGTGTCAGTCTCCCCAGGGCCTGGCCCCCGGGCTGTGGGTCCCGCCCCTCAAGTGCTTCAGTTCATACAGACTCTCCCTTTCAGCTGCTCAATGCTAGATTTCTCAATTGATGGCTCTGAGGAGTTCGATATTAACGCTTTTGAGGACATCTTTGCTTTCTATGAAAGCAAGAAGTAAGTAGAGCAAGGGCCTTCAAACCCAAGACCAGGGAGGCACAACAGAGGAGCTGGTCCCTAGGCTCTCAGTGCAGCGTCCAGGGCCAGGGGAGAGGGGCTTGGTGAGCCACAGGGCACTCTGACCAGGGCACTCTCACCATATTTAATCAAGTTAGGGGGGTACAGACGGAAGTCACAGGCCTTGTCCAGAGTCCCGGCCGCTGCACTGACTGCTCAGGGTGTGGAAGTGAACGTGACCGCTCTGTTGTCTTTGCCCTCTGTGCCTCCCTGGAGGGTGAGGGAACGGAGGTAAGTGAGGCTGTCCAGCTGGGCATGGTGCATGGAACACACGAGGGGCTGCCGGTCGGGGTCTTCCCAGGCCAACTGCCCAGAGCTTAAACATGCATTTGAAATAACTGGAATAAGGAATTTAAAACAAAAGCAAAAGAGTCAAAAACCGGAACCTCTCGTCTTCATTCTGTAGTCAGTGCTTCCTCACTTCCGAAGCTCTATCAAAGACGTTTGTCACCTAGGCGTCCTTCACAAATACCTGTTTTGAGAGTGCTAGGTTTCCCCTCTAAGTTGTTCTCATTGTCACACGCCGGTGCCAGAGTTTGGGCCTAGAACATACTCTCAGATCTGAACCTGAACCCACGGTCATTGAACAAAACGAAGCTGATAAGATTGAACTCTTTGGGGTAAAGAGCTCCTGCAGCCAGGGTTTCCCGCCCTCTGCTCCGTGCTGCTCACTGTGGTGGTGGCCGGCGTGTCACGTTGAGCAGCATCCCTGGCCTCCCCATACTTACCCCTGCCTTGTGGCCACCAAATGTACCCTAGAGGGAGGACAGGGGACAGTACCACTCCGGTTGAGAACCCCTGTGTGAATTTCAGTTTATTCTTCCTAAGGCCTCTTGAAGGCAACAAGGAGGCTGACATGTGGCCACAGAAACATCGAGAGAAACTAATCCGCTTTCCTCCGAGAAGCCCCCTTCTAGTCCCTTGATACCTTTTGCAGATTCCAGAAGGCTCTTCAGTGTGAGGCCTTTTTCAATTATAGGCGAAACCAGTGAGCTGGAAGTGGCCTCAACTCCCTCAGAGGAAGGGGAGCCTCTGGAGTGGGGGCAGCTCCTGGCTGAACCCCTGCCGCCCTCTTGGTTGTGGAGGGAGAGGCAACATGAGCAGGCTCCCCCAGGTGCATGTTCTGGCTCCAGTGGCCTGGGGACAGCCCCGACCATGCCAGGGACCCCAAGGTGGGGGACCCACTGCTCTAACTTGGTTTCCTTTCTGTCACTGCCCCTCTACCCCTTCGCTCTCAGCGATTTGCATGACCAAATCATCAAGACCATCAAAGGATTGCCCTGGCAGGGTGAGGACCCCCGTAGGCTTCTCCAGTCCCTCAGTCGGCTCCAGAAACCCCGCACCTTCATCCTGTGAGTCCCCCCCAAGGTTGCGGGTGCCACCCCCACAAGTGCAACGACAGCCTCCCCTGCTCCCCGGACCCATAACGCTGCATCAGCTGCTGCAAACGCTGCACTGTCTTTCAGTTCTGTTCTCACACCAGCAGCTGCTCAGCTCAGTGGCCCTCGTAATACGCTCGCCCTAGTGTCTGCTGTGGCCAAATCCCCACCAGCTCCCCCGTGTCCTGCACAGCTTCACAGGAACGCGCCTCCCACAGTCTACGTCTCTCCCCTCAGACACGCAGGCCACGGCCTGCTTCCTTCCCCTCCTTGCCACTGAGCTCACAAAAAAGCTGTCAGATGTCGGGCATGTGATTCTGTGGACAGGAGTGCGATGTGGTAGGAAGGACCCAGAAGCCGCATAAGTTAGGCCTGGACCCCCTCCTGCTCACGCCTGGCCCGAGTGCTCCAAGCATTCCGCCTTCGTCTGCAAAGCGGGGGTGATGATTTTCATGCCCACAGCACCAGGGAGACAGTTGGGGCTGGCTGAGAGCACAGCTAGTGCCCACAAGGCAGCCAGTTTCCAAATACATTTTTAAAATATATTTTATTGATTTTTTTACAGAGAGGAAGGGAGAGGGATAGAGAGTCAGAAACATTGATGAGAGAGAAACATCGATCAGCTGCCTCCTGCATACCCCCTACTGAGGATGTGCCTGCAACCAAGGTACATGCCCTTGACTGGAATCGAACCTGGGACCCTTCAGTCCGCAGGCCGACGCTCTATCCACTGAGCCAAACCGGTCAGGGCCAAATACATTTTTATTAGGCCTCATTCCACCCCATGGAGATGAAGATGAAACCTGACACACACAGGCCCTCACAGCCATGCATTGTGCAGATCGGGCCCCACTCCTCAGCTGGTCGTAAAAAACGAGCTAAGCTGCAATTTTTTTAAAAAAATGTTTCTTTTGTTTCCATAGTATCCGACAGTGTGGGGCCATCCCTCCTTCCTCCACCAAAAGATCAGGTTTCATTCTTAACTTGGCGCCAGCACAAGTTCAAATGGCACGCCTCCCCGGCCCCATTTCAGTGTTCTGCAAGGCGGGAGGTCCAGAAGGGGTTCTGCGGGCCTGCTTCAAGTTCGCCAACATGTAGCAAATAGAGCTGGGGCACCTGGTAGGCGTCCGAGCCTTGCAGGGCCCCTCAAAGCTCCTCTCGGAGGATCCCCACCACTTCGTGAGACCCATCAGCTGCCCCGTAGCCGGCGCTGTGCAGATACATGCTCTGCCGTGTGGGTTACCAGCCTGCCTCTCCGGCTCCCCCGGGAGCCCGTGTGCAGAGCCGGCAGAAGCACTGCCTGGTCCTTGGAGGCAGCGGTGGTGGCCTCGTTGCACTTGTGCTTCTCGACTCTGTTCTCTCTGCTCTCGCTCCGTCTAACCCGCCAGGCGTGGCTTGCTGAACTAACCCAGGTCCAGACCCCATGTTCCTTCTGTTCACAAAACCATTTTTAATATTTTTGACAGGAAAAGTAAAGGTACCAAACAAAAGCAGACCATTCCAAAGGTAAACACCCGCCGCGCCGTCTAACGCTGCCTTGCTTTTTCTGTCTAGAGCACCTGGCTCATGTCATTTTCCAGAAAATGGGGACGGGTTGGGGGGGTGGGGGGCTGGCTTTTAACCTCTCTGACTTCCTTCTTCTTTCCCCATCTCCTTCTCCCCCCTCACCCCCGCCCCCCAAAATGCCTCCTGTTGGGTTTCTTAGAAGTAGAGTTTGCACAAGTGGTACAAAGGCGGGAAATCCCAGGAGAAGCCTGAGGGGCCGGGGAAGGACTGAGCAGGAGGCGGGTTCAGCCTGGTCCAGGGGGGCCCAGAGTATGAACCGCCACAGAGTTTATGCTACTCGGAGGCAACAGACCCTCGTCCTACCCACAGCAGGGGTCTTAGCCACCAGCCATCTCCAGGAGACACAATACCTGCTGCACGTGTCCAGGCAGCCGAGACCCCAGCAGCTGGCTGTGGGCAGCGTGCACCCAGGTGTTCTGTCTCCGCATGCAGCATGTGAACGGTCATGAAGTTGGTAGACGAGTAAGAGCAGCCTCTAGCCTGGTCAGCAGAGGAGACAGTGCCGGTGCTCGTCAGGCAACAGTGAGAGTCTGCCTAGCGGGAGGCTGTGATGGCCCTGGCCTTCCAGGCACTTGGGCCGCAAGAGAGGCTGTAATCAGCCCTCCTGGCGCCAGTGCCATTCACAGGCACAGCCCAGATTTAGTCCCGCCAGGACCGCCTGCCCCCACTTTCCAGTAGCACAGTCGTGGAACCAATACTAAGCTGTCACCCCCGGGAGCATGGTCCTGGCTCCAGAATCAGTGCCTCCTGGTGCCCGTTGGGGCCTCAGGAGGGCAGGCCAGACCCTGTGTGTCCGTCCTAGAACCTGCTGGACTCCAAGTCCCTGAAGCTCATCATCAGCATGACCCTGCACGACCGCACCACCAAGTCGCTGCTGCACCTGCACAAGAAGAAGAAGCCCCCGAGCATCAGCGCCCAGTTCCAGGTGGGCGGCCCGAGGCTCCCCGGCTCAGCCAGAACAGACTCGTGCTCCCGGGGTTCCCGCCCCTGCCGGTGCTGGACCTCTGGGGCTGGGCCATTCTCCCGGGGGGTGGGGGCGGGGCGGGGCCATCCTGTGCACTATGGAATGTTGAACAGCATCACTGGCCTCCACCCACCAGATGCCAGTAGCGTCCTCCCGTCGTCACACAACCGAAAAGTCTCCAGATGTTACCAAATACCCCAGGGAAGACAGAAAAGGTTAAAAAATATCATGAGTCAGTATGTGAGTTAATGTAACCACTGAGCTGTGCCCTTAGCTCATGTTTTCCTTTTATTCCCTGGCTGTCAGGAGACATCAGGACACCTTTGTGGGGAGTCCAATGGCTGCTGACCCTCACCATTAGGTTTTTTTTATTCCTTCTCTCTTTTCTCAATCTGAGTCTTCTGTTCCCACCTCGGCGTTTTTACAATTACCTCATGGAAGAGCTCCCACAAATTCTTTGTGGGAACAGCAGACCAGAGACCAAAATCACTGCATATGTGTTCCCTTCTGAGGCTGACACATGTTTAAATCCCCAGAAGGAGTTTGTCTAGTCCCCTCTCCACTTCTACCTGAAGCAAAGAGCTGGATGACCCTAGGAAGGTGGCGGGCACAGGGACCCCACAACTCCCTCAGGGGCTCCCCAGAGTGGCGCAGTCTCTGGTCAGAATGTCCAGCTGTGACCTCCCATGTCTCACGTCAGCACGGACTCCCGTGGTGATGCAGGCAGGTGACCTGGATCCCCTCTCACTGGGAGGCATGCCTCCGGGGGCTCAGCTAAATCCCTTGTTCCCCTTTCCCCAGACATCCCTTAACAAGCTCCTGGAGGCGCTGGGCAAGGCGGAGCCCTTCTTTATCCGCTGCATCCGCTCCAACGCTGAGAAGGTGAGGGGCTCCTGTGTCTGTGGGAGGTGAAGGCCGAGGTCTGGTGGCCAAGGGGGGTGGGACAGGAAAAGCCTCAAGGAACCAAGTGTTCACCTAAGTTCTGGGAACTGTAAACAGTGTCATGACCGGCGGTTTTGGGGCGGGAGGGCCGGTCAGCAAGGGCAACCACAAGCAGGAGTCATCTGGAACATGAAGGGGCCGCGGAGAAAGCTTGCTGGAGGAGGGACAGGTCTCAATGCTCTTCAGATACATCCCAAAAGCGGCCAGTGCACAGTGTGCCTGAGGGAGGGGCTGAGGTGGTGCAGTAGGAGCACAGAGCCTGCCTGCCGCTCATCCAGAAGTTTCTTTAAAGACAGAGCCTTGGTGGGGCTCTGATGGCAGGCTCGGCCGTCGATGCCAGCTTCCTTTGCCCCAGGGACCACTGGGACCTTGCCGGGGGCCATTGGGATCTAGGCTTCCTCTCTGGTACAGGTGACCCCTGGGCAGGGGACCCTGGTGGCTCTCTTCTCCCATACCCTTTACCCTTCCTCTTCCTGTTACCCTGGCTCTCCCCTGCTCCTGGGATGCTCCACTGACATCCAGAGCCCAGCTTCTCCCTGCCGGGTGCCATGGCTTCCTCTCCTCCTCTCCCTTCCTGCCTTTCAGTTCTTCAGTGGTGTCTCAGAGAAGGTCTTCTCCTCCCCTCACCCCTACCCCCATCCTCTGGCAACAGAGTATGACCTCCTTCTTCCATCAGGGATTCTTACTTCAGCTTCGGGCAACCCGGGAAATGCTCCCCCAACACCTGCTCTGGGCAAGGGTTGTGCCAGCAGATGGCTCTTGGAGAGGGGGGTGGAGGCCTAACCTGTGCGTTTTAAGGTATTAAGCAGCATCCCTGGCCTCCAAGAGCCCACCAGATGCCAGAAGCAGTATCCCCCACCCAGTCATGACAACCCCATCCCCAGTGCTATTCCATCCACTTAAAATAACACCCATTAGCCAAACTGGTTTGGCTCAGTGGATAGAGGGTCGGCCTGCGGACTGAAAGGTCCCAGGTTCGGTTCCGGTCAAGGGCATGTACCTGGGTTGCAGGCACATCCCCAGTGGGAGATGTGCAGGAGGCAGCTGATCGATGTTTCTCTCTCATCGATGTTTCTGACTATCTCCTTTCCTCTCTGTAAAAAATCAATAAAATATATTTTTAAAAAAAACAAAAAACACCCATTGGCGTGAAGGCCATGCCCCTGAGCTCCGGGCTTGAAGCCCCCTGAGCCAGCATCGTTCCCTCCTTCCTCTTGCTCCTGTAGCTGCAGGCATCTCCCTACGTCTCTTGTCAGCCCCTCAGCCTCCACCTCCTTCTCTGGGCCTTCACCCAGCTTTCCCCGCCCTCCACCTCAGCACTCAGCCCAGGGTCCCCTCTCCTATGACACCTCCCACAGGGACCTTAGCAGCATCCACCCTTCACACAAGCGTCTGGCTGCCCACCCCCAGGCTATGCTCTCCTCTGTAGAATCCTCAGTACTTACCCACGCACCTGGCACAGAGGACAGGTTCAGCCCAGGTTTGGTTTGGGCACCTAGAAAAGGGCTCTTTGCAACACATTACCTTGAATTAGGCAGGAAGGAGTGACATATGTCTCCTCAACACCAGGATTAGAACAAATCAGATACCAGGTTTTCGAGAAAAAAATGAGTGCCCTGAGTACTCCTTAATTCCAAAAAAGAAAGGCAGATCCTCAGGTGCCCATGCCTGCTGTACTAGGGACAGTTCCAGGCCAGCCAGGACCATGTCCGTATCTGGAATCCCCCAGGACCTTGTCCCACAGTCCCTCTCCCCCCGCCGGCTGCCGGCTCGGACATCTGGCCACAGGCGCCTGCCCTGATTGCTCGCATCCCGTTTCAGAAAGAGCTGTGCTTCGACGAGGAGCTGGTGCTGCAGCAGCTGCGCTACACGGGCATGCTGGAGACGGTGCGGATCCGGAGGTCAGGCTACAGCGCCAAGTACACATTCCAGGTAGGCTGACAGCGTGGCTGCCCACGACACAGCTGAGGGCCGAGGGCCAGCCACCTCTGCTTCCAGACGGATCCTGCTCTGGAGCACGAGCCCATCCGGTTATTTACGCCAGGGCTTCTCCACCCGGCACCGCCGGATCGCTCCGTCATAGGAGGGCAGCTTTCCTCAGAAGAGGTGTCCGGGCCCCAGCTAAGCCGTAAGGATGCAGAGGTGTGAGACCGAGCCAGGAGGAGGGATCTGCACAAGCAGACCCCGTGTGGCCTGCCCTTTATTGAGCACCTTCTACCAGCTTTTATACCCAGCTCTTTTATTCTGCCCACCAGCAGCTAGAGGGCCCAGTTCCTACTTTCCTGATACAGAAACTGAGGCCCAGGGAAATGGCAGCCTCAGAGATGGCTCTCTGGGCATTCTCAAAACACAGGGGTCATTAGTAACCTCACGTTGGTGAAGATCAAATTGTAGAGCAGTTTCTGAATCGTGGTTCCCCTGACACGTGGGACTGAGTCGTTCTCTATGGTAGAGCCATCCTGTGCACCGTGGGTGCTGGGCAGCCTCCCTGCCTCCACCCACTCAATACCAGTAGCACACTCACCCCTGCCCCCAAGTTTGACAACATGTCTCTAGACATCACCAATGTCCCCACGGGTCAGCATGGCCCAGGTTGAAAACCTCAGGTTCGTTATGCTAGCTGACACCAGTTGTGAGGTGCTGGAGTGAGCAGTGGCCCCAGAGCCAGAAGTGGCAATACCTGGTCTCTGTTCAGACTCACCCGCGGGGCTGTGGGGACGTGACTTCATCATGGAGTGCCTCTCTTTTCTTATCCACAGAATGAAAGTATGATTTTTCTAACCTTATAAATGGGAAAGGCAAAATTACAGAAAAGGGAGAAACTGCTAGTGTGTTTTACTAATGATTGGCTCTTGAAATTTAACATAATTGTTCTCCTAAAAAGCATGTGCCTCCAGTTACGGTCCAGCCCTCTACTGAGCCGTAGACTGAGTCCTCCCTGAGGTGGCCCGTCTCCTGGGCACTCCCCCAACCATAGCAGCACCGAGCAGGCCCTCCATGGCCACGCAGAGCGGACTGAAAGACCAGTGCTCTGTGTCTGCGACAGGCTTTCTTAGGTTTCAGACGATTTCAGAAACGCCACGATTTTAGCTTCAATACCATTTACGTCAAACTAAGCTTCGGCTTCGGGAACCGCTTGATGAGGGAACTGCCATACCTGTTGGTGGTGCTCACTCGGATTCTCCCCTCTCTGCCTAAATCACCCAGGATTTCATAGAGCAGTTCCAGGTGCTGCTGCCCAAGAACGCCCAGCCCTGCAGGGAGGTCATCTCTGCCCTGCTGGAGAAGATGAACGTCGACAAGAGGAGCTACCAGATCGGAAAGACCAAGGTCAGCGTCCCCCCGCCTTCCGTCATACAGGGTCCTCCCACAACCCTGGGTCACACACTGGGAAATAGAGGCCTCTGCTGAGGCATGATGCCCGGGCATCCTGGAAGCCGAGGGAGTACCATGGGGCGGGGCGCCAGCATCAGGCCTCCTCACGTGGAGGCTACAGACCATCACAGCATTCCACGGGGTGTTCAAGGGCTGGCAGCAACCACTGTAGCATCTGGCAGGTTCCCTTCACTCGTCTTCCCTCCAGAAACCGTCTCCACCTCTGGATGTATGTGACTTGCTTCTTGTCCAACAAGTGCCAAGCTCACCTCCCTGTTGTGCAGAATCCCTCATGGCTCCCCAGCACATGTGACCCAGCAATTCCAATTCTAGATAGTGACCCAGAAAGACTAAAAGCAGGCATTCAGACAAGTACTGTACATTTCATAGCAGCATTAGTCACAGTCGCCAAAAGGTAGAAACAGCCCAAATATCCATGAACTGGTGGATGTGTGAACACAGTGTTCATCCACACAGCGGAATATTCCTCGGCCCCGATTCCTTGGAAACCTCATACTGAGCGAAAGAAGCCAGACACAAAAGGCCACATAGTTTGTGATTCTATTTAGACGAAATAGCTAGAAGAAGCAAATCCAGAAAGACAGAAAGCAGATGAGCAGGTGCCAGGGCCTGTGGGAGGAGGAATGGGGAGTGACTGCTCACTGGGACAGGGTCTCCTTTTGGAGTGAAGACATGTTCTGGACCTGGTAGAGGCGATGGTGCACAGCACCGTGAATGTTCTAAATGCACTGAATTTCATGTGACAGGAATTGCATCTCCGTACATTTCAAAAAGCACTCCCCTTGGTCAGGTCAGTCAGCACTCACTCTCGAGGTGGCTGTGCAAACCTCCTAGACTCGGGTTCTGACGGCTCCTATCCCCACCCCCATCCCCTACCCAGGTTTTCCTGAAGGAGACGGAGCGGCAGGCCCTGCAGGAAACACTGCACCGGGAGGTCGTCCGGAAGATCCTGCTCCTGCAGAGCTGGTTCCGGATGGTGCTGGAACGCCGGCACTTCCTACAGATGCGGCGGGCGGCCGTTACCATCCAGGTATCGCAGAGGCCGAAGGGCCCAGGTGTGGGGCTGGCCAGGCTGGCTCACACCTGGCCCCTGAACACCTGCCCTGCTCTCAGGCCTGCTGGCGGTCCTACCGCGTCCGACGGGCTCTGGAGCGGACACAGGCAGCCATATACCTCCAGGCCACGTGGAGGGGCTACCGGCATCGGGCAGCTTACCGGCGCCAGAGACAGAGCATCATCCGCCTGCAGGGCCTCTGCCGGGGGCACCTGCAGCGCAAGAGGTGAGCAGAACAGGGCCCTCCCCACAGAATGTTCCAGAAGCCAGAAAGTTCACTCACCCTAAAGTTGCCTGAGATACAGGTAGAGCTGTCAGAATACCATTCTGAATGCAGGGAGGGTAGGGAGGGACTGGTGGGATCCAGCCATCT
The DNA here is from genome assembly GCF_000327345.1 of Myotis davidii. Lineage (NCBI taxonomy): Eukaryota > Metazoa > Chordata > Mammalia > Chiroptera > Vespertilionidae > Myotis > Myotis davidii. The sequence continues at coordinate 172,442 of NW_006294353.1, read as the reverse complement.
GGACACAAGTCCCAGAGAGACATTCTAGGGCTGGAGGGTGGTGCTGACGGCAAAGCCCCAAGTCACCATCCGCTGCATTTGGTCACCACCAGAGACATCTGCACCTGCTCACCCAGGCCCATCTGGAGCACCTGGAATCGGGGGGTTCAGGCCACCCTGGGCTCCCCTCCTACCACACCGTACACATGCAGCTTGGGTGTCCACCAGGCCGGGGCTCCAAAGGAGTTCAGGGGTTTCTTAACAGGCCTCCCCCACAACAAAGGTACCCCTGAGCTAGCCAGGCAAACCTGGGGCTGGGACGGCCATGAGGACAGGGCCACTCCCCAATCCCCCTATTCTAGCTGAGGAGGTTCCGCCTTTCTGGAAGCCTCTCTAGGGCCAGAGGCTGTGCCTGGCTGGCCAGCATGCAAGCAGCACGGGGGTCCCACCAAAGTGTGGCTCGGAGGCCCCCGACAAACCGGGTGGATTCTGGGGGCTGCGAGTATGGTAGTTCCTGAACCCACCCCCTTTACTCTCCTCACATCAGCTTCCGCCAGATGGTCGCAGAGAAGCAGAAGGCGGAAGAGGAGAGGGAAGCCCAGCAGGCCTCAAGGGAAGAAACTGCTGAGGGTGGGCCCAGCCAAGAACCACCGGAGGACGGCGAGCATTCGCCGCTGGAGCCCGAGGTGTGGCTGAGCCACGGGCCCCCTGCGGAGAGCGTCCACCCTGAGGAGAGCCCCAGCCCAGAGAAGGTCCCCTTATCCCAGAAAACGCCCCCTGAAAGTCACGAGAAAGTGCCCAGCAGCCGGGAGAAGCGCGAGTCCCGGCGGCAGAGAGGACTGGAGCACGTGGAACTCCAGAACAAGCACATGCAGTCTTGTAAGGACGAGAGCGCCCTTGGGGAACCTTCGGCCTCCCCCGAGCAGGAGGAGCGCCTCCCCCAGGACAGAAAGGAGAGCAGGGAGGATGAAGCCCTCGCAGACACAGGGGCGGAGGCCGAGAGCCCTGCTCCTGAAAATCAGCCCGGGGCGCCTCCTCCAGCCTTGCCAGCCTGCCATGTGCCCGGGGAAACCCCGCGGACACCTCAGGACTGCGTGGAACGGCCCACCAGCCTGGCTCTGGACAGTGGGGTCAGCACACTGGCCCCCGTCACCACCCCCGAGAAGCCCCAGGACAAGAGCAAGCCGAGTGGTGGCCCCAGGGCTCAGGACAGGCCTTTGAGCCCTGGAAGCTCCACCCAGATTCAGCGGTACCGTGAACCAGTCGCCGAGCGGCTGGCCAGTGCCGTGGAGCTGTGGCGAGGCAAGAACTTGATGGCTACTGGCCCCAGCGCTATGCTGAGCCAGTCCCTGGACCTTAGCGAGCGGCACCGGGTCACAGGGACCTCCCTCACAGCCACAGAGTAAGCCCCGCACCCTCCTTTGTCCTATCACGGTGGGCAGGCAGGGCAGGGGACTCGCGGCCAAAGGTCTGGCAACAGGACCAGCTGCACACGACAGTATCTGGGGCCCGCTTATTCTCTGGGTGGGGCCACCCTGTGCACTGTGGGGTGTAGGTGTCCCCAAAATACATGAGCAGCTCCATGTCCAAGAGCTGACACCAGGTGTGTGAGGCCCTGAGGAAGGAGGGAGAGGGGTCTGGCAAGGATGAGGCACCTGCCTGAGGCTGCCTGACAAAACCCAGAACCCTGGGTTTCCCATGGAAATAAGCTATGTTCACTCAAAACATGCCTGGCCTCCAGGGACGAGGCCCCTCCGGTCAGGGACCCCACTCCCCACCCCACCTGGGCCTCAGTTTCCTCATCAGTAAATGGGGTCACTGCACTTGCTCAGGAGCTGTGAGAGAAGCACCCCGCTCTCAGCATGCCCTGCCTGACCCTATACCTAAATATAGGTGACTCCAGGACCAGACCCTTGTCCCAGAGGCCCACTGGGCGGGAGGAAAGAAGAGTGAAGTGGAGGCAGGCTTCTGTTAGGGCCGCACCTGGGGCTAGCACTGCGGGGTACAGAGCAGCATCCCCAGTCTCTACCCACTAGATGCCAATAGAATTACCCTCCAGTTACAACCACGAAAAATACATCCAAACGCTTTCTTGTCTATAAAAGCCATATTTCTGTGATCTCGCAGGGAGAGGCGCATCTCATTATCCACCAGTGATGTCTCCAAGCTCCTCCCGGCCCAGGCCAAGACTCAGGTAAAGCTTCAGGCTGCAGCTCTCTCCCCTCAGGGTCCAGGCTCACCTCAGCCCCAAAGAGCAGCTGGAGAGAGAAGGGGGCTCACCTGGTTGAGCGCTGACCCAAGAACCAAGAGGTTGGTGGTTCAATGGCCGGTTGGGGCACATGCCCAGGTTGCAGGCTCAACCCCCAATAGGGGGCGTGCAGGAGGCAGCCAATCAGTGATTCTCACCCTTGATGTTTC